>NC_135007.1:15839583-16149687 GCF_051020985.1 Nomia melanderi
ATTATTTGATAGGGATCTAGAAGTATTAAAAAATTGGCATATTCTTATTTTTCAGAATATGAATATGCAGTTGAAGAACATATTTATAATCTCCCAAATTTGATTTGTGTCATAACTGGTAAAGGACATTTGAAAGAATTTTATATGGCAATTATAACATTAAAAATGTGGAAACATGTTACAGTTCTAACACCATGGCTTGAAAGTGAAGATTATCCTAAAATGTTAGGTAAAAAAATACTGATTTTTTTTCGTTTATAATTGAATCATTTTTTTAAGTGAGATATATACATAAAACGTGTATTGTGTGTATGTAGCTAGCGCAGATTTAGGGATTTGTCTCCACACTTCATCCAGTGGTTTGGATTTACCAATGAAAGTTGTTGATATGTTTGGATGTGAACTGCCAGTTTGTGCATATAATTTCAAATGGTAAGTGGATTTTTTTCTTTTATGATATTAGTTGTTACACTTTAAGTTCTCCAGAAATGACAGTCTCATTGTGATATTTTGTAGCATAAAGGTTCAGTACATAAATGATCGTTATCAATGCTTTTATTTTACAGTTTACCAGAGCTTGTTAAACATAACGAAAATGGAATGATTTTTTCGAATTATAAAGAACTGGCAGCACAACTGAAGTCATGGTTTGAAAATTTCCCTAATAATGATACTCAACAGAAGTTGGATGATAGGTTCAGACAAGAACTTCGCAAGTTCCAAGAAAATCGGTGGCACAATAATTGGACTTCTACTGTATTACCTTATTTTAACAAATAACTTAAGAATTGTTGATAAATTGTAAGTGTTTATGGTATAAACATGTTTCCTAAAGTATATTAAAAATTAATTTTTCATAAATTTTATGTATGGTTGTATATAGTGCACATATTCTATCTGTATCTTATTATAGTTCATTTAACTTTATGAATAATAGTCAATTTATTGTTATTAGTTTTATTATGAAGATGATACATATAACATTTCACATGAATTGCATGTAGTTGAATTTTTTAAGAATACTTTAAACTTTTTGTGAGAAAATATAAACTGTGCTATAAAGTTAAAACTTGAAGAATGTTTGTTTTTTTTAAATCAGGTACTAATAACTTAAACTAGAAGTCGTTCGATTTCTTGTTGTATCGCTTGAATTTGTGGCTTTAGTTGTGAACCTTCGTTAACAGTCACTGAACAAGCAACAACAGGTCTAGATACTCCACAAGCACGACCTAATGCTTGTTTACTTCTTACAAATACATATGGAACATTCTTATCTTCGCATAACAGTGGCAAATGTAATAGAATTTCTAAAGGTTCTGCATCTGCAGCCATTACAATGAATTCTGATAGACCACGATTTAACGTTTTTGTTGCTTCATTGGCTCCTTTCCTTAATTGTTTGTAATTCATTGCCTGCTGAACCAAATTAAGGATTTTCGCAGTCAATGTTGCATCCGCTAAAGGGTATGCTCTTGGATTAACTTCATCAGCCTACACAACAAATAATAATTGATCAAATTAAATTTTATAAGCTACATAAACAACCCACGTGTAAAAGATAACCTCTAAAGCGCAGATTAAAGGGAATATTAACAGCGAATCACTTACCATCTTTTTACAGAGAAAATTCTATTTGTTATCTTGACAAAGATATCTGTTGTTAGGAATGAGAAACCTCTCCGCGATTATTTATAAAAATCGCTTCACGGAGGAACCAACTCTCTTTCGACCACGCTGAATGTACAAAATGCCGGCGCAACAAACTTATTGACTCCACTTTCGCCATCTAACGAACGTTACAGAAAGTAACATTCCTGTCTACACCACGATATTCTATGGTGAAGATTGCTGTGGTGACACGTGCACAAAATGTCCTGTCGGTAAGTAGGTAATTAATTATAATTTGTTCTATGACATTAATATAAAGATATATAAGTAACCAGTAGTAATTGAAAATCATTATTAGTTATTTATATATTTTATGGTGTATCGTATATTATGTACTTCACTCTAAGTTGCAAATATTATGTGTATTTAGATATATATTAAATGCAATTATTTAAATGAATGTACATATAATAAATTTAGATTTGTAGTAATATTGGGTATGTGATTTGTTTTTAGTGGTCACATAGCTTGTAACTTCATTGCATACAAATTTTTGTCTTTAATCTTGATTTTTCTGTCTGCCTGTGAACATTCAAATAGTTGGACTTTTTAAATGTCACTTTTTTTATATTAAAGTCATATTTTTAAATCATTTTTAAAATAGTCGTACTGCTTTATTACACGAATGCGAATAGTTAACATTAGTCACCTGCATATTGATTTACATGATTGGAATGTTTTTTATCCTGATAAATTTGAAGTATTTGATCAAGAACATGTGGAACATGAATCCACATATTTATTGTTGTTGGAAATTCTATTATAGATAAATACACTAAAAACATTATTTGTATTAGATAGCTTCAAAACAATTTTATGTGCGTGTATATGTGTAAATCGTACCTAAGAACATTTTAGACTTTGTAAGATTAAGTTGAATGTGTGGATTATTCATAATTGCATTATAAATTGGACTCTCTGGATCAAGGCCTTCATCTAAATCTTGTAAACTATGTCCCCTATCTCCAAGCAACCATTCACACTAAACAATTACAAATGTTAAACACTAGGTTTAATCTTATTATGATTATACTTACAGCATTAGCTAGATTATTCCCAGTAATCTTCAGTGCATCAACAATACTTTTCTCGTCAAATCCCATTTCCAAAAGTAACTGTTTTGCTTTAGAGTTAGGTTTGAAGTTTATTTTCTTATCACGATAATAACTTTGCAACAAAAGATCTAGGATGCTAAGTAAGTTTCCCTCCTTTGGTGAACCTTGATTTTTTATATAATTGATAATGGATTTAAATATAAACATGAACTACAATGAAGCAATGAATTTAAACATGATATTTGGCTGTTAGATAACTACCTCCTGTAAATAATTCAGTACATGTTTCTTTGAAAGACTTGTTTTTTGAACCAGTAGATGAACTGGGACCTGTAACATGTTTATCATTGTCTCTTTCAATAGCTAACAACTCATCATCATCATCATCACCATCACCATCAGCATCACCATCATCATCATCTTCTGGATCATCTTGATGTTCTATTAACCAATCTACTGCTCTTGTCAGATCTGATCTAAAATGAATGAATTATGAAAATTTATTTATAAATATTCAATTTTTTATTTCTTAATTATTTAAACCATACTTTGTTAAACGAAGAGCTTTTAAAATTCTTTTACGAGAATAACCCTTTCCCATTAGTTCTTTTATAGAATTTTCATCATTAATTTGATTACATTTGATTTGTAACTTATCCTTCAAAACATTATAAATCTCCTGTGATTCTGAACTATACATTAAAGATTTTGCAGATGCTTTTACAAGTGATATTAAAATTTGTCGTATTTCATTCTGAAACTATAGAATATTATATCAGAATAAATATTTGTAGTACACAAAAGTATTATAATAATATGTATACATTTACATCTGCAAGACATTCAATCGGTGAAATGAAACGAGGTGGATTAATTATAGGTAAATCACTAGTTGCTTGTAATATTGCTGCCTGGTTTGGACCTTTCAAAGCTTTATCTGATAAATTTTCTTTTCCAGGTACTGGACGAACTTCTACTAACATTAATGTATCTATAACACAGAGAATTCCTATGTGAATTATTTTGTATATGAAAAGTTGTATATGAAAGATAACTTTGAATTTTTTTCTGTACATATATGGATTGTATATATGAAACTATTAAATTGAAAGTTTACCATGTTCATTTATTTGCTCATCATTTATACTATTACTATCTATAAGTTGTTTAAATTTAGATGAATGTATTAATCGGAATTTAGAAGGGATTTTTGTCTTGTCATTGCCATATAAATGTTTCATTACCATTGTTTTCGTTTTCTCAATGGTAAAGTCTGGTTTTACAGTAATGTTTGCAATATTACCTTCAAGGCTAAATGACAGAAAAATAATTATTTATTAATATCATCCAGTATGTATTTATTGTAGCTGAAAATATTGTACCTTATAATATTAATAGAAAAATGCTTTGGCGATACGGTAACTGCCATAATTGTTAGAATATTGGTTTGAAAATTGTCAAACTTCAAACGGATAGTTTGTTTTCATATTTATAAATAAAAAACAATTATTCACTCTTTACTTGCAAACAAAATCGTGAGCCAAGGAGAGTTCTTTCTTATGCCACAATGTTTAGTGGCATATGAAACATTTTAGGGTATAATATTGCTTCCATAATTTTGTGTTTTTGCGGCTTCCTTAATGTTTAATTTCATACAGACTTAAAATATGTATATACCTATAGACGTTGCAACTTATGCGAATTTTTGACCAGTTTCAGGGGTCTCAAGACCCCCGTACCATTTCGGTCTCGTGCACAACGTTACCGACAAAAATAATTGTACATTAAAATAATGTAAATAAACTCTATTTTTTCATAAACATAAAAGAAAATTTCTTTTCGAACAATTAATTCTTACAACTGTAAATAAACATTCCATGTCGCAGTCTTACATAGTTCACTAGTTAACCGTTCGATTTAGAGTCCGCTAGTGCGCGCCATTTTTGACAGTGTCGATATTTCAGAACAGTAGACAGAAAAACACATTCTGCGCACAATCTACACATATCTTGTCTATGCTAATCAATTGATACTGCAGTTCGCTACCAGATGGCTTCGCAACGTTTTCGTGAGCGCCAATTTTATTAAAAAGTCTATTACTATCGAAAATATCGCGACTCATTACGCAGAGTATCCGTTCAAATTCATAACCGTCAAAATGTTCGAATTCACACGTCGTTCAACGATTCTCCCGACACCAGAATGATGAACATGATCGCGCGAAGGGTCCTGTATTTGACAGATAAATCTAATCGGAATTAGACGCATCATTTCAATTGTCAAAACTGAAATTCTCCGCGGTGTCGAGTGATTCACGGGGAACACCGTGCGTTTCGAAGTTGCGGCGCAGTAAAGATAATTGCTCGATGGTTATGGAAAATTCTGGAATGAGAAGCGCGCGCTTATCCAGAACATTCGTGTAGGCTTAAAGGGGGATCCGTCGCTCGCAGAGAAACTCGCCCTCTTCGGTGTGTCGGACGGAGCACGGCACAGTGTACCGGACGAGACTCAATGGAAACGATCCTAGTGGCGGCGCGCCGCTAGGTGATTGATACGCGGTTGTGATACATTTTATGGTGCGGAAATGTGAGAGTTTCGCTTGGAGAACGAGGAAATCACCGTTGACTAGCATGCGACGTTAGTCAGACGAGGAGGAACCGAACGGATCGCGGAACTTCGCCGAGAGTTTCTGTCAAGATAAACGCGAAACAGGATGACACTCGTGGTTTGAGAGAAGATCTCGATCTCGTGCGTGTAGCCTGCCATTCACGACATGGCGGGTTTTCGGGACGAGGATAAGGCGCTCTTTCCTATACGGAGTATCTCCTCCATTGTCCAAATCTTCCAGAACCAGCTGGAAAACAGCTCGGAGCCGGACCTGGCTCTGCTCTCGATCCTTGTCGGCGCGGTCGAGAATTCCCTAACCTGCAATCGAACATTTGCGTCGCAGGAGTCGACTGTTTACGACGAGCCGAAACTGCCGGCGGTCGAGTTTCACATCGCCGAGGCCCTTTACACGAAGTTCCACGCGGTGATCAAAGGAGCGGTCGATCTGACAGTCTATGACACCAAATACGCGACCAGGGAGCTTGTCAAAAAGGTGTCCGACGTGATATGGAATTCTCTCACTAGAAGCTACTACAAGGATCGCGCGCATTTGCAGAGTCTCTATAGTTATCTCACAGCGAACAAATTGGACTGCTTCGGAGTGGCGTTTGCGGTGGTAGCTGGCTGTCAGGTACTGGGATTTAAAGACGTGCACCTCGCTATGTCCGAAGATCATGCCTGGGTGGTTTATGGAGAGGATGGCAATGAAACGGCGGAAGTAACATGGCACGGTGGGTATTTGCCTTTGAATTACCTTTAGAGTTATTGGATTCGAGATAAAGAACATTCGCTGATCCTTTTTAGGGAAAGGAAACGAGGACAAACGTGGTCAGCCTGTCGAGCCCGGTGTAGCTTCCAGATCATGGTTGTACGTGAACGGACAGGCGGTGGTATGCTCCAGGGCTATGGAGGTTGCCACCATAGTTTCAGCTATAAATCCTAGCTTGAGCGCGACTGCAGATGCCGCGGAAGTGGCGTTGCTTCAGCAGGAGTTACTTTGGTTACTGTACGATTTAGGTCATTTGGCGAAATACCCCATGGCGTTGGGGAACTTAGGAGATTTAGAAGAAGCGGCGCCGACACCTGGCAGACCGCCTGCTATAGATCTGTTTCAGGTATGTTGTACCATTGTACGGTTCTTCCAGCTTGATTTCGGTACTCACTGGTGTCCCATTCTTTCAGGAAGCGATACGATCTGCAAGAAAGTATTATGGCAACGCTCACGTGTATCCGTACACCTACCAGGGTGGCTACTTGTACAGACACGGTCTACACGCGAACGCGTTGGCGTCGTGGGCGGACGCGGCAGACGTTTTAAGGAAGTAAGTAGACCAACACCAATGCCGCACACCGTTGAATCAAAGATCTATTTACTAACATTCTCCAATGTCAACGCGTGGCAGGTACGATTATTCGAGGGACGACGGAGAAATATACAAGGAGCTGTTGGAGATAGCAAACGAATTGATACCGCACACGGTACGAGCGGACGAGCGTCTGCTGCGACAGCCGCGATGCTTCGCGTACCTGTTGAGGTTCTACGACGGCATATGCCAATGGGAGGAGGGCGCGAACACGCCAGTGCTGCACATCGGATGGGCCCGACCTCTGGTAAATACCATTTCGAAGTTCGACGCCGGTATCCGGGCTCAGGTGATCATCGAATGCTACGATGCAGAGGCGAAGCAGGAAGAGGAGAGGGCGCAGAAGAGGGAGACCAGCCCCGAGGAGACGTTGAACAACAACAACAACAACTACTGCAAGACCAAGGAGAGGGGCAACACGGCGCGCGATCTGATCAAGAGCCTGGAGTCTAAAGTACCTTCGAACCCGGCGCCCATGCATCCCAGCATTCAAGCTTTAACCGCGGCATGCAGCGAGAAAATACTTAACAGAGATTACCTCCTGCAAGGCGGCGGGGAGCCGTTCGTCGCGCCGCCGGACGACGCTCTGCCGCCTGCACCTTCCACGTCTCAGGAAAACCTTGACCCCGAGGTGGAGGCCGACTCGGAGAACGAGAAGCCGAGGATAACGTTGTACAGTCAGAAGATGAAGGGTCTGAAGGACCTGCTGCTCGCCGAGAAGCTGAACACGCACGCGATCTCGCTGCAGCTAACCGCACAGAGTCAGGTACAAATCGGTAAGAAGTCGCGCGGCACCGACGAGGTTGGAGTCAATCAACGCCCCAAAAGGACGCGTCGGGAATAGTATAAGTTCTTCGACCGCCGTTTCGGTATCGTAAAGTATTGACACAGTGCCACTAGGTTTCTTTCTGTCGTTGGGGGAGGATCGGCGGCGCGAGCACAGACGCGCGGAAGTTCCCTTCCGCGCGTCGTTAGAATCTCAGTCTTCGCTCACGGTTTCTTCTAAGTTTCCGCGCGAGTTCCCGATTCAGCGCCGCCCGTCAACGCGCGGGCGGCGACCGATGGTGATAAATTTTTGTGCCGTTTCGTTTAAACCCGCCGGTCGCGGCGTTCTCGCGTCGGTTCGGCTCAGCGAATCGTTGCGACGTCGCGGCTCGATGGGGCGAGGTACAGATCGTGGCGTAGAGCGTAACTAAGCTAGACACGAACAAGTTTGTAGAAGAGTACAAAAAAACGTTTTCTCGATTTTAAGTTAACCGTCGGGATCGTGAGTGTTTGCGTTCTCGTATTTCACACGATGGGAAAAAGTACACGTCTTCTTTCTACCGCGGTGTACGAAGCTGCGACCGATTAACGGGGCGGGACACGGGGTGGGTTTGGGGTTTAGGCTGGACCGGGGTGGGGCGGGGCGGGGCGGGGGGACGCGAGGAAAGAGAAAGACGATGAATCGAACAATGTACCTAACAATCTTCGCGGGGATACTAGGTTTTCCAGCACAGTTTATTTATTCTGCGAGCACCGACGATCGTCGACGAGTCGATCGATACCGGTCGCATCCTTTATCCTATTTCTAATCTCTCGTTGCACCTCTTATTTATTGACCCACGTGTTTCTCTCTTACTCTCTCTTTTTCTTTCTCTCTCTCTATCTTTCTATCTTTCTGTCTCTCTCTTTTATTCCCTCTTTCGTTTTTTTATCGAGCTGTCGCACTACGAGTAACTAGGAGTAATAGACGAGTTGTCGTTAATGTTTTTTACACGGTAGTTGAACCTTCTGTTTAGAATTACGCTTTTTACGATCTAGTAATATAGAATACCACACATTCCACTCCGTATTGTGGTGCAAATTAATTAAGTTTTTACCTAAGGTATTTTAAGCATAAAATGCTCGCTTATTTTTGTAACTATTTATTTTCGAAGTAATTATAAGTGTCTGAATATCTCTAGTACACGATTTTTCGCTACTTTTACAGATAGATCGGAACGAACGTTCAGAGAGTCCACCAAAATCGTTTTAGTACGCGCGCGCAAGCCTTTTGACGTTGTTTCGATTTGCGTTCACCCGTTTTTATCCAGCTAGTCCTCGAAAGGGCCTACACGTGCGGGGGCTGAAGATGAACAGTTTGAACAGTCATCGGGACAGAGAATTCTCGGCCGGCTGGTCATTCTCGTCATGCGGCGTTTCTAATTTCAACGGCGTTCGGTTCGTTCGATCGCCTAGCGTGTTCGGGGACTGTTCGAGGGATCGGTTGAACCGATTGCGCGTCTTGTAAATTCAGTCATTCGCCATTGTACTTACTACCGATCGGGACGATCGGGCACCGATTTTTTCTACGAGTCTCGTTCAAACCGGGTCTATCGGAGGTTGTGTCTCTGCGATTCTCGTTTCGCCTTGAACTCGAGCGAAAGACGGCAAAACATCGGTTCATTTGTATCTGATATTTATTACTCGTCTGTGTCGTGTCATTGTACGGAAGGAGATACACCGGAGCTCGTTCGGATTCTATCGGTGTTCTGTAAATGCGTATACAAATTCTTCCTTTCGAGTCGACGCTAGAACTACCGAGTATTCGTCCCTTTGCACTGCGGAGGCGCCTCTGTGTTAGTAATTGATTTGACACAGGTGAATTGTAAAGTTTGAGATTTAATATTCAACTTTGTATTGTGTATATTTAGTGAAACTAACTCGAAGAGAAATTATATTACATTGAGGTACATTGAGGAAAGCTATTTTATTTCAATATTTTTTGAATTGATTATGCAAGGTATAATATTAAATATGAAATTTTATAGTTTCACTGTTTGAAATCAATCCTCTTGTTCATTTAATTGCATATCAACTATATTGTCCGGTTAATTTCTCAATGTTTATCCTTTCGTTTGTTTCCACTGAAAGCAATCTAATTTGTTTAGAGCTAACTTGTTTAGCACGTAAGTGCCGGTATGGTTAGCATTAAGACATCGATAATTGTGAAACAAACAAATTGGAACGTTTCGTTGTTACTGGTAGTTCTAGCGATCTGTTCTATGTTCACCGCCGGACGAGCTCTACACTCGTAGACCTGGTTGTACGATTCACTTTTATTTAGACAGTGGCAGTGTATCGCGAACGCGACGATACAATGCGAGTAAAGCGTGTCGTGACTCGTTATCGGATCGGTTGTTACGGATAATCGATGCGGTGTCTTTTTGTACTCGTTTTCGGTGACACGTTTCGGTTGATCGTTTTTTTTTTTTTTTATTATTATATTTTCGACTAGTTTCACGCAAACACGATACCAATCATGTACGTAACGACGAACATCGACGTTGATGTCGCATGAAATTTATTCGACGATGTTTTAGACGTGTTGTTGTAAAGTATGTTGTTGAGAGGAATGAATATAAAATGGTCCGAGCTGATCGACGATCACTTAATAATGAAGGGCGCTATCTTACTGTGATGCTGAATTATATATGTATATATATAAAATAATATACGTACGTATGTAAACATATGTATCTCGAACGTACATATATATATACGTATGTTTACATACGTATATATGTATATGTAAACTATACAATAATAATAACCGTAGCGAATAACGAAAGGCTCGGCGATGAGGGGCCGTTCCCCCGTGGAAAGGTGGAAACCTTCGGCCGCCATGCTTGATTACAATTAAATCGATCACACGACGAACAGGAAAGAGCAAGGAATTACGGAAAATCGACGGAGATAACCGAGGAAAAGCAGACAGTCCGTTAGCCCGTGTCGTTCGCATATCATGACTGGTATTCTATGAGATTTCCGCGGTGATACCGATCGATCGGTTTTATTTATTAGATCGTCGTCGTGTTTTCTCTCTCTCCCTCTCTCTCTTTTCTCAGATATGTAACACGTTACGGTACACGCGGTCAGTTCGTCGGAAATTGTATCGCTACCGTTCGCGTATCGATTGAGACCAATCGGAAAAACGAAAGAGAAAGTGCGAAGCATACGAGTGCCGTCCGTTGCGAGGAGACAATCCGAGAAATCCAGTCACGAGTCCGGAGGCTCCTCCCACTCCGCGCGACACGATTGGCGGAGCGCCTCGAATTAGACGCCAGGAGGCGTGGTCAGACGCTGACCACTCGGAGAGGAGTGCCAGGTTCGCCGCAACGGACGGCACGCGTGATCTTCGCACGGCTACGAGGAGTGCTGACTTTTGCCGGAGGTACGCGTTCCATGATGATCATTCGAAATCAGTTACTCTTTCCGAAGCATCCAACCGATCACACGAAACCGGAGAATCTCCGAATTCGAATCGGAGAAAGGACA
Source organism: Nomia melanderi (assembly GCF_051020985.1). Lineage (NCBI taxonomy): Eukaryota > Metazoa > Arthropoda > Insecta > Hymenoptera > Halictidae > Nomia > Nomia melanderi. Next base: position 15,850,577 of record NC_135007.1, read on the forward strand.
CTCCTCGTTCACTACTCTTCTTTCCTTCTTTCCCCGACAGCGTTCGAAAGGGGCGTGAGAAAAAAACTACAGGGATTACTACGCATAACGATAATAGGAATAGTAGAGAGATACGGTGCAACAGAACAGTATTTTTGTATTAGCTATTGGCACGGAGGAGCATCCTCTCCGGCGTTACTTATTATTCGTACTATCCGAGCGTTCAGGGATCAAGGTTTGCAGTGTCCGTTACAGTCTCACGACGACCGCGCGATCGGAAACGGAAACGAAACGCAGGTCTCGAGTTCGAACCGGTCGCCGACGCCTGAGATCAGCGCCGTGATTCGATTCTTCGGAAGCGTACCGGCCCGTTGCAGCGAACCTGGCGCTCGTCGCGTCATGTGGGCGGAGTCTGTCGCTCAGAGACGCCCAATACGAGTCTGGAGGCGGTCCTCGCCGCGCGACGCGATCGGTGGGCGTGAGCGCCGCGGCGAATCACAGCCGGGCGAGGCGTGCGCGTGGAGGCTGACCACTGAGGCGAGAGCGCCAGGTTCGCTGCAACGGACGGCGTGTCGCTTCTCGTGCCATAGTGTCTCGCAACGCGCGTCGTGGTCGTCTTCGCTTGTTCGCGGCTTCGCTGTGCGTTCGAGCTCGGTTTCCGGTGGCTGGGAATGCCGGTTAATCGTTCGAGTGCCAACCTTTCCGGAATCCCGGTCGAAAAATCGTTTTCTATTTTCGGAAACGTTCGAGATGCGATTCTGTTTTTCCATTTCTAAGCAGCCAGTGACTAACCCCTTGCCCTACGATTTACTTCGCTACGATCGACACTACTACTTTGTCGCTAATGATTTGTTAAGGGAGAATTATAGGCGTATCCTATACCAATCTTTGCTTCAAAGTGATTGATAACAGAAGAGTAATATTTAATTTGCATTGAGAAAGATTGAGCAAACGTCCATGCTAGTTCGATTCTGTTTGAAATCTGCACCGCGTGTCTGACGTTATTGCAAGGCAAAGGGTTGAATGATTAGCAAGAATAAACTTCATTCGATTCGACAGGCACTTAGACTACTGGAGACGCTTGCTAGGCACTCGAACGATTAAACGTTTCGCGGTTCCTTCCCGTTCCCCGTTCGTCCAACGGTCGAAAACTCCTCCGACGAAGAGCAAGAAACTTCGCGGTCGAGTCGAGTTTCCACCGATGAATCCGGCGACACTCGGTGGAAAAGTGGTTCGAGGACGTTCGCTCGTTTATTTCTTTCGTTCAAACTGGACGTACGCTGTCTGTTCGCATCCCATGATAACGTTACCTAGAATCGACTTGTAGTTTCGACGACGTCCGACAAAGTGTTAATCATCTTTGTTCAAGATGAGGATTACGATTGATGACGATGATGATGACGACGATGATGATGAAGAAGAAGAACTAGAGGGTCTATCTTCCACAGGGCATATTTCATTAGACGCGTAACGAGAGAAAGCACGCTACGTTACTGGACGTGAACTTACATCGAATCGTAAGGACACGATACGCTCCTACAATCGATAGTTCTATACCTTCTGATGTACTTAAGGGACGAGCCGAACCACACGACGAATGTTCTCGGAAAGTCTCGCGAATCTCGTCGTGACACGTACGAGCCACGATCGAAGCTGCGGGCACGAGCATCGTTTTCTACGCGAATCGTCTGTGACTCGTCGGTTGCGTCGTTCACAGCTACATTCCTTCGTTGCCAGGTCGACCGTGAAATATTCGAACACCGTTCGATGCTCGGGAAAGTGACGCTCGGTTTGACACGTTGGATACCGTGAAGGTCACCGGTGACCTTCGTCTAATCTGATTAACCCCTTGCCGTGCAATGACGAGTGAGACTCGCGATGAAGATTTCTAAACTAATTCAACAAGAATCAATGTATCATCTTCAAATGAAATTTTCACCTGAAGTAGAAAATTTTGTTGTATTTCTTACAAATCGTCGATAGTGAAATATTACACGAGCTTAGTAACGAAAGTAAATGGTACGCCGAGGGGTTAATATGATTCGTTCGATTAAACGAGGATTATTTGAGAAGTTTTATACGTTACAAGTGACACGATATGCACTGACATTCAACGATTCGAACCTGTAACAACGTAATTCAACGTTGATATATTATTTTTAGTTCCTGTATTCGTTAATTGCAAAATCGTGGCGTTCAACGTGTTAATTAGCCCACTTTTCACTTAGCAACCTGTTGCCTTTCGTTCTATCTTCTGTTTAGCAAGTCCTGAAGTGGGATTATCTGCAGAGTTTTTGCTTTTAAAACGAAGTTCCCAACCAGATCGAACGGGTTCAATCGAAGATAATGGAGGAGGTAGTTATAGTTCTTCAGGTCGCCTAAGTGTTAACTCTTTGCGCTCGAAAGTTCTTCACTCGAAGTATTCTCTACTTTCTAATCAGACGTAGACGACATTCTCGAAAATGAATTTAACAAGGAATCATACATAAATTAGCTACCGAAGCAATTTTCTTTTAATATTTCACCTATCGATGCAGTATACGAAGGTTAATGGCAAATACCAAAGTTCATAATTTCGTATCAAATCATTTAGACTCTCGAGTGCAAAGGGTTATTTCCATCCATGCTACGTCGAACGGCAACGGACGAACAAACGAGAAAACGAAGTGTATCGCGTATGAGTATCCGAATGAATGAATGAATGTACGTACGTATGTATGAATGTGTAGTTCGAAATTGTCGAACGATTCGCGGATAAACGGCGTCCGCGGTTGGTCGTCGACGATCGCGTTAGCGGTACGTTTGTACACCGGATTCGTACGCTGGGTGAAAAAGGAGAAAAAAAAGTATTCGCGGCGCTGTTCACTGGCCAGGAAAACGCAGAGGTGTGGCGATCATCGTTTGCAGGTTTCACGCGGCGACGGTATTGTGTGAGAGCGGTTGCAGGTTTTTCCGTTCAGACGGGTATTCCGATATACATAATATACATATACATATAGCATATACATATAAATAAATATATATATATAAATACATAAGAAAAAATATATATATATATATCTATCTATCTATCTATCTATCTATATGTATATAAATGTATATATAGATGGATATATAAAGATACGAAATCTGTTAACGCGCTATTTAAAGAATGCGATTATCGTAAAAATAAAACGAACACGAAACCTCTCTTCTTTTCTTCTTCTTTTTTTCTCTCTCTTCTTCTCGTTTCTTTTCCGTAGGCTATACGACTATCGAGTACACTGTATTGCTCGCCTCGGCGTTCCGACATGATGCGCGAATTCGCGTTTCCGATGATCTTCGACTGGGAATGATTGTAATCACTATTGTTGACCGATACACAGAGACACACATACAGACGCATACACACATACACAGAGACACACACAGAGAGACAGACAGCGGCGCGAATCTTCGGGCGTGTCATGGAAATGTCTTGTTTTTTTTTCTGTGGATTATAATAAACTATTTTATTCTACTCGCGCGTGTACCGATGGAAGACCGTCCTCCCTCCTCGTCCCACCGGAAATGAACGTCCCCATCTTCAAGTGTGTGCATTTCTTTCCTCTTTATTTCTCAGGTTACAGAGTTTCTTCGACGGACGACACCGAGTTCGCGCGGAGTCGCGAAACGACGAAGGGGAAACGAAGGCGAGGCGTCTCGGCGCGATTTCGCTCGTTTTAAGACGCGCGTCCGCGAGGAATGTTTCTTCGAGAGACGATGTCTCGACGATACAAAAAAAAAGAAAACACTCGTAATAAATTACGGATGAACCGGAAAGTGGTGACTCTTACGCAACTAGTATAATAATATTTGGTCGTTTCGAAGTGTAGACGTCATATACGTACAGGTATAGATATATATATATATATATATATATATATATATATATATATATATAGATATATACATATATATGGATGTGTGTGTGTATATATATATCTCGCATTTAACGTGCATTCCTTGGCGGAAAGCTGGTTCCGTCCGGTGGATAACGATCACGCGTCGGCGTTCATCGAATATACAACAACAACAACAACAACAACAAGAACAACAACAGGTATCTCGGGTACCTTCCTGGGAAAAAATACTCGTCGATGCTTGAACGGAGCACGGCAAGGCGGTGGTAACTTCCACTGTACGCTTATTGACGCTAGGTTCACGGAGTGCGTCGATTCGACGCACACTGAATTTTATAAACATTTGGCGAACGTCTATGTCGGTTTTCGTCGATGCAGTTACGAGAATACGTTTAATACGTTAAGCGTCACGAGAATCACCGTTTTTGACGGTTGTTCTTAGCAAAAAAGTAACAATTATTCACTTGGCGTTGCAATCTTTGCAATACACTATCAGCTTAGTTACGTTGTTAAGTATTTTGATTCGACGTCGATTGTATTGCATGCTACGATTTTCAAGTAATTCAGAAGCGTCGGCCATCGGTGACTGACATGGCGTTTAACGTGTCAAGCGTTCTCCCATAGAATTTCTTTTGTAGCGAAGATAGGAATAATTATGAATCGTTTGCAACGTCTGCGTTACACTGTCAACTTGGTTGCTTTATCAACCGTTCGTGGCGTGGCGTTTAACGTGTTAAACACTTTTATTTCACATCGGTTGTCTTGTACGTTACGATTTTTAGTCATTCAGAAGCGTCAGTCACCAGTGACTGGCTTAACGCGATAAACCCTAATTTCCAAGATCTAAACGGTCGAACATCAATTTCTCCAGGAACGATATAAACCGGACAATAAACGTCCGTGGACCTAGCGTTAATAGAAACGTACTTCTATGGTACAGAGCCTGACGGGAATCGGTCCCCCGGCATCGTGGAAACGGTCGCGTACATCCTATCGGCGGGCTCGCGAGACGCGTTCGCAGTTTACGTTTAAATTACCTTTGATTCGCGGCTTAATCTCTACGCGAACGGTACGCTCTCGGAGCGGGGCACGCGCGACGCTAATACTGCTCTTATCAGAAGGCGATCATGCAACGGAGACGATCGAGGAGTAAGACGAGGTCGACGGCGCGACACCGACGGATAAAGGATAGAGAAGAGTCGACGAAGAGAGAGAGAGACGAAAGAATGAACTCTGCGCTCCAGAGGTTCCGAGTCACCAAACGATTCGATGCAGCGAAACCATAAACTCTGATATTTAACATTAAACTTCGTATAACGCATCGATGTACGAAATATCGAAGGAAAATAGTTCTCGACGCGCGTGAGATTTCTCAATTCACCCGAGAAACTGTCTGTATCTCGTTAGAGGATATCGAATATTTCCGGTGAACTTCTGGAGCGCGAAGGGTCAAAGAGGAGGGAGCCGTCTGTCAGGCATCCGAGCGATCTCGCGCGGATGATCGTGGAATCGAGGGACCGGCCGAGCGGACGCCGCGCTGGTGGGTCACTGATGATCTATCGTCTGAAAGAACCACTCGGTGACGCGTCGGAGCTGTTGCGCGGCTGCGTGGCTCTCGTCCTGTAAACGACGGTTCTCGTCTCTCAAGCGACGCACTTCGTCTTCCAGGGAGAGTCTCCGTCGCGTCTCTCTGGCTACTCTCAGTTCGAGGGTAGACAGATGGGACTGCAAGTCCGTCACGGAGTTTCTGAAACGAAGCAACATTGTTGTGTGTCTGTCTTCACGGTGATGGAAAGCGCGATGAGAACCGATGGGGGGGAACAGAGATACTCGAGAGGAAGAGGACAGCGAACGCGTGTATCTTAGAGAGTGAGTGTGAGAGAGAGAGAGGAACTCGGACGAGCGGTAACGCGTGCCAAAGCGAGTCGAACACCGTGTTCCGGCGTTCGGGAAACTTACGCGTTCGCACCGCATCTGTCGAGGAGTCTCTCGTCGGCCCATTCTTGGGGGTGCTGCTTCGATCGAGAATCTACGTGGTGGTTTTTCCAACAGTCTACGTCCGCGTCGATGTGACTCTTCGCGTCTTTCGGCGACGTCACGTTGCTCGGCGATTTCGACATCGAATGGGACGGTTTGGTGACGCGCGGCGACAATCTAAACACGCGAGAACGTGTTACAGACACGTGAAATTACGTAAGGTAATCCCGTGAACGCGCCGGCGGTCGTTCGCGTCTGTGCTCATACCTCTCTTCCTTCGACAGTTTGTTCTCGCTCGGCGCGGGACTGGACGCGGTGCTCGCGTTCGAGATCACCGTGGCCGGTCTGGCCATCGTTAGGATCACTTCCGACCCGTTCCCGTTCCCATTCCCGTTGGCGTTCCCATTCCCGTTTCCGTTCCCGTTCTCCTGATCGTTCGTCGGCAGAACGGTCAGCGCGGTCGTGCTGTTGCCGCACAGGTTCTCCCGGGACCTGCACCTGTTCTGGAACTCGAGCGTGTTGTTGTTCAGCGCTTTGGGGTTCGAGCCCTGGCTACCGTGGAGCAGCACGTTCACGTTGTTGTTCAGCTGACCGTCGTCCGCTATGTAGTCGGGATTGATCAGCTTCATCAGGTCCTCTTGCAGCGTGCTGGAGGTCAGGTTCGCGGAGTTCCGGTGGGAGTTCCGCACGCCCGGCTTCGGCCTGGGACTTTGGTTTCTGGAGCTGCCGCTCGAGGGAGTCAGGTTCCCCGCTCGGTGCTTGTTCGCCCGCCGCAGCCTGGGCGACACGCTGCCGGAGCCGGTGGACAGCTCGTCCTCGCTCTGCAGCGTCGCCGGCTCCGGGCAGCTCGGCTCGGAGATGCGGACCTCCGGCGGCAGGCTGGCGGCGAACTCCTTGGTCTGCCGGTACTCGACGTTGATCTTGTGCGGCACGGGTCGCTCCGTGATCGTGGTCTTCAGGCAGGTCACCTTCTCGCCCACCTTGAACTCGTGCGGGATGTCGTACCTGATCGAGTCGCAGCTCTGCTCGCCGTCCGCGTGCTTCCGCTCCGCCGCGGCGTGCTGGCACTCGAGCATGTCGTACTTGGCGACGTCCATGTCGTACTTGCTGCTCCGTCGCTCGTAGATCTCCTCGTATTTCACCGGCGGCCTGTCCTCCTGCGCGTCGTACTTGGGACTCGAGTCGTACTCGTACTCGTACTTGCTCGGCTGCTCGTAGTCCCCGTACCTGCCGAGGTTGTTGTTGCTGCTCGACTTAGGCAGACTGTACGCCGCGTTCTGCGCCAGCGGCAGCGAGTTCGACGCGCTCAGCTTCTGGTGAGGGCCGCGATGGTGGCTCGCCTCGTTCTTGTGAAGCTCCCGCTGCGAGGCGTACACGTTCTCCTGCTTCACCTCGTACTTCTCCTTCTGCAGCTTCACGTAACTCGAGGCGACGTGGTGCACGTCCTGGCCGCGGTGCGCGTGGTCCAGCTGCTTCTGGTAGCTCTCGTGCCGCAGACTCTCCTGCAGCGCCCTCGACGACGCGTAGTTGCCGTCCTTCGAGTAACCGTCGTGACCGTGGTGCTTCGTGTTCTCGAACTGCTTGCCGCTCGCGTAGTGGGATTCTTTGGCTCGTTTCTGAACGGACTTCGGCGTCGCTATTTGGTAATTCTGGCGGGCGGGCAGCGGCGGCGGCGGAGTACCGTCCGCGCGGTGCCCGTTCTCCTGGTCCTGCGGCTCCAGCAGCTCGTACCTGCGGGGGAATCGGTTCGAACGGTTCAGAGATCAACCCTCTCGCGACGGAGCACCTGTACCATTCTTCGCTACTTTACGCAACAGTGCGACTGATCATACTTTGTCGTCGTTCGCGAAAGCGCGAGTGAACCGTACTTCGCCGCCAATGTGTTTATAGCTTTATTTTGAGTTCGCTATTGAAATAAAATAATAATATAACAGAACCAATAAGTGACTGCCGTATCTAGACGGCGTCAGCCTCTGTGGACCAAAAAGTGAGTCTACTGTCAGTTCCCAGGGACTGACGTAGCACTCAACGTGTTAAAGTTAAATTACGTGTATCGTATCTTTCAGAAAAATTATAATTCAATCATCGAAAACTTCATTCCAATGCACTCGCGCAGAGAACAGCATTGTCCGTACAGAACTCTGCCGTACAGAAACAGCCCCGCGCAAAATTCAGCCTAAGAGGCTTAGGCTAGTGCCTAAGAGGTTAACGATTAGCGTAACGAACGAAGGAAGGCGGCCGGATTTCTCACCAGCGATCGTCGGTGCTGCTGTGGCCGCTGCTGCTGCTCGTCATCGTTCCTTCCATGGGGAAGCGCGGGTCGTTGAACGACCTGGAGCTGGACCCGGTCCCGTAGCCGGAACTGTTGCTCGATCTCGGCGGGCTGAACGAACGCTCGTATCGCCTCTGATGGCCGGACATGGCTGTCTGCTGGCCGGGCGTGTTGTCGGGGCTGGTGACGTTCTCGTAATCTCCTTCGTAGTTGGTCGACAAGTACTGGCAGTTTTGCAGCGAACACCCTCTGCGATCAAAACGGACCAATCAGGGCGGGAATCGTTATGGTTAAGGTTCACTACGCCCGTTGCACTACGAGAGTTTCCTAGCAAAAACACCCAACACTTTCCGATGGAACATAATCGACACTTGAAACTAGATTAACCAGAAATCGTGTGAAAATTAAAGAAAGAGGCTGTTTTAATATTTCACTGTTAACGAATCAAGTTGACCTTTCAAAACTCTATAAAAATTTAGCTTTCAGAACTTAGCTTGCGTTACTGAAACAATTTCCTTAGAAATTTCTCGGAGAAGGACCTATTGCTGCTTTAATAATTGCAAAAGAATTTAGGAATAGAAATAACCAATCGTTCTGACCCATCTAGTGGTTCTAGCGTTAACCCTTAGCAGTCCTATGTCGAGTCAGACTCGACATTTTATTCTATTGCAACCTCTACCTTTAACAATTTTTTCTATATTTATTTGTAGTGTCACAATTGTACCATTTAAAGGTAACATTGGTAATATCACAAAGGTGATATTAAGCTGTAATCGAATGAACTAACCCCGCGAACCTCAAAGTGAGAAACCAAGAGCACTTCGGACCGCAAACGATTAAAAGGGCAAAGAAAACGCGCAACGTTGTCCAAATTGACCCGCGCCGGTAGAGATAGGTGCACCGAACCGGCGGTAAACGTTGCGTTAAGGAGAAAGTCGCCGGCGTAGCTCACCTCCTTGGATTGCCGTCGTTATTCGCCGGTATCACGGTGACCGTCACTTGCGCGCTGGTCTTCAGCAAGTCGACCATCTGGTCGTGACTCAACGTGGAAACGGCTACCTTGCAGATCTCGACGAGCCTCGAGCCCTGCCTCAGTCCCGCCTGCCAAGATAGTCCCATGCTTTCGACCTGCGTCACCACTCCGTCCGGCTGGACGTGGAAGCCCAACTGGCCCAGGCTGTTTCTCTTTAGGGAGAGCTCGATGGCGGGCGCGCCTTGAGTCACGGCGCGCAGCCGAGCCACTATCTCCATTAGCTCGTCCCTTTCCCCGTAATCGCCGCGCACATGAATCGTGATACACTCTCCCTGGTGGTAGTAGAGTCTCAGGCTGCGGAGCGAAGCGAATCGTATTATTCCGCGCGAGACGAGACCTAACTGCCAAGGAAGGCGTCGGGGAGAACGCGCGTACCTGTTCGTTTGCGCGTGCCAGCCGAGCACGCTGACGCACGGGGCGACGAACACTATTTGTCTGGAGTATTCCTCGATCAGGACGATCGTGTCCACGCTGATTCCTAAGTAGCAGTCGGTGTTCTGGTTGCTGTCCTCCAGTATCACCTGCCAACATATCGCGCCGCGTTGCGAAGCGTCGCAGGATAGTCTGGGCCTTACGGGTGCCTTCTTCTTGCTGCTGAACGACAGCATGGCTGTTTGGGAATGATTGGTTTTAGTCAGAGTTTGTACTGATTGGAATGTATGTTGGAGGGTGAGAGGGCGAAGCAAAGTAAAGTGAAGCGAAGTGAAGTAAAAGAAAAGAAAAGGAACGGTTAGTAAAGCGAAGCTTAATAAAGCGAAGCAAAGTAAAGCGAAATAAAGCGAAGCTTAGTAAAGCGACGCAAAGCAAAGGAAAGAAAAGTGAAGCTTAGTAAAGGAAAGCAAAGCAAAGTAAAGCGAAGTAAAATGAAGCAAAGTAAAGCGAAGCTTAGTAAAGCGAAGCGAAGTGAAGCAAAGCGAAGCAGGACAAGGCAAAGTAAGGTACTGCGCTCAACTCACAAAACTTCTGCCCGGTATCGACCACCGTCGTGGAAGAATAATTCGTGGCGAGGTCCTTCAGGTACTCCTGCCTCGTTCTCGTCGCCATCGTGGCGAATTTCTCCGATCTGCGGGTGAACACGCGAGAACACGTTACGCCTCCATCTTTCGATTGATCGTCTCGCCCGCGGTTACCGGCGGAAAACGCGCAGGAAAAGCTAGAGAGCGAACGATAGACAATTTACCTGTGCGCCGCGTTCTCGGCGTTGATTACTTTCGCCAGCACGAAATCGGCGAATGCTTTCCCCTTGACGAAAGTGGCGCCGGGCGGCACGGGTGGTCCGAAAATCGGCACCTCCTTGCTCCTCGACACAGCCACGCTGTACTGGGTGTTATCGGAACAGGGATTCACGGCTCGGATCACGATGAACACGTGCTGAAACTGCGAGCGTATCCTCCGCGGACTGAACGGCAACGCGCCCGGCTCCTGTAATTTCACGCGAACGTTCTCTATGCGTTACGTGAATGTTAATTCATCGGTGGCTTTCGGGTCAGAACCGTGTACAACCAATCAATCATTGCAGCTGACTTCAGGGGTTAACATTAGAACTACCAGAGAGATCAAAATAACCCATTCCTGACTGCATTTTTAACACTTTGCAGTTCTATGTCAGACTCGACATTCTATTTTATTGCAACCTCTACCTGTTTTAACAATTTTTTCTATATTTATTTGTAGTATCACAATTGCACCATTTAAATAATAAAATAGTTCTATCACTTAATTTATTTAAGGTATTCCTTTATGTTAGTTGCAAGAAATATCATTGACATTTCATCAGAAAGTAATGAATATGTATTGAGAAAAATATTTTCGTTAAATTAGTTTCAAACATCACCTATATCTCATCATAAAATATTGAATACTTCCATTGAGAAGCTTCCAAGTGCAAAGGGTTAAAGCTACTCCCGATATGATCTCCAATCGACGACATCCATCAGCCACCGCGATCCTCCGTTTACCTGGAAAACTATCGTGACGATGTCGTTTCCGATGTGCCTCTTCCTAAGCAGCTGCTGCCTGTTGTTCGGCGTGAAAGGCAGCATGGTGGACACGTGGAAGGTCACTTCCGCCCCCCGGTGCGTCGCGGCGACGGCGTGGGTGCCCGTGGAGTCGGTCCTCGTGTCCAAACCAGCCTTGTACCCCTCGAACCCGCGCAGCCGTATCCTCTGGCCTGTTTTCAGTGACACAAGACACACGATCATCGCGGCTGGCCAGAGGCGCGCCGGTGAAATCCGCGTCGGCCCGCTTACCGATAGCGTCGAGGAACTCGAGGAACGCCGGGCCGGCGTGCTGGTTGTTGTACATCTCCTCCTCGGTCCTCTGGCCGGATCTGCAGTACAGCACGCCGACCTTGTACCTGCTCGAGAGTCCTTGCTCGTCCAGCCTGGCGAGGGCCTCCTCCGCGGCGGGCGCGCCCAGCCTGAGGCAGGCGAGCTGCACTTCCGGCGCGACCAGCTCCAGAAGCTCCCTCGTCGGCAGCCGATTCCCCTGCGGCCTGATACCCAGAGCCTCCTCTGGCACCGAGCCGCGCAGCGTTAGGAGTTCCGAGGTGCGGACGATGATCCTGTACTGGCCCGCGTCCTTCCGCACGCTGATGGCCACCGGACCCAACTGCTCGTCCATGCCGAACCAGTTCTGGTGCTCTCGACCTGCGAACAAGTTCCGTGGATAGTTGAGGAGGTGCGATGGAAGCGGAGGTAATTAAGTAATTGGAGGGTTTGTACTAGGGATATTTTAATATTTGATGGTGAGCTTTCCTGTATCGAGGTGTTACAAGGTTCAATGTTAAATATCAGATCTTAGTTTTACCGGGTGAAACCAAGGTGATTGAGAGATCTCTCGAGTGCAAAGGGTGTCCCCACAGTAACCGATTTGAACCCCTTGCCTTACAATATTGTTAGACAGTAGCTTTCTAGCATGATTCAACAGTTTATACTAAATCCCATAGCAAGACAATGGAATATTTTTTGTTACTACTGTAGTACTAACAATAGTTCCAACAGATATACCTACTGAATTCAATCGTAAGGAATTAACAAGGTTCCATCAGAATCAGTTACTACAGGGTCGCACCGACAAATCGGCCTTACCAGTCGAAAAGCAAACTCACCGAGGAAGTATCGTCTGTAATAGTGTGCGCCTTCGTCGACGCTCTCGATGGGTAGCAGCCTCTTCTGCAGCGGGCAAGCGTGCTTCCATAGCGTCTCGCCGGGCGCCGGCTCCAAGACCGCGATGCCGTAGGATAAAGGCGGTCTGTGAACGCCGTTGCCTTGTGTGCAACGCGTCAGACTCACTTCTCGTTCCCCTTCGCCGCCAGTCTCGTTTCGGAAGAACGGGCACGACTCCAAGAGATCGTTACCTGCGACCAGATGACACAGCCTCTGACGATCTTGTTCGAACTGTTCCGCGATCGATGCGAATCGCGAGGATGGAGGGAAAAGACGAGAGATACCTTTCCCGTCGCCGGCGTCCTCTTCCGGTGTCTCGTCGGGGGTGGACGCCCTGAAGGAGCTGGCCGCCGACGCGCCGGTCGCGGTGTTCCTGCGCCTAGCCAAGAGGATGCCCCTCAGCTTCGCCGCGTAGCCGAGGTTCGCGGTGAGCGACTGGCAGTCGTAGTGCGCGAACGCGCGTCGCCTGTGCCTCTCCTCGACGTCCGCCGACACGACGGGGCTGGTGCTGCAGCTGTCCTCCATCGCCCGCGGCGGTTTCGCGCCCCACAATCTGTTCAACTTGAGCCGCAGCTTCGGACTGGAGCCGCCGGTCGGCCCGCAGACCTCGTCCGCGTCGATCGGCTGTCCGTCCGGGACGCGTCGCAGATAATCGACGCTGACCGAGTTCCGTTGATCCGACGGGGACGGCCGCAGCTCCTGCAGCATCGCGAACAAGTTCTCGCCGACCGTCACGGACTGGGCCACCGCGTCGATGCTTCCTAAGAGACGGCGGGATCAGTCCACCGGTCGGTGATCGACGATTTCGCGTTCGAGGCGATGTCTCCTACTTACCGTGGGACCCATACTCCCTTCTCAACGGCGTTTCCGCCACTCGCGACGCGGGGTCCGGGCTGTGCGGCAGCTCCAAGCTGGAATTCGACCTGTGAAGCGCCAATCCACGACCCACGCGGCTGCTCGGCCCTCCGCTGCCGCCACTGTGTATCGGCAGGCTCGCGATCATCTCTTCATTCTGTCGACAGACACGGAAACGCGGATTCGTCTTGCGTTACTCTCGTCGGAATCGATCTCGAAATCGAATGGGAATGAGTATACGGGACTGACTCGAATCACCTATCTTCTCTATACTCGAACACGCGGTCCACTCGGATCTACACTAGGCTAGGTTCTGGATATCAGGGGAAACCGTGTCACGATCGGAGTCGCCGATCTTTTAGTCCTCTCCCTGATCGAATGTTGCTCGTGTGTACAGAATTCAGTTTAGAGACTACAATCGACAACACGTGTAGGAAACAGTTATTGAAAATCGAGTCCTCGAGAATATATTTGAGAACCATCGAATTCAAGGACTAAGCAGATCGGTCGATCTACACGCCTACAGGCTAGGTTCTGGTCGTCAGAGGAAACCGTGTCCATGATTCGAGTCGCCGATCGTTTAGTCCTCTCCGCTTCTGATTAAATATGTTACTCATATGTACAGAATTCAATTTCGTATAGGAAACAGTTGTTCAAAATCAAGTTCTCGAGAATATCTTTGAGAACCACCGAATTCGAGGACTAAGCAGATCGGTCGATCCACGATCGGTCCTCCCTAGTTATCGACTACGGAGTCGAAGTTATGAGGAACAAGAGACGGAGGTGGAAAGTGGATGGCAATTAACTCGCGCCGAGATCTAGCCCGCGAAACGGCAACCGTTTATCGCCGTTTGAAACGCGATACTCGCGCGGAGCCGCGCGAACTCCCGCCTCGCCGATGAAACCGGGACGCGCGTCGTGCACCTGCCTCCGCGGTTTAAGCAGCTTTCACATCGTACGCACGCCGGCACGCACGCGTTGAAACGAGAGAATCACGATCGCGTACGGCCGGTGCGAGCGGAGTAATCGGTGAATCGCGGTCAGACCGTCGAATTTTATGGCGCGAGACGGAGGAAGGGACGAGTCGGTTCCGCGGCGGCGATCGAGATCGCGGAGGTCGCGGCGGACGCGTGGACGAGCGCCGTGAGTCAGCCTTTAATCCTGTACCGTTGCTCGATTCTGCAAATGTGCTCGGTGAATGAGCGATTCCATTGTTACCTCGGAACCGGTATCCCGTCCGTGCGCGTCGCAGGATTCGAGCCGAGCGGAGATTAATCGGTAGCGCGAGATCGCGTGATCCGAGCGTCGCAGGTTCTTCTGGTTCCATCGAGGGAACTCTGTCCGCTCGTGGGAAGAACTTCGAACGATTTCCAGTGGTTTTAACCCTTTGCACTCGATTTCCTACAGTGAAGCTATAAATTTCGATATTTAACACGTTGAAAGCAAATCGAATTAATATAGTTCACTCAATTAAACGATGATTATTCGCAAACATTTCTATATTATAAATAATGCTACTCATTTCGGTGATGTTTAGATTGATGAACGTATAATGATAAAAATCCAATTGTCAAATGGTTTAATATTGTATTTTTTCCATTTTGTGGACTTTGCTGTATGAAATCGTGTGGCGTTCAACGTGTTAATGTTATACTTTGTATATCAATCTGAGAAATATTCATGTAAAATAGCTTTGTCTGTTAATTCGCGTGAATTTATCGTCGAGTTGGTTCTACAAAATATCGTCTTCATCTTATCAGAAAATGTTGAGATATTTCTAGTGAAGAACTTCGGAGTAAAGGGTTAAGAGATGCGCTGTGGGATATTCGCTCGATCCGAACGGTCGAACATTTTCCAAGTTTTACACGAATTGTGAGATTGCTGGAAGTGTCCTAATGATCTTATCCTTGAAGCACGCGGAGTGCTGAGCTACTCCGGAAGTTAGTCATCTACGACGCTTGACTTTTAACCCTTTGCACTCGAAAGCTTCTCACTGGAAATATTCAACAGTCCTCGACGAGATACTGACGACACTGTTTGAAACTAGTTTAACGACCATTCACGGATAAATTAAGTAACAAGGCTATTTTAGTTAAATATTTCACATAGTAACGCAAAGATTAATTTAGAATACTAAATATTCTACTTAGTTTTTGCTGTATCAAGTCATCTACATCATCAATATTCCTTATACTTGTATAACTGCTCGAGTAACTTTCTCATAGATCAAAATGCGCCTCGATATCTGTTCAAACACAGTGTCACGCTTTTGAGATTGTAATCCAAAAGTGAAATCTCCCCGAAACTTTCGGGATAGCTAATAAACAAAGTCATTAGTACATTGTTCCTCGCGCATTCAGCTGCTCGGAGCACCGATAATTTTACAGTTTAGGTAAAACTTCGAAAACGGTCTCTCGATCTTCCAGATCGAGCGAATATTTCGCGACGCGTATTTCGATCGTCGAACGCTCGAGACGAGTCGGAACGACGGATGCGACGGCGATGACGGACGATCGGAAAGATACAGCTCGCAGGTATTTGGCACGCTCGACGATCGACGATCGGATTCCGCGCGCGTCGCTTCGCCGCTTGCACGCGCCCGACGTGCCACCCGTGCCGCTTCATCCGTGGATCATCGTCCTCACGGATGGATCCTTATCGATCCCGCGACCCTAATCCCTATTCGATCCGACACGCGACGGGGATCGCGTGTGGAGACCGAGCGGTGCGGAGCCTCGGTGCTTCTCTCGGCTAATCGCGTTTCTTGGCCGCTTCGCGTCGCCTTTTCCAGCTCCGACCGAGCGCGAAACCGTGCGAAACTTCTCGGGATACCGTTTCTCTCGGGAGATCGTCCGAGGACGAAGGAACTCGTCGATCGAACGGACGGTTCGGGTTATTCCAGCAGTATTATAGGGAACAGGGACTTGTGCTTATAATTATGAAAGTGGTCTGAGTCGAAATTTAACCATATGTTGCCAATATGCCATATAAATCCGCTTCAAATATTTCCGAATCTTGTACTACAGAGAACGCAAAAGTTCTCAAAATAGACGACGCTTTGACTAAAATCGACAATCATATCTAACAACACAGAAACCATCGAAGGATTAACACTTTGCACTCGGAAGTATTTCGTTAGCAATAACATTTTCTAACTAGACAAAGACGATGGTATTTTTTAAATGAATCCAAAGAGAAATCACAGGTGAATTGAGAAACAACGCTTTTTTATCACATCGCGCACCGATGCATTGTACATAGTTCAATATTAAATATTAAATTTTCTACCTTTACTGTTCGGCCACGTGAATGTTAAGATAATTGAAATGAAATCAATTCATTTAAGTCAACGCCTCTTTCTTGTTAATTACGGCCATTCTACTATATAAATCGTAAAGCAGAGATAAAGAGATGCAACGACGAACGCAATGTCCCAAAATCGGTCCGCACGGAATCTCCAAGCGTTCGATATACAATTCAGCTCCGGCCGGCGAAGGTTCTACCCGTTCCGAAGAATCTCCGCGCGCGAGGGGACGTTTACTTTCATTCTCCCCGTTCGCGTGTCCTCGCGCTCGTACGGGCGATTCGAACGCCGAACGAACCACTTACGAGCCGGAAATCCGGGCTAATTAGCGGATCCAATTAAAGCGTTCGCCCGATCGTCGAGACGTTCGGTCGCGTGGCTCGAACGGCCCGATAAAGCTCGAGGTCGCGGGAAACCGGCGAACAATCGGCGATCGGTGTCGCGTGCTCCTGTTCTAATAACGGTAACGGGATTACGTGTTCCGCGGATTACGTCGCGCCGCAAGGAATCCCATTCTCGACCGTTTCGAAAACGATCGAAGTACGAGATCGTACGAACAGGTCCCACTCGTAGAAACCGGAAGACCACCGTCGAAACTCCACTGCGCGATCGTCTAAGAAGATCGAGACAAAAGTTCAGCGAGATCGTCGAGGAAGGAGGCCTGCGATCGGAGTCGATTTCTCGACGAGCGTCGTTCGGTGTCCAGTGTATCGAGTTCTCTGCAGTCGAGGATAGTCGAGGACAGTCGAGCACGGTCGAGGATCGGCGTGGTTGCGCTCCGACTAGGCACCGAACTCGTACAACGAGTTTTCCTCGCGGATTGTGGGAACGCTCGAGGTGCGTGCAACCGCAAACCCGCCTGTCCCCTTCCCCGTCCGTCGACGCGACGACGGATGGACTCATCATCGGGCGCACAATGCGTACTTACTTCGCGGCGCGGTGCCTCGCGCGCTCCGCTTGCGAAACGCCCGGGATCCCCTGCTCGCGGCACCGTGCGAACGTTGCACGAGCATGAAACCGCGCGGCGTCGGGGTATCCGTTGTCGGACACGTTCCGAGATCTGGTCCGATAAGTTTCACGGACGGCCTGCTCGCGATGACCGGGTCATACGAGTCGTTTCGCGCGGCTCCGCTCGCCGCTGCGCCCGCAGATCGCGCGGACCGCGGATCGCCGTAGAACACCGATCATCCGAACTAGTTATGTAAATGCCCGTGCATTCTCGGCGAGATCTACGCGCGTCGAGCCGCCAGCACGGGCGTTGCGGTTCGATTCGTCGCCGCGTCCCGTTTCGTTCTCGCATTCCTCGCGTTCCCCGCGACGCGATCGCTCGCTCCACGTACGCGACGGTTTCTTTCGTCGCCGATTGTCGACGGCTTCCTCCGTCGAGCCGGAATTCGGCGTTCCGAGCATTCGGGAGCGAGTTCGCGCGGAGCCTAGAATTCCACTGTCCGCATTAGGAAAATTCAAGGTTAATGTTGTTGCTAAGTAGTCTCTATAGAATGATTTTCATTCGGACAATAACGATTCGGATAAATTCTGTTTCTCTGTTTATACAACGTTCGAAGCGCGGAATAAGCATTGTCATTGAAAGAACTTCATAACAGCCCCGTAACGTAAAGAAAATATCACCACTATGTTTAGATCTACACCTTACTTTTGTCTGAAGGATTTTGTTTGTATTACTCATACTTTGAAACAGTAATACTACCGAGTAAGAGTGACTCACTTCCAACTCGTACGTTCCTTGAGATTCGAAGGGTCTCCTACTCTTGTATGCGAACACGCGGATCTGATTGAAAGTCTTCCGCGAAAAAGCGTTCATCATTGAAATACTTGAGTAATAAACATTCCGAAGTGGGTCGAGTCGACTCGCCCGGTGGTTTTTAGTGTTAAGTTATCGAGTTTTTCGCAGAAAACAGCCGGCCAGCCGCGCAGCGCGTCGGGACTGGCGTCGGGAAATGCTAATTGCGGCGGAGTCGTAAGAATATTTAACCAGGCTGCGCGAGGATCGCGTTCTCCATGGGAACGGCGAACAATTACTTTTTTCTCCGCGATTACCATTCAGCGAGTTTTCCGGCGCGGCGTGGAAGGGAGTCACGCGTTTTTTCCACGGGTCCCTCGAGCGTAAACCCGCGGCCGTATAAAGCCGCGCTGGATGGAATATTATTTCGCCCCTTTCTGGGATCGTAAACGGGCCCCGCGCAACAGAGATCGTAACAACATCGAGCGCCATTATCGTGGTAAAATTCCGCTTTTTCCTGCCGGTTTCCGCCCGTTGATCGCGGCCGCGATGTAACCGCTCCGCGCTCTATGCAACGCGGCGACTAATTATCTCCCCGCTTCTTAATCGCGCGAACCCGCCGGCTGAAAGTTGCGCGATAGAGACCAGCTACTTAACGCCGTTCACGCTTTCCCGTCGCGGTTCCCGGGCATTCCCGGCTAATTCCCTATGAGGCGCGACTAATGGGCTGCCCGGAGTGTCGGGCGAGCGGAAAAATCGCCGGCGATTCGAACGCGCCGCGCGCTGGAACATTGCGACGGTACGAGACGAGACTCGACACCCCGATTCGGAGCCGAGGGGCATGGGAACGAGCGATCATTGTCGATTGTTCCTCGTGGAAAAGCCTTCGTTGTCCCGCGATTTACAATCGAGCTCGTAAATAACCGCGCCGCAATTAGCCGAGCCGACGACAGGCTCCGGAAGGCTGAGGAATGAAAGGCAACGGCCGAAGACGCGGCGAACGCGGGAGGAGGGCTCGCGATCGAGCGTAGAATCGTTGGCAAACCGAGCAACGAAGCGAGCAGCAACGCGCACGTTCGAGCGGCGCGCGTTCATCGCGATTCTACTGTTGTAACGGGAGAAGATGGAGGATGAGCCGGCGACGCCGGTGGCGATGGCGGTGCGATGGCGGTGCGATGGCGGTGCGATGGCGTCGCCGAACGCCGAGCCGAACGACGAGACGCTGCCGGAAAGCAGGCAGAAGCGTACGCGAAAATCGTTTCACTACCGTTCGCGGAGGAGGTCCGATGTATCTTCGAGACTCCAGCCGCGATTCGGCGTTTTTACGGCGGTTCGAACGCGAGAGGGACGACAGGAGGGACGGAGAACGCCGCGGCTACCGGGCGCGTATGGTTGCCACATGTTGCTGTAAATTCGCGCGCGCCGGAGGATCGTTAAGCCGGGGGAAAAAGCGAGTCTCACGCGGCGCGGCGGCGAAATACTGGCGCCATCGCATCGCATCGTCGCTCGACGATTACTTGTTTATTCGCGTTGTTTATGACTATTATTATTGTTTATTATCGAGGATGTTATGGCTGGACGACTGCCGATACACGTCTGCGACGAGCCGCGTCGCGGTGATTCACCGTTTTCGGGCATTCTCGACGGAGCTGTGAGTTCTGAGTCACGATCGGAGTTCGCATCTAAGGCCCCCATACGCGTGGAGACTTGCGGCGATGCAGGCACCGCTACAATGGGTGTGTAAGCGTAACAAGGTTTTATTATGCACGCTGCAGTCGGAGAGGAAGCGAGACAGGCGCAAATCTATCGATTGCAGCGATGCAAGTTTCAAGGTGTACGGTCTTAATTGGCCATGACTTCTAAATAACTTATTTTATTGTTATAATATTATTCATCGTCGTTATCATGCGAACTTGAAACTCATCTTCGAAGGGCCATCGTCAAAAAATCCACGAGGGTTTTCCATTTCTAGATACGTAAACACTGCACAGGCTTTCCTTCGGAAACCGATTTCCACGTGCAACTCTCTCCTTGTTAGACTCGGTAGCTTCGCGAGCAATTTATCACCGTCTCGATATCGACGTGCATACTCTCGTTACCGAGTTTCCCGATCAGTCCGACACCGACGACGAGCATCCTCGAAGGAAACGGGCCGCGAGAGAGAGAGAGAAGCGAAGCGGCGAGAAAAAAGATAAAGAAGACCCGGAGACGGCGAGCGAACGGCCGAAATTCTTCTCGCGTGCTCGACTATGGTATACTGGTAAGCTTTCAGGAATGCGTTCTCTCAAATTGGGACAATTGAAGAGGAATGCGGGTCCCGACCGGCAGGACGGCGGAGCAGGACGGCGGAGCGGGCCGGCCGACCAGCATGGAGCGGCGCGGCGACGACCGGCCGACCGGCATCGAGAAACTCTTTCTTTTCCATCCCCGGGACCTCCTACGAGAGCTCGGCTATGCACCGGCGCACACCTAAAACGTCCACCCATTCGCGAACTCGGATCTCGATCGGTTACGCGCGCGCGGGGCTCTCGAACCGAGCCGCATCGCGCATATTTCTTTTCTTACGTAACGCGAGTTTGATCTCCCGCCGCGAACGTCGCATTCCATTCCTGTCCCGCATTCGGCCACGGTCCGACGCCGATTCACCGAATCGATGCGGAGGAAGAAGAAGAAGAAGAAGAAGAAGAAGAAGAAGACGAAGAAAAGGAAGAAGGCAGCACGGTACCCAACGATCCTCCGAGCGATATCGGATTCATCCCCGTGTCCGCGCGCATCTACCTGTTCACCGATCTCCTCGGGACACCTCGGTGGTTCCCCGGCGAGCGGATTCCCGGGGGTTTCCCTCGATCCCTCGAACTTCCGAGCGTCCTTCCTGCTCTTCCTCGGGGACGGCGTCAGACGCTTCACCGCGCACAACAGATTATCCAGGATTTTCACCGACATCCTCTCCGGGAGGGAACGCACGATTCTACGGGAACGACTCCTCGCGGATCCGACCGAGCCGACGACGGACAAGAGAATATCTACGGCGAACAATAGTTGAATCGCGAACGGTCTCGGAGCCGGTACGCGCGTGTTCCGACACGTTTCGAACGAGCAACCGTGAAGGGGATGCGAGCTGGAGACCCCTCCCCTCGGTCGTACATCGATCGCAATCGACGTCGACGATCGTCGGGCCTAACGGCCGGCGAATAAGGTGGCCAGATAGGTTTCTTCTGTGATTATAGGTCGAAAGGATAACTCTCGCGAAACGAGTCGTTGATCTACATTTTCAATCCCCGCCTGAGGTTATGCTTGATGTATTGGTTGTAAGTATCAGTTATTAGTACCTTGGTACCGGTGCTAGGTAAGTGAAATACCGGACTGTACAATCTTATAGTTCATTTGGCAAACTGCGGCCCTAGTCAGAGCCGAAGGATCGTTGCCACGAATGAACTCTTTAAAAACGAAGGACTTTTTCAAAATTTAGTGTAGAGTCAAAGATAGGTATTTGAATATCATGTATACTGCGTTTAATTTTAATTGATTGTAAAAGTGACGGTCGCATACGTCCCATATGGCCTGAACGGAAAATCAAAAAAATGGTCCGGCACGGAACGTGTTAATGTGAGAAGTAATTATTATAATATCCCGAGAAGAGAAAACTCTATGAATTTCATTCGAATAAATTACCACAGTCGAAAACTAAATCATCCGGACTCGCATCTAGGTCTTCGGTGCTCTAATCGTCATTTTTCCACGGCTCGTCCGATGGAAAGCGGCGATAAGCCGAGCCTCTCAGTGTTCCAATGTTCGAATGCAACACCCAGACGATCGTCGTTTCATCGTAGACGGCGAAACGGTGCGCGGAACGATAAACGGCGAGCATCGAACGGCGATCGCGTAGCTGTTCTCGGCTTATCGCGACCGCTTATTAAATATTTGACGACGAAACCGGAGCCTTCCATCTTCGCGCGGCGATTGCTTCTGAATCGGTCGACTGTGTCGAGAAAATCGATCGAATCTGGTCCGCACAACGGCGTCGTTTACCGTCGAGTGAGCGGAGATTGGATTCGCGAATACTCCGTTTAGCAGTAAATCTGAAGAGGCGGCGATCGTGAAAAGTTGCTTAGACGCGTACCAAGAATGAACTAGTTAACACTAAAACTACCGAGTACATCAATTGACATTCTAAAATTTCGCTATAGAAACTCCAAGGGTACGACTGTTCAGACTTTCATTGATTTACAATTCAATTTTCATAGTGCTGAATGAATTTCTTTAATAATTCCTCAAAGAAACATTTGTCACCTTTCTAATAATTGCAAAAAGAAGACATCAGGCATGGGTCATTTGACCCCTCTGGTAGTTTTAGTGTTAACAAGGAAATAATTTTTTTTACCCATCGCCGATTTTAAAAAGGCGACGCATACCAAGAATGAACTAGTTAACAGGAAAATAATTGCGTTCGCCCATCATCGATTTCAAAGTGAACGTCGACGTGTTAATCGCTAATTCTAATGTTGTTTGGGTCTGTTGTGACACGGTAACCGATGTTACACGAACCGCTCCGAATTCCCGCGGGGGTGAACGTGTTAACGTTATCGTTCCGGCCTCGTTTCGAGTCGAGTGACGCGGCAGGAGGCAAATCGCCGAGGTGGCTTCTTCGTCTCCAGCGTCTTCGGCGTCTCCGGAGGTCCGAGGAACGAGGAGGCCGCACAAGGAGAGGGACAGACGTGAAAATCTGTTTTCGAATGACGCCCTATGCATGTTATAGTATGTGCATATCTATAAATGAAAAACCCCTATGGCTTTTGTAACAATGGTCCTTGGTTTTCGAGTAAATGGGTTTCATCCCTTAAGGGTAAGTCACCTCTGACGTGAGAGTACTTCGTTAATGTCAGTCAACAAGGCGATTCATATCGAAACTCGTCTATGGAATGTACGCACAATTGTCAGTTGAACATTGCTAACGAAGTGATTAGCATGCTCAGTGATGTAACAGTGCTTTTTAACCCTTGCGAGCGAAGATTCTTTGAAATAAGTAGAACATTCGGCAGATGAAGCTAAATTATACATCAATTGCTTCAGTAATAGAAGAAAAGTAAATGATGTACTTCGAATAATTCAATTTAGTATCCCAAATATGAACATTTCATCTCCCTAAATATTGATATTCGTCCGCAAAGGGTTAAGTTTGTACAGTGACTCGTCGATTCGAAATTTCGAAGGAATCCCGCGTTCGCGTTTATCGTTCAGTCACCGTGCGTCCGACGACAAACTATTCTTCCCTTCTGTCCTTTCCTCCCCTTCGCGCGGCCGTCTCTTTCCCCCGGTGCACGCTCGGCGTAGATACGATTAGCTTACAGGTCACGCGTGTGAAACGCTTGTTACGCAAGACCGACGTATCGGGTCAACGACTTCCTTTTTCTTCGTGTCCGAGCGAGAAATGAGAAAAGGAGCACCTCGCTCGGAGCGATCGCTCGATTACGGAATTAACCCTCTTCGTACTCTTCGATGTTCCATGATCGTGCCAGAAACACGCAAATACGAGGTTTTCGAGACTGTTAAAGTTATCGTGACTTTCTTAAAACTAAAGATAAATCTTCACTTTCTTCGAAGTACCCAGCAGTTAAGTTGACTTCTCGAAGTTTCTCTATAGAAACTAGAGTGCATCTATCGAGGCTTCGATTGGTTTACAATTCAATTTGCGTACCAAATCAATGTCTAATCATTTGTCACAGCGGCATCCATCGTCTAACACTAGAACTACCGAGCATTTAATACGATTGATATGTAATCTCTGTAAAAATTGTAACAGATTATTTTCAGTTTCTTTGGATATTCATCATAGTACTCAAGTGAAACTGTTTATTTCCAAAATCACTTCAAATATTCAATGTTTTTAAGGTATTAATAACTACGAAACAAATCGAAACAGGTCATTTTGACTGGTACGTAGTTCTAATGTTAATAATTGCAAAAAGAGGACATCAGGAATGGATCATTTCCATCCGTCCAGTAATTTTAGTGTTAAGACTTCGATGTATAAGAGTCGATTTCGAGATCTCTCCTTTCATTCGCGTTGTACTTCTCCACAGAAGACAAACACGAGCTCGGCTCGGACCTTATCTCTCCGAATGAACGCCACCGAAGGATCAGCGCTCGGTCCCAGTCCCAATTTTCACGTAATAACCTCGAGAGCACTGTATCGAACAGGTCCTGAGGAGGAAATCGTGCGGCGACTATGCTCGATTAACGAGAGATGGTGAACGCGACGATAAACGGGGACGCCGTATCAACGCAACGGAAGCGCGTTATCGCGACGTTGTTTGGAAGAGGTACTCGTCGTACCTCCGTATCTTTGATCCGAGATCTCGCTTATCTCGTTGTCAACGCCATGCGTTTCAAAGCAGCCGACCGTTCCAATTCCAACTCGACGAACCGTTTTGTTCTCGACGAAGATTCGAGGCGGTTCGTCGCCGATCGACGAACATCCACGCGATCCCATATCGATTCTCTGCCTCTGTCAGGCTGTGTTCGACTCGATTCCTAGAAGCGAATAGCTTCCTTCTGCTCCCTGCTCGGTTAAATTCCACTGGGATCCAAAATTGTGGAACTTAAGCATCGTACTTTAGACAGAACGAGTAGGAACAGTTCGTAGCGGCGGCGACTCTGTCGCTGGGAAACGCGTTCCCCGGTGAAATTCTCGCATTGAGAAACGCGCGGTTTCCATTTCCGCGAAGCACGGGGATGCAGGCGCATAGCGCCGCGTCGCTCTGGCCAGTTTCCCTTCTCACGACGAAATACGATGCATTCGATCGTTGACCCTTCGCGATGGGATCGGGAATCGCCTCGGAGAAGTTGGCAGACGTCCACGGCAAACGAAACGAAACGGAACGAAACGAGCCGAGCCGAGCCGAGCCGAGCCAAGCCAAGCCGCGTGTTACTCGACTGTGAACATCGCTACGATCGGTCGTTACCCTCGTTTCGCCGCGCGATCATTTTTTTTTTCCAGTGGAACTACCGGTGAAAAGCCGCGCCGCGTGGCACGTTTCGCGTTGCTCGCTGCCCGTTGCGCGTAACAGAGTTTCGACTGGTCGCGTAACATTCGCGACTCGCGTGTTCTTCGCGCGAACCAGTTCCAACGGCGAGAGATACGCCGATAAGATTACACGCGGCGAACGATGAATGAACGCGCCGACGTTCCGTCGTTCGTGCCGTCCGTTGCAGCGAACCTGGCACTCGTGGCGTCACAGGGGCGGGGACAGTCGCCGCGAGGACGCCAATCGCGAGCCCGGAAACGGCTCCGCGCGCTCTCCGTCGCGCGACACGAGTGGTGTGCGCGAGTGCTTCGGCGAATCGGATGGTAGAATCGAAAATCGGCGTGCTCCTTCGAGTCTGACTACTCGGACGAGAGTGCCAGGTTAGCTGCAACGGAAGACACTTGTACGAAGCGGAGGAACTCGATGCTCGCGGCATTGACGGGAAACGGATGCGATCGGATTCGAGAGGAAATAAATGGAATTCTATGCATCGTCCCACTGCTGTTCCATTTATTCTTCTTTCCTCCGGGTCGCGGAGAGTTAACCTCTTGCCCTACGCTTTCCTTGTTAATGATCGATACGCCTACCGCGTCGTGAATAATTTCTTCAGAAGGAACAAACTTAGACGTATTCCATGCTCGCGTTTCCTCTGAAGTGCAATGATTAACTCTTAGCATTCCAGGTTGTTTTGTAATCTATCTGCAACTAATTTTTATAGTATTCCTAGCGAAAATTAGAAACGCTGTAACATTTCTTCGATCTTTTCCTTGTTAGCACAAAATTCAGATGTGTGGAAAATTGAATAATTCTAGGGTAGTTTAAGATTCATTAAAATACTTATTATAACTGGTGCAATATCGGAGCTTACAGAGTTCAAAGGGTTAACCCTCGCGGATGGAGATTGTTTAAAGTACAAAACCCTTCGCAGATTCTGCTAAATTGGACGTTGAACGCTTAAATCATACGTAATGATTTCTTGCTGTTTGAATAGTTAAATCGTTCGATTGGAGCTTGGTATTCTACAGACGAGAGCTTGACCTCGGCGAAACCTCGACATTCCGCAAAGGGTTGATAACAGAGGACTATTCAACTCGAATTCAAGAGGCTCGAGTAATATCTATCTAAATTCCGTTCGAAACGTTCATCGCGACGTTGTTACAAGGCGAGGGGTTAACGGGCTCCCGCTGGGAACTGAGATGCCCACCTCGTCGCGCGACAAACGCGACGCCGCGTTTCGTCATCGAAACTTGCTGTTCGCAGCAGCGACGAGCGTTATTTCGAGACCGTCCGTTAATCTTTTTTCCTTTCTTCTCTTCGTCCCTCTATTGCCGTTTCGCGTCTATCGACGAATTCGAATGCAATACCGGGTCGTCGAGTCCGAGGCGGATAAAGAGGGTTAAGGTTGCTCCGAGAGTATGTCGCGGAATCGTCTGATTGGCATCGTCTCTTGAAGGAAGAGTCAAAGTTTCTATTCTAAATTAATATTCCTTAACCCTCTATAGGCTCGTGTGACTTTGAAGTCACACATCAATATACCGGGTTAGATTGATTTATTTAATTTTTCATTGCAAAATGACGAACGACATTAAATAATTAATGCATAAATTTTGTTAAAATCACGAAACAAAATTCGGTACATAGAGGGTTAACGTGTACACGATCTTTCTAGACGAACAGCAAATGTAAATGTAACTCCACGTCCTCACTTTACGCCCCTGCCTGGGCCCTTCTAACCTTCGGGGAAACCTCCCCTTAAGCCTAAGCACTTAAACCTACACGCAATATTATCGTCGGATTCCAACAGTTCCACTCCAGTCGCGCAGCGCGGCCACACGGCCGTTTTCTGGACGAAACTCGATAACTGAACACTGAAACTACCGGACGAGTCAAATTGACCCACTCTAGAATACTCATTTTGCAAGTATCTGAACGATGAAGGCGTTTTGCGAGAGATTTTCAATGAAATCCGCGTACTTAGACACAGTAGTTTTAGCGTTAACCCTTAGCACTCCATATAGTTTTGTGATATGTAACTCCTACCAAATTTGATAGTAGTCCTACTGAAAATTAACAATGTTCTAACATTTAAACCTTTAATTCCCTTCTCAGTAGACTTTGTATATTTGGAAGATCCAATAATCTCTAGGTAGTCCTTAAAATTCATTAAAATATTTCATATTAGAACTACTGCAATATTAGAGCCTAGAGTTCAAAGGGTTAAAAAGTAAGAGTTTCAACTCTAACGTAAATAGACAAACAGGATCGATTCAGCGAAATGTTTCCGAAATAAGAATCCTTTCGTACAGCAGAAGCTACGTACTGGCGCGTAGCCTTCAATTTCCGTCATCCGAACGGTCGAATTTATGGTTTTGTCCAGAGGCGAGACTGCGCGTCGATTCGAAACGGTGGACGGATAACGAGGGAAAAAACTCGGGGAAGAATAGAAGGATGGATAACGCCTTTCTTCGCGGCGAGCGTCATCTGGCAACAAGATTCTTTTCGTGTCGGTTCGGGGGACGGCTCCTCTCGCCACGGGAACGCCGCGTTCTCCTCGTTCCCCCGGGAGATCGGAGAATCCTTTGTGTTGCCCGGAGAAAGGGAATCGAGCAGAAGCGCCGAGGGCTATACGGCCCTGAGCACCGGAAGTCCTCTGCCCCCCCCCCGCGCCTCGCCCCGCGCCGCGCCGCAGTCTATCGCGCGTAACCCTCGCTTAATCGACGGTGCATCCAGTCGGTTCGATTTTCGTTTCGAACCGGCGAGCGGAGGTTCTCGCGCCGGCGAGGAGGAAATCGCGCCGGCGAGCCGAAATCGGAGATCGGCCCGCTTCTCACGCGTCGCGACGACGCGCGCGCGGCGGTCTAATCGTTTCGGCGTGTCAACGGATATCCGAGAGTCCCGAGGCTTCCTCCGGCTACGTTTTCAGGCCTGTTTCCCATGGCGAAAAAACCGTGGAATGCGGGAAGAACAGGATCGCGGAGAGCGACGGTCATCCGACACGGGATTCTTCGGGGCCTCCCCTTATTCGGGAAGGGTCATCCGCGCGGTCTGCGATTCGGAATCGGCGAGAGTCCTTCATTCGGAGTAGAATTGCGGAGGAGACGACGCGGTTATTTTGTAAATTTTTATGTGAAGACACTCGGCTATAACTTCGCTAATTACCACAGCATTGAGGAAATATAAAATTTAATTCGAATTGCGACGCAGTTAAGTAGCTGTTTCCCAATTTTGATTTGTCAAGATTCTAATGGAATAATATTCTTTTTATAATCATTTCAGAAGCCACAACATTAACACTAGAACTACCGAGCATTTAATACGATTAATATGTGATCCATATAAAAATTGTAATAGATCATTGTCAGTTTCTTTAGACATTCGTTATAGTATTCAAATGAAACTATGTTCAAGATCATTTGAATTATTGAATGCTTTTAAGATATTAATAACTGCGAAACAAAAAGATCAAAACCTAGTCTTCATTATGTCGATACTCTAGGGTGGAATTAGAAAGGTAGATCACTGCTTCATTTCACGAGAGTGATCCTCGTATTTCGATTATCAAAGGAATCTATCCGGACACTATTCGTTCGCAGTGGTGCAAATCCTGTTTCCCCTAGTTATCTCGGAGAAACGGAGAGAGAGACGAGCGCGGCGCGTCCGAGGATGCGTTGCGCAAGAAGAACGACTTATTCATAGGCGTTCGTTCCGGTGGTGGCTCGTCCGCGGGCCGCTTCTTCGTTATCGACTCGCAACGATCTCCCTGAGCACCGCTGGAACGACGATAGGTTCGACGTAACGATTCGCGTCCGGTGCCGCTCGACGTAACGAAGATCGCGCAACGCCGTTTCGCGCGATTTCCATCGGCGTCCCCGAATCCCTCGCTCGATCGGTCCCCGATTTCCACGGGATCGTCGCGCGGAGATCGATCGGTGAGCCGAGGAGCGCTCGATTTCGCGACTCCTTTAATAGAACAACACTCGGCAACGGAGAACCGTCGAGAACGACCGAGTCGGACGAGTATCTCGCGCTGTTCATCGCGAGATAAGCGCGCGCGATAGCGAAGTCGCTCGAAATCGGCCGATGATATCGGTGAACTCGTCCGCGCTTGGGTTTCCTTCGTCGGGCGATTTCCATGGAAACTAAGGAACAGGCACAATAGTAATAACAACAACCGTGGAAAGTTTCGATTGTTCCTCGAGAATTTTCCCGAGTATCGCTGCTCTCTTCAGCGATTTCATTTCCGTGCCGAATTTCACTTTGCAGGGGTGAAACCGGCCCGTGGAGGAAACGCAAGTTTTCCGTGGATTATCTCGATGATCTGTACGTGGTCTGAAACGATTCCTTCGCTCCGAGGGTGAACTTCATGACTCAACGTTGAAACGATTTCGCAGTCGCCGGACAAAACGCGCACAGCTGGCCGCTCCGTTCGAGAGGCTCGAGCGTGCTCTCCGCTGCTCCACGCGCAGGTGTGCCGCCGCCGAATCGAAACGAGTAGCCGAATCGTGACAAAGGAGAGCCACTCTTTCGACCTCCAAACCTTCCTCCGGTTTCGGCGGCGAGGAACGCAGCGAGCACGGCCGGTCGAGACGGAAAGCCGCGACTCGCAAAGACGAACGCGAGCGCATCGGCACGGAAAGGCCGAGAAAGCCGAGCGCTCCGTGACCCAGAAAGTCTAAGCGGGACGCGGAGGTAGACCAGGCCGCTCGCGTCGTTTCTACGACTTCGTCGGCACCGAGATTTCGAGCGGGGGATTGGGATCGCAATCGCTGCCACGGGAAACGCCGACGTCGCACGGCGGCCGTTTCAACGATTCCGCCTAAACTGTAGAATCCTCTCTTCCTCGAGTTGTTGAGTATGCGAGGAATAAGGTGCCAACTGTTTTCCTTTCATTCGAGCACTCGTAAACTCGTGCGCTTCGATGTTCTAGTTCTTTGGAAGATCTTTGTGTGTTTCAACGAAATTGTACACTTTTTTCTAAAATGAGAGTTTTTCAGGTAAATATATAGTATACTCTCGAGACAATAGAATTGATAGTAAGGTTCAGCTATCCCGTCGAAGGAAAGTCTCGCGAATTATTCGAGTGCCACGAACAAACTTCGATTCTACTTAACACGAAATGCATGAAATCTTCGGTATATAAGCTATGCAATCAGTTGCCGAAACAATAGAACAAGATGGTGCTACGTGTTAATCTCTTGCCGTTCGACTAATTAAGTCGTTCGTTCGCGACTCGGTCTTAGGGGAATTCCATCTCACTATCGACGTTCGCCCAACTGCTAAGCCGAGAACTCGAACGCGAACTTAACTCCGCCCTACGATGCTCGTCGAGGAAAATTTGAAACTGAGATAGCCAAGTGTTATATTTCATTAAACATCAACGAAGCAGCAGCTCTCTATTATCAATCGTTAACCTCTGACATGAACGCAGACACAGAACGAGCACCGAAATTCTTTCTTTCCCTAATAAACGATTAAAGCGGCCGCATCGATGACGGTTAAGGAATAAATCATAGGGCAAGGGGTTAAACGTCCGCGGGAACGCGCACGGGCCGAGAGGAGTGTCTCTCGGCGTCGAGCGCGAAAGCTGAGAGTGCTCGAAGGCGACGCGACAAACTCCGAGCCGACTCGGCCCGACGAGCAGCACCGGGGAAAGGAGTTCGAGGCAGCGGAGAGGAAGAGGAGGGCCCGAGATGCCGTTACTCCGGAGAGTCACTCGGGGCGAGCCTAACCCAACTGAGAAAAAGAAACGAGCGTCGCGCGGAAAGAGAGGGCCGCGGGCCTCTCTTTGTATTATCATTCTCTTTTTCACGAGAGGCCGGACACCCGAATGCTACTGACCCAATGCGGCGGCCCCGCTCGATCGCCGTTCGACGCGCGCCGCGCCGCTCGGACGATTAAGAAACGATACCCCGAAGAACAATCGGCCTCGTCGCGGAGCGACTTCGCGGAACGCGCCTCGGTCCGACCTCGAACGCCTCGAGATGCGGCGTTCTTTCCGTAAAAGCGGCGGCCTAACGATGCCAGCGGGACTTTCGTAACGAGCCGCCTCGCGAGAAATGCAACTAATTCGCGCGCAGCTGGGAACGCGAGCGTTTGCGAAACCGAGCGATTTACCGGCTCGCCGGCGCGTTTCGAGATCGGTCGGACGTGCTCGGACGTGTCCGAACGAGGGATCGGGTCGGAACAGACTTCCGAGTGAAGTGTCCCGCGCGTGACAGGTCGCGTCACGCGAGTACTCTCGCAATCGGTTACGGATCGGGCTCCGAGCTGGATGCTTTTACAGTTATCTTACGGTCACGTTTGCGCCGCAACGGCGACTGTAATATGCATATTCGCGAGTTCTTTCGAGATGGGTGGCTTCTGCCGGGTATTCGCGAACAGTGCAACGTTCACGCGCTGGTCGTCGATGACCGGAGTATCGGAGATGCTTCGAGTTCAGCTAGAGAGACGCGACGCGCACGTGTAAATGACGGGGAACGAATGCTTCGGAGGTTTTAACCCTTTGCACTCGAGAGTTTCTCGCTGGGAATATTCCACATTTTTTTATGTGATAGGAATGATATTTTGGAAACTTACTGGAAGAGATATTATATATGAAACAAAGCTGTTTCATTTCTATATTCCACGTATTGATGCATTATAGAGAGATTAATGTCGAATATCAAACTTTACAATTTTGTATCGAATCAAGTGGTGACTGTAGGTCATCTCTCGAGTGCAAAGGGTTAAGATATAGAGCTATATAAGTCATTGGTTACATTTTCTTCAGATTACAGGAGTACTATGAAGTCCTTTAAGTGACGAAATTAGAATTTTAACTAGGAACTTCATATTTTCGATTTTATACTCCTACGGATCACGTTGAGATATTTTCAGAGACTAGATTACGTTGTTCTACATGTGATTACCGAGATACGAGCGATCGAAGTTACTACAGAAGCACTGTTGCACGTCTAAGAGGCGTATTCGAGGGGAAGGACATTCAGCCATGCTTCACCGAGGAACTTCGAAATATGTAGATCGAGCCTCGTTTCATCGGTAATGATCCTGCGTCTGGTTTCTTAACCGATCATCGCCGGCGACCTCCTTCCACTTTTAACTATCTAGATTACTTATTTTTACAAGCACGAAACAGGTCATAACGGGAGAAGGGTTGCGAAAAGTAAGGGTTTATTTATACTACGGAAAGGTACACACCCTCCGTGAACGATTACGTCGGGTCGTTCGTTTTCGAGGCGACGCACAGCGCGGCCGATCGCCCGTTTCTCCGACGAAACTGGATAACTTAAAAAGTATCAGTGATACGAAACAACGCTTCAGACGAAAGTTGCGAGGTACAGAGCCAAACATATGGTGGTCACATTTCTGTTCACACTACCGTGATACTACGAAGTTTTTCCCAGTGACAATGGATATTCCGCGTTCCGATTCCACCGTTCTATAAACAGCGAAACGGAATTTACTGGAAGACTGTTATTTCTCGAATGAAAATCATTCTGTACAGCAGGGACTTCTTAGCAACATTGCTAATCTTTAATTTTCGTTACGTGGACAGTCGAATTTCGGGTTTCGCCCACAGGCGGCCGCACTGCGCGACGCGCCCCGACTGTCGGAAACAAAGTCAGCACGAAAGGGCTAAGTCCCCAACGGCCGAACCCTGACGAACTTACCCAGAGGTCAATCAACGCATCCGGTTCTAATTAATTGCCTTTGGCAGCATTTAAAGAACCTGTATCCTGCCAACCCGACGCACCGTCAATGATTCCACGCTACGGGGAAGGGTCATCGCCGCAGGAAATCGTCTAGTCGATCGGCGCTCGTTCGAAACTGAATCGGAAGCGGAGAAACGTAATCTCCGATCGTTGTTTATCCCGTTCCTCCCGTTAATCGTAGATTGGTACTTAGACACGTCGGCCGACGCGTTGACCGACGACACCGACGATTCGTCCTAGGGGCGATCGATCCTCGACTGTGAATCGAGCAACGTCCCTCGGTGAATCGGGAAGACCTAGACCTTCGCAAGGCTTCTACGTTCGTTTCTATTCGAACCGTTTGTTTCGAAACTTAAGACCACTTAAAGAAGTTTAAAGAACCATTGAAGAATGAACGGATTACAGAGAATTGTAACTATCATAACGATTAACTTGATTTTTGAGAAATCGACTTAAGCCACTTTCGAAGTAAATGGCTCATTTCTTGGCAAACCTTTCGGGAGCTAATCAAGCGTCTTTCTGACGGACTTTAAATTTAACCCTTAGCACTCCAGATGGTTTTGTCATCTATCTGCAACTAATTTTTATAGTATTCATAGCGAAAATGAGAAAGGCTATAACATTTCTTAGATCCTTTTCCTTAGTGCAAAATTTGGATGTGTGAAAAATCGAATAATTGTAGGGTAGTTTCAAGATTCATTAAAATATGTAATATTATTCCTGGAGCCTACAGAGTTCAAAGGGTTAAACTACGAAGAAGTTAACCCTTTCCACTCGAGAGGCGACTTCTAGTCGCCAGATGATTCGATACAGGAAAATGGTAAATTCTGGTATTTACCATTAACCTTCGTATACTGCATCGATACGTGAAATATTAAGGAAATAGCTTTGCTCCGTAATTTATGTATGATTTCTTGATAAATTTATTTCAAAGAATCCTGTCCACGTCTGACTAGAAAGGATTGAATATTTCCAGCGAGAAACTTTCGAGCGCAAAGGGTTAACCATAGGGCGTATCCTCTTCCGCCTGCGACGCAGCGTTCCGAAAGCTACTCGCGTTACGCTAATGTCTAATATAAAACCGTCGCGATCCCTTTCAACTGGAGTAGAAATCGAAACGAGCACGCGTGCACCGTTCAATCGTAAAGTTACCGCGATCCTCGCAATGGCTGAATGGCGGGTACCTATTAGAAGTCGTGCACGGCTGGTTCCACGAAACACGGTTCGGTTCGAGCCGAGCGAATCCTGGCCGAGTTTACGAGCGGTCTTTTCCGTAGACCTGGGGCTGGCCGGGTATATCGTTTAGGTATGCGGCTGCAGCTGCTCAAAAATTCCAGCAGGCCGGCCGGCCGGCGCGCTCGTCTACGCCGCTCTACGGTATTTTCGAGTATCGGGTCGCACCTTTCGAACGATACCTCGCCGGCGATCGTTCTTCCGTGCGCGTCCTCTCCCCCATCCCCAGAGCGAGCTCTCTCTGCACTCGAGAGCCGACTCTCGTTCACCGCTCGATTCGGCGTAGCAAAATTCTAAAGACTTGTGGGGAATATTCACCCTTTATGGACGAATGTCGATATTTTGCTGACATAAAACTCTTTGGAGTATTAAGGAATACAAATGATTTAACTACTCAAACAGCAAGTCGATGTTTTCCAAACTATCTTTGGAGTACTAAGAAATAAATGAATTAACTGCTGACATGACAAGTCGATATTTTGCTGACATTAAACTACCTTTGGAGTATTAAGTAACAAACAAATGATTTAACTACTCAGATAGCAAGAAATCGGTACAGTTTCCTTATTTCCCATTTCAGCACTCGAAGCGTAATTTTGCAGAATCTACGGAAGGTTTTGTATACCTTAAGGAATCCTCGTTTACAAAGGTTTAACCCTTAACGGACCGGAAGTGTTTCAAGTTTATTGACCGCCAAGTACTGTAACATAGACCAGCGAATAGAAACGCACAGAAGTGAGCTAGCGCAATAGTTAACTTGTAAATATTACAACAACAGTGATAAAAATAGTAAAATGATTTTTATGGCGGCATTGGTCCGTTAAGGGTTGACACTAGAACTACCGAGCTAAATTGACCTTTCGAAATTTCTCTGTAGAGATATCGATTACTTCATAATTCAGTTCGCGTATCGCTAAATCTAATTTCTCTAATAATTCCCCAGAGATTCGATGCGAAAAATCGTTAAACCTCCGGGAGAACGCGAAAACCGTCGTCGCAGGCTACCGAGCGTCACCGACAAGATCATTTTCTACCAAGAAATTTATCCTTGCGAGGAAAGTTGCGCTCGAGATGCACCGAACAGCGCGTCGAACCTCGAAGCGACGATCCAACAACCGGAAGTAGGCGTAATAACGAACTCCCATTGCCTATACGTGCTGGGAATACAATAACATTGTATGCGAGACACAAAGGCTTTTCTCCCTCTTCCTCTCTCTTTCCCTTTCCGTCCCCCCCTCTCTTTCTGTCATTCCTATCCCGTCCTCGTAACGGTCATTCCAAAATACCGACGAATTTCACGCCGTTCCTTTCGAACGAAAGACTCGTTCGATTTCCTCGAAATCGTCGACCAGAGGAAAAACGCTTTCGATTTTGATCGTTTCTAATCTTGTCGATCGTCGTCGTAACGCTGGAACCACGTATCGGTTAACCCTTTGAACTCTGTAGGCTCCAATATTGCACCAAATTTTGCACTAAGAGGAGAAATAAAAGATTGAGGAAATGTTATAGTATTTCTCATTTTCGCTAGGAATACTATAAAAATTAGTTGCAGTGATAGATTACAAAGCAACCTGGACTGCTAAGGGTTAAAATGACTGGTTTCGATTGTTTCGCAATGACTGATATCTTAAAAGCATCGATATTCCAACGGACCTCGAAAATAAAGTTTCCCTTGAATACTATAACGAATGCCTGAAGAAATAATCCATTGTTAATCCTTATAGGGATCACATTAATCGCATTAACCCTTCGAGGAATGTCGACATTCAGCAAGGTCAAACTCTGATATTCAGCATACTGTGTGATAAGCAAATGATTTAATTAGCGAAACAGCAAGGGATCAGTACATAGTATCTTTTTCTCTGTTTAAGCATTCGACGTATAATTTGGATTCGTTTGCCGAAGGTTTCGTATACTACGAACACCATTCGTCCGCGAAGGGTTAAATGCTCGGCAGTTCCAGTGTTAATGGCCGACATTCCACGGAAATCGGCCGACGCGTCCCTCCGAGGAACGTGTCGTCCGAGGCTTTCGTCGGTCCACGAGTGTCACGTGGGTGGTAGGAATTCGCAGCCTACGCGGCCGCTTATCGGAAATTACGAGCGGCCGTAATTACGAATTCCAAATGAACGCATTGCCGGACGCAGCGTCCCTAGCACTTCGACTGCCGCGTCACCGAAATTTCGGTGACGCTATACCTCGCGTAATCTCGAACGTGAATCTTCTTGGTAACTTATCGGACGAACTAAGTTTTATTCGATGTACGAGATATAAGGGAGATAGTAGAGCAATCATTACGAAGAACCTTGACTCTTTGGTTTACGGTTTACTGGGAAAACCGTTTCGATTGCATGGGAGTTTCGATAAGTGTTTACCTGGCAGTTAATCAGTCAACTGTGCTTGACGAGTATACTCGTCATGGAGAAGTTGCAGAATTTGTGTCGTGACGAGTATATTCGTCATGGAGAAGTTACAGGATTTTATGTCGTGACGAGTATATTCGTCATGGAGAAGTTGCAGGATTTTGTGTCACGAGTATACTCGTCATTGTAAGAAGTAGTGACCATTTAAATTGTAATTTCTGTGAAAAGCCAATGGTCGCTACTTTTCATGACGAGTATACTCGCCGTGACGCAAAAGCCTGCAACTTCCCGGTGACGAGTATACTCGTCGAGCACAGTTAACTGGTTAAAGTGCTGGACGCGACGCGAAATGCGCTTTTACGCTTTCCAAGACGAACCACGTGCGAACGCGTCCCCGATTCGACTGTCCTACAAGAAGCGTGCGATCCGAGCACCGCTCGGAGGATGAAAGAGCTGCGCGAACCAAGGGAAAATGTCGGTCGAATGGTACGCGTTCCGGCGACTCTGTAAGCGAGACTCCTCGCTCCATCGCGACTTCGTTTCACTGTTTAACCAGTTAACTGTGTTCGACGAGTATACGCGTCATCTTAACCCTTTGCACTCTGTAGGCTCCGATAATGCAGCAGTTATAATATTACATATTTTAATGAATCTTGAAGAAACTACAAAATTATTCGATTTTCCACACATCCAAATTTTGTACTAAGAAGAAATGTTATAGCATTTCTAATTTTCGCTAGGAATACTATAAAAATTAGTTTACAAAACAACTTGGAGTGCTAAGGGTTAATATTGTATTTTTCCATTTTGCGTATTTTTCTCTATGAAATCGTGCGGCGTTCATATTAAAATATACTCTACGTGCATTCGTCCTGCGTTCGACGAGTGCAGGCTCCATTTTTTGATTTTATCGCGCGCAGAACGAGGGATTTTTCAAGCGAAATTCCACAGTTAACAGGTTAAACGCGGCGGTAGGTTGTACTCGATTCACTCGTGCGGTGGTTGCGGATCGTCGTCGAAGAGGAGATCCGGTTGGCAGCCGGAAACTACGATTCGAACGTGTGCACCGGTTCATGGGGATATATTCATGGAAACTCGTGTGTACAAACATGCGGGGAGGGGGAGGGACGCGAGCGTCCTCCGTACGATGCGAGGGCACAGACGAAACGTAATAACGATATGGCATAACCCATTATATTATGTATTATATAATAAGAATATAATAATACGTAACAGAATATATAACAAAAATATAATAAAATACAATATAGTACCTAACGTAATTATATCACTTTTTTATTATATATATATGTATAAAAAACGTTTATAAACATGAAAAACGTGATACAATTACGTTAGGTACTATATTGTATTTTATTATATTTTTATTATATATTCTGTTATGTATTATGTTTATTATATTCTATATTTTTAGTATATTCTATGTTATGTATAACATAGGTTATGTTGTATCTTATGTTTTATATCTCAGGCCTGGCCAACATGGAGCGATTTTCCATTTCCATTGAAACTTTCGTTTCTCGTTGCATGTATAAGAATAATATTAAATAAATGAACATTTGCATGTCATTGTTAACCAACCAAAAAGGAGCTAAGATTAGCGTCATTAATATTTACAGAAAAGTGAAAGAGAGGATAAACGAATATCTCATTAACTAAGACTTTCGAGTGAATTACAATGAATCCTAGTGTAATAAAGTTTCGTTCATTTTGCATTTCTACATTTCTTAACACTAGAACTACCGAGGATTTAACACGACTGATATGTAATCCCTATAAAAATTCTAACTATATATTCTCGATTTCTTCAGACATTCATTATAGTATTCAAGTGAAAGCTATTTATTTCCAAGATCATTTCGAATATTCAATGCTGTTAAGATATCAATAATTGTGAAACAAAACAATGGAAAGCAGTCATTTTGACTGGTAGCTCTAGTGTTGCATCTAAAGTGGCCCGTAACGTTACGCGTCATCAAACCCATGAAACCATTCGGATCGGCCAGGCCTGTTATACCACGTATCACATATAATTTATATTTACATATTAATACGATATAATCCGTAATCCGTAATATAACGCGAGCCACACAGGAGCCCACGTACACGTACACGTTGCGTCTATACATGTGCGCTCTGAATGAATAGCAGGCTGACCTTGAGCTATCGGCGTCCCCCTCGAACGCGAGGCGTCTCGTTAACGATAAGAAAGCGCGACCGCTCCGAAGAAACAAGGGGATGATCGGCAAACGATCGTAAACCTCGGCGAACAAATCGGCGACTTACATTTTCCGGCTGCGACGATCGCCTCTGCCGCGGTACACAGAACAGCGGCACGCCGCTTTCCCGCTTCTTCTCCAATATAGCGGCTTCCGGTTTCCCTCTGTCGCCGGCGAATAAATCAAAACCAGCCCAGCAGCAGCACCACCACTGGATCAAACACGTCTATGTCACACTGGCACGAACACGAGATCTCTCTCTATTCCCTCGCGCTCCGTTCCCTTTGCTCGCGACAACTCCACTGGACGACGAGCGACGAACGATCGACGCCTCGATCGATGAATCACCGGGATACTATGCACTCGTGTTTCCTGGTCCGTTGCGGCTCGGATCGCGGGCAACTTCATAGAACATGCCTTTACGTTGGAGTAAGCGACACGGTGTTCTCTTCGAACTTCGTACACCTTGCTCGAAGAAAGACAAAGAGGAAGAGAGGGGGAGAGAGAGAGAAAGACAGAGAGAGAGAAGATGCAACGAGTGCAGTTCGTGGACCGTGCCGATCACGCCGCGGATCTTTTCCTCGAGATCGATCTTTTTTCCGCTAGAGGCGTAACGTGCCGACGCGTCACTGCCCTCGGTTTTCTCGTAACGTTCGTGGCACCGTGCGCCCACCGTTCGGTACTGTCGTTCGCTATACTGTCCACCGTATATCGTGCGCCGCGAGTTTTCTCATCCGACCGATCCGACACTGCGGTGCATTTCCGTGGGAACGTTCGACGGTCTTCCAGTGTGTCCCGCTGCTTCGGAGGGTTCGTCAACCCGGACTTGTCGCGTGTCGCGAACGCGATCGGTTGTGATCGGTGTGCTCTTACCCTCGGATCGTTTGGTTACCGATCTTGTGTGGAAGTGTTGAGAATTGGAACACTGTGAAACTAAACGGAGCCCGGACGCATCGCTACGACGCAGTTCAACGGAGAAATCGTACGGTGAAGTCGACGCAGAACGGACTCGAGACGGAATACGAGGAAACGACGCTAACGGATCGCGCGCCGCGACTCTACTGAGGTCTCTTCTAGTAGGCCGATCGTCGAGACTCCCCACCATTCAGGCTGACCGCCGCGTGCCTTCGGGATCTATAGGCGCAGCGAGAGTCACCACGAGGAGACTGGCTCGTCCGCAAATTCTCAAATTTATTCGCTTTACGCGCGTTTATTTGGACTCGTCGCTTCGATCGGAGCGATACGAATCGGACGGATGGACTGGATGGATGGATGGATCTTTCTCGGTAGGAATATTAACCCTTTGCACTCGGCAGTTTTTCACTGGAAATATTTTAATATTTCACGATGGGATAAGAACGAGATTTTGTGGAACTCATTCGAAGAAAAATCATACGTTTGAGGAACAAAGCTGTTTTATTTCAATGTTTCTCAAAGTGATGCGTTATACCGAGTGTAATATTAAATATCGAATTTTATAGTTTGCTGTGTGAAATCAAATGGTGAGTGAGAGTCACCGTTTGATTTGATACAGCAAAACTATGAAATTAACCCTTTGCACTCGAGAATATTTTTCTCGACAAATGTTCATTATTTTCTGATGAAATATCAATGACATGTTTTACAACTAACATAAAGAAATACCTTGCATAAATTAAGTAACAGAACCATTATTTCGATGTTCCATGTGTGGATGCGTTATATAAAAATTTAATATTGAATTCTAAATTTTATCATTTTCATGCGTCAAATCAAATGGCAAAGGGTTAAATATTTAGTACTTTAAATTAAACTTTGTATCGTTATGGGAAATATTTCAGTAAAATATCTTTCCTGGTGCAATATTGGAGCCTACAGAGTTCAAAGGGTTAACCCTTTGCACTCGAGAGGCGCCTTCCAGTCGCCATTAGATTCAACCCAATGAAATTATAAAATTTAAAATTCAATATTAACTTATTTTACAGTCTACCAACACG
This sequence comes from Nomia melanderi, assembly GCF_051020985.1. Taxonomy (NCBI): domain Eukaryota; kingdom Metazoa; phylum Arthropoda; class Insecta; order Hymenoptera; family Halictidae; genus Nomia; species Nomia melanderi. The sequence goes on from NC_135007.1 coordinate 15,891,335, forward strand.
TGCATCGAAATAAAATAGTTTCGTCGCTTAATTTATGCAAGGTATCTCTTTACATAAATTCTAAAAAATACCATTGATATTTCACCAGAAACTAAGGTACATTTCTTGCGAAAAATATTCTCGAGTGCAAAGGGTTAATATATTTATTTGGGGTGACTATGACGTAGGAAGTACGGGGTGTCCCTTATTTGCTTCCGCTTGTCTTCGGGTATTTCGTTTGCCACGAATAGACGAATAGAAATAATATTTGGAGCTCGGACACAAGTTAGACGAACGAGAAAATTATTTCACAGCTACGACGGCATTCTCTGGGGAGCAACGGGCGTATAGTCGAGGTGTGGGCACACCCTAATCGAGGAAGCACGAATGTCCGTGTGCGGAAACGACTTTAATTTCATTAAAACGCGTCGCGATTAATATACTGGTCTAGACGTGCGGTCTGCCCTACGGTAATTCTATTTGCTAGATATTCTACGTAGGCGGGAGTGTCGGTGTGGGAGTGTCGCCGGACATGATGGAACGGTGGATCGACGGATGGATAGGAATTCACGTGTGGGTTGTAATTTCCTTCCTCCGACGAAAACTTTGAAATTCGAAGCTCTAGCCGATTAACGCTGGAACTACCGAGCAGTCGAACTGTCTTTTTCAGATTCCTCTGTGGAAACTAAACGGTGCAACCGTCGAGACTTCAACTGATTTGTGGTTTCTGTATTGCTAAATCAATTTCTCTAGTTCTCAGAGAAGCATCTTTTCAATAACTGGGAAAAAATCATGAATCATTTTAAGCAAATGTGATTAAGGCTCTTGCTGTTGTTTTTTTAAGAAATCATGGGATCCGCTAGAAATGAAGAGAGTAACATTACAGCGTTAACAGGTTGACTGCCACGAGAATTTCGAGCGTTTTGTTATAGTAAGATTTATTCCTTTATAATAGAGGAAAATAGTATTAATAATTTAATGATTATTAAAGTTTTAGTATTACAGTACTCATGTTATAAGATTATCTAGCTGATTGTTACTGGATTTGATTCAATATCAATGTTCTTATTGTAATTGTTCTTGTAATTTGGAAGCTCCGGTCACCGGTGACCGTGGCAGTCAACGTGTTACTGGCGAGCGGAAAGTTTGAAGTTTTCGTGGAAACGAATTGATGCAAGGGCAACGACGTTCGGTCGATTCTTTGATCCTATCGAGAGGGTCATTGCAAAGGTTTCATCGCGCTTTTCTTGCCCGAGGAAGTTCGCGTGTATCGAGCGGACCATGAAGATAGAAGAGAAATAACAAACGAAGATCGGAGAGGTGGTGAATTCTTATGAACATGTCGTTTATTTATAACAAGTGAAAAACATACGCGCTTTAGAATGGAATATCGTTCGGATCGTCCAAAGATTCAACTATTCGTTCAGGGTAATGCGGCTCTGGTGTCATCATCTCTTCCTCATCTTCTTTTTGATGCAAAGTGTCGAACACGGGAATAGGTTTCAATCTCCTCGCGGCCCTTTCGAGCGTTTTAACTATTGCCACTTCCGCAGGTTTGCTGATAAAATTTGTTACCATGCAATTACCTATGGTACCTACTCTACCAGTTCTACCACACCTGAGCAAACATATTTTTTTTTAAATTAAACGTGAGATTTATATGGATTGTTTACGTGGACTGTCCTAACCACGTACCTGTGAATATATGAGGCCGTGTCCAATGGGAAATCATAATTCAGTATATGATTAACCATCACCGTGTCTAAACCTCTGGAACCTGCGTTCGTCGCTGACAGCACGTACGTTTTCCTATTTAAAAAGCTTCCGTATTTTCCTATTCTCTGAGACAAAGGCATGTCACCGTGTAAATTTGTAGTTTCTATACCACATTCTTTCAAAAACAATGTAAGCCAGTAAGAGGTAGCACTGGTGTTGCTGAATATAATTACAGAGTGCTTCTTTGCAACCTTAGGTTTGATATACTTTAAAAGTTCAGCGGGTTTGTCGCTTGGTCCCATTCTTATAAACTTTTGTTTCACCAGTATTCTATGTAACTTTTTCGTGGACACATGCTCCAAAGAGTTCACCTACGTATCATCGTGTATTAAAACGTTGTCATACGGAAATTATTCTTTATATCGTGCCACTTACGTCAACGATACCAGCCAGAATATTTGCCAAACGTGAAGGAACTGTAGCTGAAGCTAAAACGAGTTGTACCGTACTCGGGAATCCGTCATCGCCCAGTTGTTGATGATGTGCTATCTGTATAAATAATGATACGTTATATTACTTCTTCGTACAGTTTCATATATCCGTAAAGATCGTTTTTGCGTACAGGGAATTTATTTAGAAAATGCTTCACTTTATCTTCGAATGTATAATGACACAAGGCATCCACTTCATCTAAAATTAGACACCTTACAAGATCAGGTTTGTAAACGCCAACTGTGAACAATTTACTGATAACACCAAAGCTACCAACTAGAATATCTACATATTCAATCTGAGGATTTCTGATTTTTCGTTTTGTTCTTCCACCTGTGATCATTCTTACTTTAATACCAAGCTCTTTAGACCATTTGATCGATTCTATCTGAAAGATATTTTTATAGATGAACTGGTGTAGCATATTACATAAATATGTATATTAACTATGATTATTAATACTAACTGCAATTTGAACTGCCAGTTCTCTAGTAGGAGTCAGAATTATTGCAAAGGGTTGATTCATAGGTTTTTGAATAATTTGTTTCCATTGCAAAATCCGATGCATCAACGGCAACAGATATGCTAATGTTTTTCCACAGCCTGTTTCTGCTGTCAACAATGCATTATTACGATTAAGTATTTTTGGTATTCCCAATTGTTGAACTTCTAAAGGTTTTTTAATATCAAACTTCTCAAATTGGCTACATATAGAGGGATCTAAATTGAAATCATCAAATGTCTTATTTTCCAAACGTTTGTCTGTGTCTTTCTCGCTTTCCTATAAAGAAAATGAAAATTACAGATTCCATAGAAATCGTACACTTAGTGAGCAATAATTGCACAGATGAAGTACATTATCATATGGAAGTATATAGAAATAATCTCCTCTTGATTTTCGATGCAACCATCCGTCTGATGCTAAAGGTATGACTCCTCTTTTTGGATAAGTTGTGCCCTTGTAAAAATTGAAATCCTTTCTTTTACAACTTATTACTTTCAATTCTTCGTTCCGAGTCTCCGTTGACTCAATCGGTAACGCTTTTTCCTTTTTACGCGATTTAGCAGCAGCTCTTGCCTACATGAAAAATTCATATACACACATATATACATATAGAAAGTTAACCTGAAAAATGTGCGGCAGAAAACACGATGACAAAATCATTTACATAGCGTCTTAAAGTTGTCACGAATGTGGAATTCAAATTGTTACAGCATACGTTACAAAATCGAAACAACATTTTACGTTATCTTCTGTAATATAAATGAAGTATTCTATATTTTATACATTCAACTTCATGCGTTACAAAAGAATAAACACTCTCTCCATTTTGATACACTCCACTGTGCTGTGACCATAAACGACAGACAGAATAGACTCGACGTCTTATGGGACTTTCAGCTCGGTGCTCTGAAATACCAATCGTAAGAAAAAAGAGACATCTTTTTTATCTATATCTGCTGGTAACGTCGCAAGTGACAAAAATGGTAATATAATTCCTTAGTAAAATAAGAAAAATTAAAATCATCATTAACACATTAACTTATTTTGTTACTCGTTACTGTTAGCATCATTACCGGTTTTGAGGCCTGTACCAGTTTTAACAATCATAAAGATTTGCTTTACATGCATGACTATGATTGAGAAAGATCCTATATTCACATGAAAAATAACAAAAGAATTTGTTTTTTCTATTTTCGATTTATTTGACCTCTGCTGGTAGAGTTGCAAACGATGTAGAAATGGTAACAAGTAAATTTACGTTAAATCATAAACCTAGTCTATCCGCTGCTTGTACAGGTATTGCAAACAATTCATGAAATTAGATATTCTGTTTGGTAGTATTAAATATTTAGTGCGTTTACATCCGTTCAATGCGGACTAACGTCAATTATTCTGTAATATCGATCTGGTCAACAATGCTCTAAGGCACTAGCGACATCTGTCTTGACGGAACGGTCATTTAATGAACTATGAATTGAATTTTCAGCAATTTCTAATACAGAATCGCCGATATGATAGTTTTAATGATGCTGCCAAAGAAAGCATAATTATCAGATTATTATCTAACGAATGAAGAAGAGAACAGTTTTATTTTTTCAAAGGAATGTTTATTTTCATAGATTTCACCATACGTTCGAATGATAACAATACTTTACATACAGTAATAAATTTATCGAAACAAGTTTATTTTATTCTCGTAATCGTCATTACGAACATTATTTGCCGCCAACGAGGGAAGCTAAAGCCGCTTGACTCAATGGATCGGCGTCCTGAAAAATAACGTTGTTTCATTAAAATTTCGAACAATCTGAAATAATTTCAAGAAAATTTCCGTAAGAGACACGAACAGCATTCTGTATAAAACTCACCGCATTGGCCTCAGGAGCAGCTTCCGCTGCCACATAGAATACAGAATTAATTGCAATCATTGCAGAGGTTGCAATAGCAAGCGCGAATGTTATGGCTCTCATGGTTACCTATTTTTTGCTTATATTGCAATGTCAAACGTTGCGTCGCTATATATAGGTATTTAGAAGCAATAATTCGGCCCGACTATCTCTCTTATCTCGGCCGCTGCGTTTCAAATGTCACTATCTCACGGCTACACCGTTACGGCTGTTATAAAAACCGTGTTTAACGGGAAATATTGGAAAAATAGCTCGTGACTGGAAAGTTTATTATTCGAAGCGATTAGTTTCATTACAATCGTTATCGTAGTTACTGCCAAGATTTCGAATCTCGCAGCTCTCATAAAAGATCGAAGTAATGGAAACTATCACGCTAAAAATTCATCGAGAACGTTCAACGCTATTCGAGAATATATTCTCGGTTTCACGTGACAAGCGTATCCCGAAAATCAACCTTTCAACTACGCCGCTACAGTGTCTATCGTATCATCTTGAACGGTACGCCATTACGGCGCAATTCTCTCTGTCAGCGATAGTTGTGCACATTACAGTCCAATCTAACATAATCGCACGGTGGACAATTCTCTCAGTCTCGAAAGCGATATTACATTGATGACACGGAGACCGCGTAAAAAATTCTCCTACAGAGGTGTAGGTATCAAACGACAATTCCTCAATGGAATTCTGGACAGTTCCTATACTTAATTGTACAATCATTATTAGAAAAGTGGAAAACTCAACTCAGAATACAGACTATACTTGGAAAATAATGTAACTATTGTTCTTCGGTAAAAATAGTGTTAGGTAGTATACAGTATATTCGTACGAAACCTGCGACGCCATACTTCGAGGAAGTCTATCAACACTTTGCAGGTGTCCACGCGATCGAAACGCGGCACGTGTGCGCCTTGCAAGGAAAAACGAAGGAAGAGCGAGCGAAGGAGCTGGTCCGATCGGTCGATACATTTCGATTATTTTCAGGTTCACCGGCAAGGGGTCGGCGAAGCGACGCGTGCCGCGCGTCGACGCTCTGCCCTCGCTGGAGCCGCTTTTCCATTCCCGAACGTCGCATCGGCCGGTGTACTTCTGCACAGAAAGCGCGAATATGTCGTGCGAGGGGCTGCGCTAGTTCCGAGACGAGGCGAATCCACGGAGCAAACCCGCGTGAAGAGGGAGAGAGGAGGAGGAGTCGGTAACCGGCGCGGTTCATTCGAGTCAAGAAAATGTCGAGCGACGAAGAGGCGGCCGAGACGCCGGTGAAACAAGCGAACGAAACGACCGAGGAAGATCTCCGGGTGTTCGAGACTCTCTGTATATCGTCGCCCCGAAAGGTGTCGTCCGGTCTTCTTAACACTGTTTCCACCGGAGGTGTCAAAGGACACCCGAAGTTTCCACTGAAAGTTATTTTCCGAGTCCTATATTCTGCATTGACTTTCCCACTCCGATAACGAGTATAAAACTGTCTCGTAGAAAACGTCCAATCGAGGAAACACGATCGAATTTTCAGTTGGAATTTCAGTGGCCTCTGACACTTTCGGCGGAAACAATGTTAACCGAGACTCCTATGTAAAGCGGATTGAAGCACAGCTTGTCGCACCATCTTGCATCGTCGGCGAACTCGACTCACAGACGAGCACACCTCGTTGTTACCTCGCACGAAGCTTCGCTAGATACGTCGGCCACGCGTCCCGCTTGTCAATGCACGAAAGGATTTCCTCGCGATTCGAGGGGAACGAATCGCGAGCTCGCCTTTGGCACCGCTTCTTTCCTCGACTCGCTTCACGACCCGATGCGATGCAATCGAGCAATCACGGGGAGAATAATATAGTATCGGTCCAGTCGGTTTCAATCGGCTTCGATTTCATTTCATCCGCTCCGAGCGGGTCGCTCGGTTCTCGAGAGTTGCACGCGTTACGCGGCGGGCATCGGTGTTCGCCTTTTGTTCCGAGTGTATCGCACGTGCTTTCGTAGCCACTCTCGTGAATCGAAAAGGTATTGACTCGCGTGCGCGGAGCAAACGCCTCGTTGCCATAGCGTTGCGTGGAATCGATTTCACCTGTCGCCCCGCACCTACATCGGTTGGCGGTGGCTCCCTCGACAACGTACCGCCGCAACCGTCCGACAACGATTCCCCGTGTGTTAGGGACGACGGATTCAAGCGTCGATGCGGCAGCGCACAACTTTCCACCGCGCGTACGCGTGCGAAACGCGACCATTGTTGGGACAGCACTGTTTACCGCCGCGGAAAACGCGGGAGTCCCACCGCCAATGCTTCAGCGGCTTACGCTCGTCGCGAGCGAGATACGTAGAGCGTCCACCGATTGCCAGAAATCGGACCGTCGATCGTCGTCGCGCGGTATTATTCATGAACGCGGAGAAAGTTATCGGTGTTTGCAGAAAAAGATTGATAGAACTTTATCGGAACGGTGACACAGATCGCGCAGCTTTATCGCGGACGAAACTGTCCTCTGTCGTCGCGAAACGAGTAAAATCCCCAACTACCGTTTGCGCTTACAATGTAAACGCGTACCGAGTACACGATCGTGCAAACGATCTGCACTTTATCTCGTCCAACAAAGAAATCGGAGCGAACATTATCCGCGCTTCGAGGAATCGCGTACATTGTTGTAATACTTTTCGAGTTCCAATTGATACCGATTCTAGGAATACGCTGATAGTGATATCGATCGACGTTCGAATCGATAAATCCTTTTCGATCGAGGAATTCGTGCGGGAATGCCGTAAATTCGGTAGCGCGATTAAGCACGAACTTACCTTCCAGACGATACCGTCGTAGAGATAAACGGATCCGTTGTTCGTGGTACCGCGAGTGGTACCGCTGAACTACAAACCGTCCTTCGGAAGTGTTCTATGTATCCGATGTAATGAAATCGAGTCACGTAGCTCTCCGTCGCGAGCGGAACTAGTTTGGCACGGTTCCGCAAGAGTCGCGGCCACATCTTCGCGGTTCGATGTTCCTTGGACAGCGAGGATATTCGCGACGGGAGGTCCAACCGTGTGACGTTGGACGTATCTAATCGCGTTGCAACGATCCAATCTTTCACCGTAACCGGCTTCGAACGTCGCGATACCGATCGGTTTGTATCAAGCTCGGCTCGATCTGTCGAGACGACGGCGTATCTCGACCGCCGCGACACGGAGCTTAACGATGTTTTAATTACCGAAGCCCGCAGTACGTGGAGAGGCGAGTAATTACAGGGGACGTCCCGTAGGCGGTGCAGCCTTTATCGATCGTTTGTGCTCTTGTGCAAATGAAATTATACCGAGGGCAGAAATCCCTTGGACGCCTCCCCCCCTCTCTCTGCCCCAAAACAGAAATCTCTAGACGTGCTCACGAGACCGTGACGCTTCTTGTTTCAGACCACCCACGAAGACGCGATGAGCCACGACCTGACGACCACATTGAGGAGCGAATTGGCAGCGTTGGAGTACAAGCGCGATCGTCTTACGTCCGAGGTAAACCAATTCCACGTTCCTCCCTCGACACTGTTCCTCCGCAGCGTTGATTGATCCGTTGTTCCGTCGCGTCGTTCAGCTTCAAGAGATGAAGGGCCTGGTGAGATCTCGAGACCAGCGGATCGCGGAGATGCAGATGGAGGCCGATCAGCTGCGCGAGCAAGCCGCCAGGCAGACCGCCATCGTCTCCAGCCTGAAGAAACGCATACAGGTTGCCGAGCCGTGAATCTTTTATCTTTGAACACTCGAACCTTCCCCGTTGGCCACTCAGGCAACGTCATTTGTCGTTTGCGGCGCCAGGAACTGGAGGAACGCGAGAGGAATCTGTACGCCGCCCAGGGCCGCAACGAGATCACGGCGCAGGGGCTGCAGCGGGACTTGAAGTATCGCGAGGAGAAGATTCGGGACTGCGAGAAGAAGGTTCGCCAGCTGGAGCAGAACATCTCCGAGGAGATTCAGCAGAAGGAGCGAGCCCGTTTGAGTCTCCAGGTTTGCCGGGTTTTAGGCGAACGTTGTTAATCGCGAAAGTTTCAATGAAAGAGCTCGCGACGAGCGACTCTCGCAGCGTTCGACAGTTTGAAATCGATCACTGGGATCTGCTGCGGTATCGCCGCGATTGTCTAACGAGGCTTCGTTGTTCGGATTTGAAGGACTTCGCGCGGCAGTTGGCGCACGCGTTGAACGTCGAATACTGCGAGACGGTTCACCCCAGCCCCGAGATCGTGGTCCACAAGGCGGAGGAGCTGGTCCAGGAGGCGAACCGTCTTCGCGCGAAGAGCGCGAACGCGGAGGCGCAGTTCGCCAGCGTCCAGGTGGACCTCAGAGGCTGCCGGGACGCGTTGGACCGAGCTGTCGCGGACAAGGAGCAACTTCAGCGGCAAGTGTCCTCGTATCTGATCGATCTGGACCGTCTGAAACAGGTGTGTGCGCCGCTCGGCCCGATAACGGACGCCGGACGGAGCTCGCGGAGTCCTCGGATAACCGTTTAACGCTTCTCCCCGCTGTCGGTCGCTTCACGCAGGACAAAGAGTGCCTGGAGATGCAGCACAGAGTCGCGGAAAGGGAGCTGAGCGAGCTGAGGGACAAGCTCGTGAACGCGAACAGGAGCATAACGAACGCGACAGGGAACATATCGAGTCAAGAGGCGCTGATCTGTCAGTTGAGAGGTGGTCGATCGTCACGGAACACCGCTTGAAACCGTTCAGGAATAAACTCGGCCCCATTTCCCTGTTTCCCTGTTCGCAGACGAGTCGAAGCAACGGGAGGAGAAGCTGCAGCGCGCGCAGAACGACACGCGGCGGATCCTCGAGACGCTCGCGGTCCTCCTCGGCGGGCCGAACAGATTCGTCGAGTCCCACGAGAACGCGATCAAAGACCGCGTCAGGGAGATCCTAGCCGAGAACAAGGATCAAGCGCTTGTATCCGATCTTTAAAATTATTCATAGCGTTCCGTATAAGCACCGCGGCGAGATAAACGGCCGGACGAACCGGAACACGCTCCGCCGATTGATTCTGAGACTCTCCTTTCTCCTCGTAGACCATTCAAAACCTGCGGGAGAAAGTGAACACGGTGACGGAATCGACGAATCGGCAGAGCGAGCTGATCGAGACCACCGTCTCGAAGATACGACGCATGGAGGACGAGCGGTCGCACCTCGAGAGCAAAATCCGCAAGTTGGAATCCGAGTTGTCCAGTTGCGAGTTGTCGAAAGACACCTTGAACAGGGATAAGCAGACGGTATAATTGTAATTAACGTTCCCTGTGCTCGTTCTCCTCGCACGCGGCATTCCGAGCGTCGAATAAGCCGCGTGCAGTTTGCGCAGCTACGCGTCCGCCGTGGACGTTTCGGTATCGCGTAACGTTTCGAACGCTACTCTCGATCGGGATCCTTCGGCAGCCGTTGATCGAACCGACCAACATCGAGTCGAACGTTTTCAGTTCGTCACTTTCCTGGATCGGCTCGGCAAAGCGATGCAGATGGACGAGATATCCGAGGAAATGGGGCTCGATCTTCACACCGAGTCGCTGCTGGTCCGAGCGGAACAGCTGGCCAGGCTGGAGACCGATAAGCTGGTGGACAAGGTGCAAAATACCTGACATTGAAATACCATTCGTCGTTCAACGGCGCGGCGTTACTAACGTCTCGTTTCTTCTGTGTTCCTCTCTCGCGAATTCTGCGCCTTCCATTCCCGCAGTACTCTAACCGCGACTGCATCACCTTACCGAGGATCCAGCGCGAGCGGTCCTTCCATGAGTTCCCCTCCGCGAGAGAAGTAAGCCTACGGCGCGCAGTGCGGTCGCCTGTGGACAAAACCACGGAATTCGGCTACTCGCCTAACGAAAATTGAAGGTTAACGATCTGTCGCTGAGCAGCCCCTATAGAAGATCACTTCAATCGCAGAAATAGAAGTTTTCTGTCCGTTCCGTTTCTCTGTTCGTATAACGCTGCAATCGAAGCGCGAAACATCCATTGCATTGGAAACACTTCGTAATAACCCCGTGATGTAACGAAAATCTAACAAAAATGTAACCACCGTACGTCTAGCTCTATACCTTGCAATCTTCGTCCGAAGCGCTTTGCTCGTATCACTCGTATCCGTTAAATTATCGAGTTTTGTCCAGCGAACGGCCGTTCGGCCGCACTGTGCGGCGCCACGAATGTCAGAGTAGCTTTTCCGGAACTCGCCAGCGTTCCGGGGAAACGCGTGGTTCGTTGACGCCGTGACTCGTACAAGCAATCGTACAGGAACGCGTAGGAGCGACGAAACACGGCCAGCCGCCTTTCTTTCGTTTCCATTCTGCTTCTCCGTTTAGACGTCGGTGGTCTATCAGCTGCAACGCCGCGTCAGGACGCTCCGTGAGCAGTTGCAGCGCAGGGATCTCCACCTGGACCTCCTCCGCAGGAAACTGTCGCTTCAGGAGGACAGCGTCAGGATGAAATCGTTGCTGCAAACGGAACGCGACGAGGCGAACCTTCGGTACGCGCCCCCTTTGCCCTTTACCCTCAGCTTCGTCGCTCGCGCTCCGACAGCTTCGACTCTGCAGAATCTTACGTACTTTCAAGGTCGAAAAAGCTGGCGAAGCAGATCGACCGTCTGCAGGCGCAGCTCTCGGAGGAGAAGGTGAGAAGTCGCGAGCTGGGCTCCCAATTAACGGAAGCGGCTGATTACAAGGCGCGTATCATGTTTCTGTATCGTATCTGATTCTCCTCGATAAAATCTCCCTCGGGAATTAATGTTTCACAGCGGAATATTCCGTTTTGAAACGTGTTCGCGGCCCGATCGTTATTCGCTCGATAGTAGTATCGAGCACTCATCGTCTCCTATGTTTCTCAGATAGCGGCTTTGGAGCGCAGTCGGAAGATAGAGGAGCTGCAGAAGCGTCTGGTCGAGAGCGAGATGTTGCGCACCCGTTGCACCCGGAAGTTGACGATGCTGAAGGAACAGATGAGGAGCGCGACGGAGACCGCCGAGCAGGAGAGGTCCATAAACGATCATTCCCTGCAGCTGCTCAGAGACGAGCTCGCGCAGGTCAAGCAGAGCCTCTCCGAAGTCACCAAAAGGGAGTCTCAAGTAGGCGTAATTCCGAAGAACGCGTGTTCTGTGTTCACCGCCGAGAATCGCTTGTATCGCTTCTCCCGATCGGTTCACACGGTTTCCCGTTTCAGTTGCAAAGCTTCCGCGTGTCCGTGGCGAAATCGTTGTCCGAGCCGATCTGCACGGCCGACTACGAGATCATCTCGCGGCTGCAGAAGATGGTGGCGGCGCACCGCGACTTCACGATGCTGTCGCGCAGATACGACGAGCCGCTGGACAACACTCCGTCCAGATGCACCAGGTAACACGCGCGATCCCGCGAATTGACAGAGTTCCAGCGGCCGCTCTCATCGCTTATCTCCGCAGCGTCCATCCCATGCACCCCCATGGCTCGCCGGCGTCGAGATGCACCCGCTACGAGGACAGCGGCTTCGCGGATCCGCCGGATCTACACGACATCGAGGACGAGTTCGCCAAGCGACCGGTTCGAAGCAGCCTTCTGCCGTGACGCCGGCCGCGATTCGACTAAACGCCAGCGACCGTCGCGAATATTAACCCTTTGCACTACGGAAGTTTCTCGTTAGAGATACTCAAGATTTTTTAACCCTTCGCGGTCCGAAGTGCGCTTGGTTTCTCACTTTGAGGTTCACGTCGACGTTAGTTCGTTCAATTAAAGCTTAATACGACGCTCTATTTATTTATTCAAGAATATTCGGGAGTCGTTGAAATGTTACCTTTAAATGGTACAATTATGATGCTACAAATGAATGTAGAAAAAATTGTTAAAACAGCTAGAGGTTGCAGTAAAATAGGACTGCTAAGGGTTAATGAAGTACCAACGACATTCTTTCGAACTGACTTAACGAGAAATCGTACATAAATTGAAGAAAGAGGCTGTTTTATTTGAATATTTCACACGTCGATGCATTGTACAAAGTTTAATATGAAATGTCAAACTCTATAGTTTTGCTGTGTTAAATCAATTGGCCACTGAGAGGCGCCTACGGAGTGCAAAGGGTTAAGCGCACGGCGAAGCGTCGCGTTCGCTTCAAGTAAACTTCCTGGATGTCGCAACGACAGATAAAGCCGATGGAACAGAAGATTTTCGAAACAACAAGTACACCTTTTATCTGCTTTGTAATTGCTAAACCCTTAGTCATCCGATCCAAGGTATTCCTCCTTGGGTTGACAATGTTGGCCACCTATCGGCGCTCGTCGACGTACGCGTGTATTTCTTACCCGTACGCTGAGTACAGTGCGGTCGAATGGCCGTTATCTGGACTAAACATGCTTACTTAAAAATAGTTACATTTTTGTTACTTTACGAAGTCTTTCCAATGACAATGGACATTCCGCGTTTCGGTTCCAACGTTATATAAATGGAGAAACGGGAATGATTCGCATGAAATGATTTTTCAAATGAAAATCATTTTGGACGTTCATTATCTGGACAAAATATGGTAACTTAATTATATTTTTGTTACGTTACGGTGACGTTACGAGGTCTTTCCAATGACAATGGATATTCGCGTTTCGGTTCCAACGTTATATAAACAGAGAAACGGAATTGATTCGCATGAAACGTTGATTTTTCAAAAGAAAATCATTCTGTATAGTAACTACTTAGCGACACATTGGCAACCTTCAATTTTCCTTACGCGGGTAGTCAGATTTTAGGGTTTCGTCCACAGGCGACCGCACTCTGCGGTTCTTACATCATAAGCGTCGGTACGCGCGTCGCTTCGTAGGAGAACGTAGGCGTTGGCATCGGTGCAGAGTGGAACAACCGCATTCCAGGATGCACACGGCGAACCGGCGAACGCCGAAAGATCCGATGTTCCCGCGAACGGCGCGACGGATAACGTCTTCCGAGCCCGCGGCCGCTGCGGGCTTCGTGTTCGCGCGTCCGCGACGTAACGTTATCGTTAAAACGTGCGTGACGCGCGCGTTAATGGGACACGGCCTGTCTGAGTAGCGGTGCTCGCCGTTAACTCGCCGTATTCGCGAATGGATTATCTCTGTCTCGTGCATGCCGATGGCAGCGTGGCTCGCGCGGGTTCACGTGCCGTCGCCGATCGGCCCGAACGGTAAACGACGATCACTTCCTTCGGGCAGAAATTCTTTCGCGATCGGGAGCACGTGGATGTCTCGCTTCGGACGGTTTTAACACTTTGCACTCGAATGGTTTTTTTACTGGAAATATTCAAGATTTTCCGACGAGATACGGACGACGTTTGAACCTAATCTAATGATGACTCACAGATAAATTAAGAAAGGAAGATGTTTTACTTAAATATTTCACATAATAGTACGAAGTTTAATTTAAAGTACTAAATATTCAACTTCATAGTTTTGCTTGTCGAAGCAAATGGTGGCTGAGAGTCACCTCTCGAGTGCAAAGGGTTAATATGTGAAATATTAAAATAAAACAGCCTTTCTTCAATTTATATACGATTTTTCGTGAAGCCAATTTCAAGGAATGTTAATTATATTCCATCGGAAAGTGTTGGGTATTTTCGGTAGAAAACTCTTGGAGTGCAAAGGGTTTAATCGTCGTAGAATTCGATATCCCCGAGAAAACCTTCGAAAATGCAATAATGACAAAACACTGGTCCCCAATGCCTCGCGATTCAAATCAGTCTCAACAAATTCCGTGTGAGATTAACGCAATTGACATTTCCTTATCGCCCGTTCGCTTCGTCGGAGACGTGAAAAGACACCGTTCGTGGACAGTCCTCATCTACACGCCATTTCGGAGTACACCGTCCGTTGCAGCGATCCTGGCACTCTCGTCCGAGTGGTCAGATTCGGAGTCACCCTCCTGATTGGCCGCGGCGCTGACGCCCACCAATCCGGTCGCGCGACAGAGGGCGCCCAGTGTCGTTTCCGGGCTGCAATTCGATTTCCCAGAGCGACTGCCTCCGCCCCTATGACGTCACGAGCGTCAGGTTCCCGGTAACTGTCGGTACATTGCTTCGGCGGCGCGGGAGGGAAGAGAAAGAGTCGGTGAAAGGAAACGAATAAGAAACGAAAAGGAAAGGTAGGTATAGTAGCAAAAAGAACGGTACAGAAGGAAAGAGAAAGAGTCCACGAAAGGCAATAAAAACGAAAGGAAAAGGAAACGCGCGGCGACGGAGCCGCGTTCCGCTCGTCATCGAGGCGAGCCTCGGGTTTTACGTCGCTCCCGCGAGCGGAAGAGGCCTCTTCCTTCCTTCCCCGGCGGGAAAAGATCGCCGGCCGGATCGGATCTCGTTAGCCCTGAACTTGACCGAAAGACCGCTCGTTCCCGTTTCGAGAACGCGAATGGAAACTCGCCAGCCGTGACTCCTCCCGCCGCGACAACGCCGAACGCCGGTTCAATTTCTTCCGTTTTCGTCACGCTCCGCGTCGCATCGCCGATACCGTCGGCGACACCCTACAATTCGATACGGTCCCAGCGAAAGTAGACGGCTAGAACCGGAACGGGAACAGAATTCTTTCAATCGTTAACCCTTCACGGAGCAACGTCGTGTCATGGGCGACATGGCGCCTTCGCTTACTGGGCCCAATGTCGCAGACGGCACGATTTTATTATTTTTATCGCCGTTGTAATATTTATAACTAACACTTTGACACGTTGACACTCATTTGTGAGTGCTTCAAAAACACCTTTCTTTCTATGGACGTCTATGGACGTCATTTACGCGTTAAGTGTCGTGCCACTTCTAATTTGTGTCCGCTTGTCACCTATGTTACAGTTTTTCGTAAGTAAATAATTCCTTGGAACACTTCCGGCTGACAGTTAACACTAGAACTACCGTAACAGTCGGAATGACTGGTTCCGATTTTTTCGTCTGGCAATTATTGATATCTTCGAAGCATTGAATATTATATAATAATGTTACAGTATTTAGACCTTTAATTATCGTCTCAGATTTAGGATCTAATAATCTGAAGGTAGTTCCCTTAAAATTCATTAAAATATTTAATATTAGAACTGGTGCAATATTGGAGCCCACAGAGTTCAAAGTAAGTAAAGAAACTGAAAATAATCTATTGTTACGATTTTTATAGGAATTGCGTGTTAATCGTATTAAATGCTCGGTTCTAGTGTTAAATATCGCGTTTCGCGATTCGAACGGAAGATTAAACCTCGTCGTCTCCGAGCTCGAGACGAGGCGAGGCGACTTCTTCCCGCCTACGAAAGCAGATCTCGTCCCACGCGACTTAGATGTCTCCTCGCCTGTTTCCGCCTTGCAAATTACAAAAGTCCACACGCCACTTTCGAAGGTGTCGACTAGATTTCGATGTCCATGGAAATCCAGCGTCGTGCCATTTCGGGTTTCGCTTTCCAACGTTATCGCGCCGTGGGAGACCCGGTTCCTCGGTGTCCTGAAGATCCTAGCGTCGACTGCTGCTAATTCGTTAACGCTAGGTCTACGGAACGCGTCAAATTGACGTACATTGGATTTTAGAAATATTATTTCGTAAATGTTTACGCCGATTTTGATTGAGATCACACTGACGTGTACCCCAATTACCTACTATCGAATCTAGAGTTTCCACAGTCTAAATAAGCGAGCATCGATTCTTTTAGGAATAATATGAAGTGTACAATAAATGCCCGTAAACCTAGTGTTAACGGGGATATTAACCCCTTGGCGTACTATTTGCTTTCGCCACTAAGCTCACGTACCAATTTGCTATCGACAATTTGCAGGAAATGCAACAAGATTGTCCATTCTACTTCAAGTGGAAATTTTATTTGAAGATGATACAACGATAATAGCAAAACAGTTGTTTGCTTTGATCCGTGGGTAATGAATAACGTCGATTGTCGTTAAATTAGTCTAGAAATCTTCGTCACAAGTGTTAAGTGTTCTCAACGACAATCGGTATGCCGCGTTTCGATCGCAGCGTTGTGCAAACGGAGAAACGGAATTCACTCGCGGAAAACTGTTAGTTTTCGAGTGAACATCGTTCCACGACGACTACTTAGCAACGCATCGCCAACCTTCAATTTTCATTATGCGAATTACGGGTTTTATCCAGAGGCGACCGCACTGCGCGTCGTCCGGTGTCCCGCCACTGACCAGGAAATTACGTCACGGTTGACCACGAGACGGATTCTCCGCCGCGATACCTTTCGTCGACTTTACTCTAAAGAGTTAGCTGGGTTAAACTCTGTCCCACCCTTCGCTTGGCTTCCGATGCACGGTAGAATATACCTGAACCCATCTGGAAAAGTCGAAGAGATCGACAGCCGTACAGTTCAACACTAAAACCACCGAGCACTTCAATTGACTTTTCAGAATTTCGCTACAGAAACTCCAAGAGTGCATCTGTTCAGACTTCAATTGATTTACAATTCAATTTCCGTAGTGCCAAGTGTTTTGTAGTACTGCAAAGTGTTAACACTTTGACTGCCACGTCACCCGAATTCGGGCGACATTATATTTTACAGAAACATTGATTCTTTCGATGACGTACCGAACGAACCGAATTTCGTTGGATACATGAGATACAAGAAGGATAGTGGAGCAGTTATTCCCTAGGGACTGACGTAGCACTCAACGTGTTAAAAAAGTGTACGAAATAGTAGGCGAGTCGGTCGCGACCGAGCCAGAAATGCGTGCCACGCAGGCCGGAAGGAAGACAGGTAGGCAGGCGAGCAGGCAGGCAGGCGAGCAGGCAGGCCCGAAACAAACAAATCTCGAGGCAACGCCGGACCGGAGGCTTTCTCCGTGGAAGCTTTCACCCGATTCAGAGGTTCGTTCCGCGTATCTCGTTTTATGGGTCAGGCGTACGGCGATGCTCCAATCCGAAACACGGATACGATCTGCCGCTCCTAATTGCCGGCGGATCTCCGATCGATCGATTGCGTCCGATGATAATAGATTATCGATCGGTGATCGGCGAACGAGAGTGATATTTCTCCGATGCTCGACGTGCGCGAGGATTTCGTTGGAATTCGATGACGATCGCGTTCGGTATCGAACTATAAAAGAATACGAGCGGCATGCCGGATATTAGAAGAAATTATTAGAAATGATTAATACCTCGCGGCAAGGTTAAGCGCGCATTATCTGCGTTGCAATCGAGATTAAGGCAATCGTGGAAAAATTGTCCCGTATCTATCGTGAGACACGATCGTCCGCGTATCCGCTATTGATGAAGAAATTCCGCAAATGTTGTAATTCTTTTTCATTGTCAATAGGACAACGTAAACGGTATAATCCGCGGATATCTGAAAGTTGCGTATAGCGCGTCATTTCATAAGCTTCTTTATCGTTCCGCGAATCGGCGCGGTGAAGTTGAGTTTAACGCTGAAGACGACGACGATCGGAGTTCAGGGAATCCCAGGAGACTTCGCGCCTCTGCTCGCGATCTAGACGCGATCCCTTCGATCGATCGCGATGGTCTCGCTAATAAAATTCGCGGATCTCTTCTGTTCGGATGTCGAAGTCGCGCGTATTTGCTCGCGCTTCGCGGTGACCGTCGACGATGGAATTCAACCCTTCGCGGACGAAGATTCTTTGAAACGTGCACAATCTCCAGCAGACGAAGCTACATTCTACATCGACTGCTTAAACAATGTAAAAAGGACACCGCGCAATGGTCCCTCGTCGCTCGAGCAATCGAATCACTCGCTCACGACCAAGTCCTCCGAATGCGAACACCTCGGCCCGCCGAAACGTCGACGTTCGTCCGCGAAGGGTTGAACCGACGAGCAGTTTCGCTCGTGACTCGAACTACCCTCCTTTCCCTCCCTCTTCCTTCGTCCCTCTCCGCCCTGTTCGCGACGTTCGAGTCGCCCGGGAAAAACGGTTCTAACCATAAATACGAAAAGTTAGAATCGACAAGGTACACAGGCACCGCGCTCCGTGCGGCGATACCGTATCGTTGTTTATCTTATCGCTACTGCTATTTGTCCGGTTATATGTCCAGATAACGGCTAAGTTGTATTGTTAATTATTTCTTCGTTTCAAGTCAGCTGCAGCTCGAGTTTACCTCGGATTAGCTGCTTGCGAACTGCTCAACTACGTTTCACGAATTGTTCATCAACGTTTTCCCCACGTTGTTCTCTCTCCGCTTCAGAGCCAGTAAAAGGGGACAGGATAGTAAAGGGAACATCGATGGATCGATCATTTTTCAAATATCGAGATATGCACGCGTATCGCGCAATTCTGTATATTTCAATAGCTCTAGGATGGAAAGTTGACAAGTAGAGAAATTAATGGTTCCCATCGCTGACCCATTGTCATCCCAACAAATGCTTCGCCAAGGTACTGATAAGTTTCCAGGAGATCTTCGCCTCAGGGTCCGGGTCCTGAATAACGAGTCGACTGCGTTAGAGATCCGTACGCGGTGCGAAGTTGTCGGGAACACCGATAAAGAGAAATATCTGTACTCACGGCTTCCGGTGACGGGTCAGCTTCGGGTTCCGCGTTGCTCAGCGAGATAAATGCGATCATCAAAATGGCTGCGACGCTGAAGAACATTTCGAAGGTTCCCATGTTTCTCGTAGTCTTTTCCAAACGGTTCCTACGCTTCTTGCGCGAACAGATCGCGTATTTATACCGTGCGAAAACCTATGAAATACTCGTTACGACTTTGTTATGTCCACACCTATCGGAGGAATGATAAAAAATATATCGCAGATCGCATTAATCCCAGGATAACCTGACGCGTTCCCGAACGACCAAGGACGTCGCTATGGTGTCCTATTTTTCCTCCGTGTTTTATGCTCGCGGCATTTGTTTGTTTATTATTCGGCGAAATGTATTCGACAGTGAGAGGTAAACTGGAACGACTGGGAGTACAAAGGGAAATTTCATGGTACTCTGGCGTTCATCACTTTGCCTTTTACACGTTGCAAGTGCAAAGTGTTCGAGCTGTTATCGCAACGACGGTAACCCCCTGCTTCGATAAGAAAGGGTCGAAACTCGTGTGTCATAGGGTTTACGTTTACCTGTAATTAACACATTGCGGACCGGCTGATTTTCAGAAAACTGAATTGTGCGGATGGCAGTTTTCACTGAGGTCAACTTATATCACTGTACATAGAAAAACTCAGGTATCATATTGTTGTGGAATATATCTTAAATAGATAATCAATTCGAATTAAATTTTATATTTTTTCAATACCGTGGTAATTAGCGAAGTTGCTTAGCTAAGTGTCTTCATATAAAAACGAGACTCCCCGTTACCGGTCCGCAATGTGTTAATTAGGATCGGAGGCGACCCAGTATTTTATCTGGGTTGTTAATCGTTTTCAATCTAAAATTTTGACGGCAAGCTTTCGAAATAGGAAAGCACTAATTGTTACTACGACACGGTACTGCTCTATCGGTATTTCCTAATTACACATGCGCCCGGTCGATGTAACTTCTAAACGAAATTACAGTGGCGCTCGATCATAGTTGAATTCTTGATTATTAATATTAATGATATTAATTCATAGATGTATTTCGATCTATATCGTATAATTACATTTTCGTTGCGTAAGCAAGTTTTGAACATCGACCGATGTTATCTTATCGAATCAGCGATGACTGGATTTTATTTTTCCAACGGCAGGAAAAAAAGATGACAGACGAGCAGAAACAGATGAAGGGGAATAAACGAATTCGCGGTATCTGAGTTTTTACGTTAGTGTTAATCGCGTCTCACCAAGCCAATGGTATTGATTGGAGCTCTCTATCGAGATAAGTTTATCGTGATAAGCAAAGGAAGAATACTCATATTTCAGCAACCAGGCCGTCACTTGCGTTTAAGTGTTTAAAGTGCCAACATACCCCCTGAAGCGTATTCAAACATCATGGACTCGACCATCTCGAGGTTCAGGCTTCTGGCCACTCTGATCATTCTGGGACTTGTTGTCCTTCCGTCAGGTAAGGAAATACTACGTTACAAACATTGATCGGTGGTTATAAAAGTAAATGACGTTCAACGTTATTATTTCTGTTATACACAGTCGAACGTGTACAACCTAAGTAAACTTGTTGATTTTATCTAATATTTCTTTAATATGTGTAATCAAAAGTTAGCACAGTACGCATGCGACAATACTACACATATGTGAACGTGTATTTATTGCTAAGTCGATTTTTATATTATGCACATTTAGAACATTTCATATTTGTCCGATTTCGTTGAAACAGGGAAGGCGTTGAAGTGCTACGTATGCTCTTTTCCACCTAATGAAGGATGTAAAAACCCATCATCGGAATTGTTACTTGACGGACCTCCTACTACTGATCCACCGTCGAGCTCGGTGAATCCTTCTACCGAGACGTCAAGCTCGCAGAATCCTTCGTCGGAATCGTCGAGCACGCAGAATCCTTCTACCGGATCGTCGAGCTCGCAGAATCCTTCTACCGGATCGTCAAGCTCGCAGAATCCTTCATCGGAATCGTCGAGCACGCAGAATCCTTCTACCGGATCGTCGAGCTCGCAGAATCCTTCGTCGGAATCGTCGAGCACGCAGAATCCTTCTACCGGATCGTCGAGCTCGGTGAATCCTCCTTCCGGATCGTCAAGCTCGGTGAATCCTTCTTCCGAATCGTCGAGCTCGGTGAATCCTCCTTCCGGATCGTCAAGCTCGGTGAATCCTTCTTCCGAATCGTCGAGCTCGGTGAATCCTCCTTCCGGATCGTCAAGCTCGGTGAATCCTTCTTCCGAATCGTCAAGCTCCGTGAATCCTTCTTCCGAATCGTCGAGCTCGGTGAATCCTCCTTCCGGATCGTCAAGCTCGGTGAATCCTTCTTCCGAATCGTCGAGCTCGGTGAATCCTCCTTCCGGATCGTCAAGCTCGGTAAATCCTTCTTCCGAATCGTCAAGCTCCGTGAATCCTTCTTCCGAATCGTCGAGCTCGGTGAATCCTCCTTCCGGATCGTCAAGCTCGGTGAATCCTTCTTCCGAATCGTCGAGCTCGGTGAATCCTTCTTCCGCCGCTGTTTTTCAAAATGGTAAGATTACGAATAATATAAGTTAACTTTGCACCTTTCTAACGAGGCTGTAAAATATTCATCGGTGGAATTAGATTGAATGCCAGCATTATCTAAATGGTACCTATCCGTAGGCAATGGGATGCCGAGGGAACGTCGGAGCGTGATAAACCGTTTCTTCCGAGGAGAAGTATACGACGACAAAGAATTGGCGTGCTGGAAAATCACTGGAAATGGTAATGGAAGTTGTTGTGTAATATTTATTCCGATTATCTGCGGAATATATCATATCTATCTCTTCGTTTCACCAAACGGCAGCCTAGTAAAAAAATACTTAACCGTGAATGTCTCATTTGTGTTTCCGTGTTGCAGAGACTGTTATAAGAAGCTACGGACCCCTCGACTTTAAGTGTCCAGAGCATTTGGAATGCACATCCTGCACTACAGATGGATGCAATTCTGCGACGTCCACCGTTCTATACACGTCGATGATTCTATCTATGGTCGCAATTCTATTAACGACGAAGTGATGTTAGTACAACGACTCAGCTTTCCGGTATACCCTTCCATTTCTCGTCAATAAATTTCCTTCGCCTCGTACAGCTGATAGATTTTCATCCGCATCCTTTCTCGCTTGTACCCTGACCGAGCGACCATGGGCAACATTCACTCGTATACGTTCACGCTCGTTATCGCTGCATTCTCCCGGGCCATTCCCTCGTTCGAAATGTTCCGCCTCGCGTTCTTTTAGCCACTCGGGATTCTCTAAACCCAGTCACCCGACATCCAAACATACCGGCGTGGCCAAATCGCGAAGCGACGCCGACCGCACGCGAGGACAATCGAGCATTCGCACCTTACAGACCCGAGCACTCGATCTCCCAGAACGTACAGGCGCCATCTTGTCGCAGGATAACGCCGACCGCGCGCGCGTTCCACAGGCTCGCCTGTGACGCGGCTTCGGAATTTTACCATCGCAATCTGTTCTTACATAAAGCTTCTGCTTCCTTCCTTTCAACCCCTCCCCGATTTGGTCGCTCCTCGCATTAGCAGCATCTTCGACGATACGAAACCCTGCGGTGCCGGCACTTCAAGGGAAACGGTGTCCTCGTCGCGAGCATCCAACCGGACTGTCCAATCTCCGTGTGTCCCTTTTCTACAATGTATCCCGCTGTCCGTCATAATGGACACTTTCGCTCGCCGTACACGAAGATCATTGTACGCGTAAAATTCGGCGAGAACGAAGAGCTGTAAATACGAGTAACTCCGAAAGTCAGGCGAATTTTCGATGTACGGTAAAATCCTGATAACATAGCGAATTCATGTAATAAAGTTGATATTGTAAATAAGTTATCTCATGTTTACTACTACGAACGATTGGGTGCGTTCGTTTCCTGTCCACCTTACGCGTGAGCCGCGCTCGTTAGTTTCAGAGTTTCTCCGCAGACTTTGCGTCGTCTTTGCAGCGATAACCCTTTGTGGACGAAGATTGTTCAGAGTCTTATAATAGAGAACGTTCTGCGAAATCTGCGAAATTAGATATCGAATGCTTGATCGATAGGGGATAAGCGAACTGTGTACTGATTCCTTGCTATTTCGAGTGGCCGTATCATTTATTTGCGACTCGGTGTAACAAGCATGAAAGTTTCAGCTCGAAGTGTCGACATTCGTCCGCAAAGGGTTAATTACTCGTACGAGTACTGGATACCAATTGTCGGTCGATGCTGGTGTCAATGCTGAACGCTCGTTTATTTCCTCGTTTTTCGCTGTTACGCTTACGTATCACCCTCGCGCGATCTTAGCGCGTCGTGTCCTCGCACCGGCCGCAAGATCGCGTCCCCTAACGATCGCGTAACATGCAGATCAACGAAATGCCCGGGTCATGACACGTTGCATCGTGTCTTGACCGATCGTGTCGTTCCCGGTGCAACGGGCAACTTCTGAATTGTAAATTTCACCTTACACCATCTATCGTGAACGACGGCTCAACGATATCATCACCCGAGGTGTCACATTCAACCTTACCGACGCTTCAAGAAATTAGAGGCCGGATACGACGCGAAATTTTCCCAGAGATCGTACACGATATCGATATCGTCCGATAGACCGACCTTGACTTACGCGAAATTTCATTTGACTCGTTTAACCCGTCGATTGCCGTGGCGGGTCACCGGTGACCCCCGACCAAATCGAACTACTACAATTCGGTGAATTAACCCTCTATGGGCCGAATTTTTGTTCATGATTATAACAAAATCTATGCAGTAGAATATTAATAAATATCCACATATGAATACGAATTAACAATGTAATACATTCAATAATTTCATCAAACGAATATGTTTTGTAACTTTCAAGTTACAATGACAAACTGTCACGCCTGAGTGTATGAAAGTTTAAGTTAACTGATTACTTCATTTTATTAACCACTTTCAGTGCAGAATGAAATAAATCAACAAGCCAATATACTGATACGTGACTTCAAGGTTACATGGGCCTACAGAGAGTTAAACGATGATTATTATATATATATATTTTTATATTGTAAGTAACACTACTTAATTCGGTGACATTCGGCAAGATCGACGTGCAATAACGATAATACGATTCAATGAAGTAACTTGATATTACGTTTTCTACATTTCGAGCATTTTATACATACAATTAACCGATACATTCACTCCGAATCTAGCCGCTGCATCGCAGGAGAAACAGATGAAACACGCGAGAGGTCCGCAAACGTAATCTACGTAGGTTCAAATATTGAACCAGTTATAATATTAAATATTTGAATGAATCTTAACCAGTTAACTGTGGAATTTAGTTGGAGAAACATCTGGTTCTCGTAATAAAATAAAATTAAGCGTGTACTCGTCGAACGCAGGACGAATGCACGTAGTATATTTAAATGAAAGATCAAAGAACAAAGGAGAATTAAATGTTTATGTGAAAAAATCAAGAATTCATCGCTGTAGGAATCAGTATCGTGTCAAGCTTTACCACGTGTATACTCGTCACAGTTAACTGGTTAAAGGAACTATCCCAAAATTCTCGATTTTCCACACATCCAAATTTTCTAAGGACGAAGATAAAAGATCGACGAAACGTTGCATTTCTAATTTTCCCTAGGAATACCATAAAAATTAGTTGCAGTTGCCGATCAACAACCTGGAGTGCAAGGGTTAAACATCAACCTTCACAGTTCTAGCATAAAATCAGGCGATGAGTGAGTCACTCGAGGGTTAATTATCTCCCGCCACCCGAACAGGACTCGTCCAGCATCCCAGCTGAACCATCCTCTCAAAGATGGCCGCCGTCGACGTAAACACGCTTCCTTCACCCCGAAAGGAGTTATTCCCATTATCTAACGCCGTTTACTCCCAGAACGTCACCCCGTGCGCTTCGTCAGAGACGAACAGGACCAACGAAGGTTCAACGCGAAGGACGAACCATTAGCAGCCCGACAACAGGTCGCTTCGCCATAAGGTTCGCCATAAGGTTCGCCATAATGTTCCCGTAAGGTTCTGGTAAGGCTAACGAACTCGGCCACACGTTGCAACCATTATCCGTTCCGTCTATGCTCCCGGCGCATGCAAACACCCATACCGGCGCGTGTAAAGCGCATTCCACGCGATCGTTATTCCCGATCGTTAAGCAGAATTACCGTACGCCACGATATACATCGTGACCCGAAGTTTCTTTTCACTTTCCTATTACGAGCGCCGTTTCATTAAGGTTTCGCACGAGTTTCGAAGTGTACCTTTCAATTAGACGCGAGTGCAAGTTTAGCGTGCGTGCGTGCGCGAGGTAGTCTTCTGTCGGAGTTTCGCGTTTCGCGCGCCCCCTCGGCCATGTCGCGTCGGCCCGTCGACGCGCGAGTGGCTCCATTCGCCGCGTCGTCGGAGAGGCCGAGTCCCGAGGATCCTCAGTCCAGTGGCTGCCCTCGCGCGCGTTGCTTCGACTCGACGCTACGTGACAGTACCCCCGTTAAGGTCGCGCCGCGTCGGTTTCCCTGCTTCACCGAGGAACAGATCGGAGCGCGATCCGCGAGCCGGACACTCTCGGCTGGTCACAGGCGCCTAGCGATCGCGTCGATCGGTGCGGAGCTGACGGCGCTCGCCATGCTGCTCGATCGCTGCCGCCTCTGAGATCGATCGAGCCGTTCGCTTTGCACCGAAGGATCGGATCCCCGAGTCCCCGTTCAGCTTACGGCTCGCCAGGTGAACGCGTGAGTATCCCAACTTCTACGCGAACCTCGTCCGCGTCCGATTGCGCCTTATCCGGCTGCGTCGCGGAGAAAGCTGGACCGTTGCACGGGACGCGGCGCGTGCGACACTCGCACGGGGAACCGCCGACCAGTCGAACAGCAACCTCCGGACAACCTAAATCGTTCCACGGGTCACTTCGATCACCGTGCTCGCCGACGCGAAATGTAGAACTGCAGTTCGTTGCACCGGTGCGTTGCGATAAACGACGCATGCAGATTTTCGGTTGTTTCGTAGTTTTTGCATGTGTACCGGGACGAAGGTTGACAGAAATAGTGGCTGAGGAGTTGCAGCCTTTGTACTCGGAAGGTTTCCACTGGAAATAGTCGACAGTTTCCGATATTGTTTGGAATTGACCTTAGCACTACAGGTTGGTTTGGGAACTAATTTTTAGTGTTCCTAGCGAAAATGAGGGATGCAACATTTCGATCTTTTAGTTTTCTTAGTGCAAAATTTGGTTGTGTGGAGGATCTAAGAATTTTAGGGTAGTTTCTTTGAGATTCAAGTATTTAATATTTTGACTGGGGCAATATTGGAGTCTATGGAGTTCGAAGGGTTAACCCTTAGCACTCCAGATGGTTTTCGAGTCGCGCAGAATTGACGATCGTGTCTTATACATCGATAGTCTTATTGCATTACACACAACACAATAGATGCAATATAGACACATTTTAAATAATAACTTTATCGCAAAATAAATATTGCTCCACTGGATCTGTTACGTTTCTCAATAGATACAATATAGACACATATTAAATAATAACTTTATCACAAAATAAACATTGCCTCACTAGATTTCCTACGTTTCTCAATAGATACAATACAGACACATTTAAAATAATAACTTTATCGCAAAATAAACATTGCCCCACCATATTTGTTACGTTTCGAAATGAAGTTTATTTCTAAACATTATACAACGAGCATGAATTTTTTATTCCAAATTCTCGCAGCGTTAGGATCTCGGTAACGTCACCGGAAACTGGGTCCGTTGGTCGTCGTCACCGACGGGACTGATTCGAACGCGCGCGATCGGGAACAGATAATCTTCCATAGAAAGGAGTCAGCTGTTTTATTCGACGGAACAGTACGGTCCAAGTTTCGCTCCGAGACGGTTCGCCAATCGGGTTCGTTTGTTCTGGTCGGGCGATAGTTTTCCGCGTTCTGGCCGCTCGTTCGATCGTCTGGGGCAGTCCGCCCAGGCTGCCTGGCTGGCGAGCCAACGCGACGGACACCTGTGCGCATCTCTGTTTTCGTTCGAATTAGTTCCAGAGGCTGCTCGGTTAACCTCGCACGCGCGCGGAACCGTCGAAATCGAAGATTTCCGGTCCGCCGAGCCCCCCGAGGCGTGCGGAGACCGGCGTTACCCCGTTTTCGCGCAGTCCCCGCTAACAAGGGTAACAAAGCGTTCGTTAGCCGTGCGCGGGAGTCGTGTAATTGCCGCGACCGACGCTGCAAGCGCACGTAAGGTAACCGGATCGACGGAAATACGGAGGCTGAGCTTTATTTTTCAGCCCTTTGCGCTCGAGAGGCGCCTCTCAGTCACTCGATTGCTGCATCGAAATTGTAAAATTTCGTGTTTAACCCCTTGGCCTGTGATCTCTTTCTCAATTCTGATCGGTACAGCTACTTTGCCATTGATAATTCATTGGAAAAAGAGAAAAATTCTAAGCTTATGTTATTCCTATATTTCCTTTGAAGTATAATAGTTGATCACAGGGGAATAATATTTACTTTGAATTCGAATGAACTGAGTGATATATATATATATATATTTGTTGAATCATATTGAAAATCTTCACCACGAGTCTCACTTGTTGTAGGGCAAGGGGTTAACATTAGCCCTTTGCACTTGAAAGCTGCCCCTCAGTCACCACTCTATTGGTGCGTCGAAATTGTAAAATTTCGTATTTAACATTAAGTCTTGAGTAATCTGTCGATACGTGAAATAGGGAAATAAAATATTGTTCCCCTCATTTTGTGAATCGATTCCTCGTTAAGTTAGTTGAAAAAATGTCATTTATATCTCATAAAGATAAATTGAATATTTCTAGCGACAAATTTCTGGAGTGCAAAGGGTTAGAGTACAAGCTCAGTAGGCGTGTGAACGGTCATTTCAATGGTAAATGGTTAATTAGAGGATGGAGTAGAAAGAAAATGGTGTTACATGTGACGAATCACTTTGATTCTGCGATATTAAACGTATCTAGTTTTCAATGGAAATCGGAATTTTTATATAGAGTTCAGGATTGTTTCCTATCGCGATTGCAAGTATTTACTTCCGGTTCTTATTGTTTTCTGTTTTTTAGAGTCAGTCAGTGATATCGGTAAGATGGAATAGTACACTTGCGTCAACTTCGATTAAAGACTTTTATCAGTTTCATTCAGTGTTGATTGGAAACCTGAATATTTTATAGCGTTAAGAATAGTTTGTTATTGTTTCCTATGGAGAACGCGATTGCAAGCATTTACTTCCGGTTACTGATTGTTTTCTGTTTTTTAGAATAATACACTTGTATTAATCTAATGCTTCGATTAGACTTCTGCCTTTATCGAAGCACGTGGTATTTATTTGTAGATAATCGGTACGATGTTGATCAACATATAAAAACATACTTCACTCGATGAGTCAAACCTACAAAACGATTATTCTCATTGAGTCACGTCGATTAGACTCGAAGTGCGCTACTACTAGATAACGTTAATTTGTATCTCGACGATGGTTTCTTCTAAACCAAAGAATTTTCATCTCAAACATTCGTCTGAACCTTTCAGGACAGAATTTCGTCTGAGAAATAAGCTCTCCAAAGATCTCTGGTCAAGTCCATTTCAGGAAACGTAATCAGCATCTCATTAGAAAATATCGATTAATTTTCATTGAAGAAACTTTTCGAGTCCCAAAGGTTAACGTTGACTTTCTACCGCATGGTTTCGTCTAAACCATAGAATTTTCGCCTGAAACATTCGTTTGTACCTTTCAAGACAGAATTTCCTCTGGGAAATAAGTTTTCCAAAGATCTCTGGTCAAGTCCATTTCAGGAAACGTAATCAGCATCTCATTAGAAAACATCGAGCATTTTCATTAAAAAACTTTTCGAGTTCCAAAGGTTAACTTTCTACCGCGTGGTGTCTTCTAAACCATAGAATTTTCGTCTGAAACATTCGTTCGAGCCACTTGTACCTTTCAAGGTATAGAATTCCGTGAGGGAAACAAGCTTCCGGACGCACGATTCGCCGGTCGCGTCCATTATCCAGCCGCTGCCACTCTCGAGGAGCACTTTCCATGGTTTTCTCGGTGTCGTATCGGTGACGTCGAACGGAAAACAAACTCGTATCGATCGGCTGCGTGCCGCTCGCACGCTCGGCCCGTTCGCCATTCCTTCGGCCGCATCGCGCCAAGGTTCGCGCGGCTGCGCCTGGGACCCGTGCGAATTTCCCTCGCGGAAAATCCCATGATACGCGTTTCCTGTCGGCCGCGCTTCCTTCGACGCCACCTCGTTCGTTCCCCGTTGCACGCGCACACGCGTACTGCCTGGATTTCTGGAAAGAAAGCAGGTCGATTCCAGGGAAATCGCGATCCCGTTTACAGTGCGCGCGCGGACGGTTCGCAATTATCCCCGAATTCGTTTGTTTCGTGGAATACTCTTCGATTTATGCGTTAACCGCCAACATTCTGAAGTTTCTCAATGGAAATATTTTAACACTTTCTGTCGAAGATTCTTCGACACACAAAACCTTCAACGTATGAAGCTAAATTGTATATCAATAACCCTTTGCACTCGAGAGGCTCACAGTCGCCATTTGGTCTGATACAGAAAAATTACAAAGTTCGATGTTCAATATTAAATTTAACTTAATTACCCATGGAACGTTAAAGTAGAATAGTTCTATCCCTTAACTTCTATATTATTTATAATAATATTAACTATAAAACGTATCATTGATATTTCATTGGAGAATGAGGAATATATCTAGCGAAATATATACGCAAAATCAAAATTCTTCGCGCGAGATCCTGTCGAGTCTCTCAATTCGTTGCCAGCGCAAGTGGTTAATAATTTTTCGAATTTCCGGGTTCGACGAGTTCCCTTGTCGATCCTGTTGCGATACCGATACCGACACACCGTGTTCCTCGAGTTTTCGCAGAGCGTGGGTGCACCCCGGCGACGCCGCGATCGCGACCGGTTCGCGGAGATCGGCCGTCGATTTCGATCGCGAGCCGGGAAACTCGTTTCGCTCGAGCCAACTAATTTCCTATTTTCGATTTCCGATTCCTCTGGCGATAACGAGACGTCCGTTCGACCGTGAAGGGGACGAGGGAAACGAGCAAACGCGGAATAGAATCGCCGCAGCCGAGTCGACTCGAATGGCACGCGAGGAAATCGGATTAGTGTGTCAGGTGCACGCGGCGCGTACGCGATACGCTCGCGATTCTTATCTCGCTCGAATCCTGGACGCCGAATTTTCTTGACTCTTGACTCGTTCGCGATTTCCTTCTCGCAGAGACTCGCAAAGAAGAGAGACTCGAGCGCTTAACCCGTGGGAGTGGAGTGTAGGTTAACGAGGAGACAATAAAGCAGAATTCACACCCACGTTTTGCGTTCGCGGAAGTATCAGAATCTGGTGTTTACTCGTATTTTTTGTACTGCGCGGTTGTACGATGTACTTTTCGGAGTAACGCGTCGGCGGTACGCTGCTCCAGTTAATAGTGGAATCTCGAGATGCCGTTTTTCTACTGTTTCAATTAAAGTACACAAAGCTTGCGACGTATGAAGCTAAGTTATACATCGAATGCTTAAATAACAGTAGAAAAGAACTATACACTGATCACTTGCAATTCAAGTAATTGAATCATTCGTTTGCAGCTTAGTATTCCACACATGAAAATTTCATCTGATCGAAACGTCGACATTTTTATTTGATATTTTTTTTATGTTATATACCCGGTCCAAGAGAGAACCGAGGACGGACGAATCAATCGAAAGCGTGGTGACGAAGTCGCTGCAAACCCTTTGCGCTCGAGAGATTCTCACTTGAAATATCCAGTACGTGATAACAGAAGAATAAGTCTTCCGCACTGGGGAGAGTCGAGTGACATTCATATTCATCAAATTCTATTCGAAATCCTCATCGCGAGTCCGACACGATATTGTAGGCCAAGGGGTTAATACTCTAATCGTTGGAAAAGCCGAGGCGTTCGGCTTTGTAGCCGAAACTTTCTCACTGGAAAGATTCTCCGACGAGACAACGATATTCTCTGAAACCAACTCGAAGAGAAATCACGAGTACATCGAGGAGCGAAGCTGTTTTCTTCCAATGTTTCCATATCGACGTATTATACGAAGTTCAATGTGAACCCTTTGCAGACGACGACTTCCCGAGGTATTCGAAATCTTCGGCGAAGAGACTCGAAGTGTATATTGAACTTCGAAATGTTAAAGGAACAGAGATCTCTGAAATGATCTCGCTATTCGAGTAATTCGATTATCTGTTTATAGCGTTGTGTTCCAAACATGAAAGCCTGATGTCCATGAAACGACGACTTTCTTTCTGAAACGGTTGAACATCAAGTTTTCGTTTCACTGCGTTAACACTAGAACTAGCATTTAATACGATTGATATGTAATCTCTATAAAAATTGTAACAATAGATTATTTTCAGTTTCTTTGGATATTCATCATAGTACTCGAGTGAAACTATTTCCAAAATCATTTCAAATATTCAATGCTTTTAAGGTATTAACCCTTTGAACTCTAGGCTCCAATATTGCACCAGTTGTAATATTAAATATTTTAATGAATTTTAAGAGAACCACCTTCAGATTATTAGATCTTAGATCTGAGAGGAGAATTAAAGGTCTAAATGTTATAATATTATTATATAATATTCAGTGCTTCGAAGATATCAATAATTGCTAAACAAAAAATCGAAACCAGTTATTCTGACTGATACGGTAGTTCTAGTATTAAATCAAGCGACGACCGACAGAGCCAGCTCTCGAGCGCGAAGAGTTAATTTACGCGCGAGCACTCCGATCGCTCGCGCCGCGCCGTGAAACGCTACACCGCAAACAAGGGTGCGGCAGCGTTTTATCGGAATATTAAGAAAAGTCGCTGATGTCATCGTTTAACGTTCAACGCGGCCAGCGAACGATGAATCCTCGTTGATTCATCGGATCGAGCTACGCCGAAGGAAGTCCATCGTCTTCCGTGTTCCGAAACGAGTTACGCGCCGCGCGTTTAATCCTTCGCGGACGAACGTCGACATTTCGGCGAGATCAGATGTTCATGTTTGCAACACCATGTCGCGAACAAACGATTTAATTACTGAAACAGCAGGAGATCAGTACCTAGTTTCCCTTTTCCAATTATCTAAGCAACCGACATCGAATTTAGCTTCATCTGCTGACGGTTTTCTATATTTCATCGACATTTCGGCGAGATCGGATGTTCTTGCAACACTAAGTCGCGAACAAACGATTTAATTACTGAAACAGCAGGAGATCATAGGAGTTCATAGGATACCAAGTAGCAAACTTGGTTTAATCGGTCAAACAAGAGATCAGCGCGTAGTTTCCTTTAGTTTCTATTAATCAAGCAATTGATACGTAACTTAGCTTCATCTATTGAACGTTTTCTACGTTCCAAAGAATCTCAAAAGGTTAATCGTTTCACCGTCCAATCGTCGATGCAACGGCGCTTTAGATTTGCTTCGACGATAAGATAAACGCTATCGACAGCGATAACGCGGGACGCGTAAAAATGGCCGCCGGCGCTGCGGAGCTGTACCAGTACGCCGCGTTCTCACTCTCGAATTTCCAATCGTTTTCGATCGCCCGCGATTTGCGTCGCAACGCGATTCTCGCGCGTAGCTCTATCAAATCACCGAAATTCTCTCACGTCTACAGATTCCTTTAAAATTCCGAGTCGATCTATTCGTGGAACTCGAAAAGTTATCGCGGAATCGCGTCGTATCTCCAGATTAAATTGCCCGCTCGCGATTAACCTTGATTCCCGGAGAGCATCGATCGTCCGAGGTTCGATTCGTACGAGTTTCCAACGGCACTGGACTAGAACTCGCATGATTCACTAGCCGGTTTGATTTTTACCTCCGTCCCGTCGAGTTTACTCGCGCGTCGATGACCTTTCGCGAGCCGGCCGCCCGGCAAGGCGACGGAAAACAAAAGTAGGATGCGAAAGCGTCGCTTTCCTGCCGCTCCGACCGCGCGTTGCTCCGGGGCTGATGGGATCGAGGGAACCGAGGGTTGGACGACGACGAACGATGTCGCTGACCGATACGCGGAACGCTTTTACGTCCGGAACACCGGTTTCCCAACTGAAAAACTGTTTTTTTCTGCGTCCTCGTTTCTTTTAACCCTTTGAACTCCGTAGGCAATATTGCAGGAATAATATTAGACATTTTAATGAATCTTAGGGAAACTACCCTACAACTATTAGATTTTCACACATCCAAATTTTGCACTAAGGAAAATAAAAGATCTAAGAATAGCATCGTTCATTTTCGCTAGGGATACTATAGAAATTAATTGCAGTTCCTGATTACAAAACCATTTGGAGTGATAAGGGTTTACGCTTTGCGGATGAATGTCGACATTTCGAGATGAAATGTTCATATTTGGAAGACCGAGTCGCAGACAGATGATTTAATTGCTCGGGCAGCAAGAGATTAGTGTGTAGCTTCTGTTTTTGCTATTATTTAAGCAATCAGTATTTAATTTAGCTTTTGGTTTCTCTCTTTGAGGTTCACGTCAACGTTAGTTCATTCAATTGCTTAATACGACGCTCTATTTATTTATTCAAGAATATTTGGGAGTCGTTGAAACGTTACCTTTAAATACAATTGTGATACTACAAATAAATATAGGAAAAATTGTTAAAGGTCGAGGTTGCAATAAAATAGAATGTCGAGTCTCGACATAGGAGTGCTAAGGGTCAACCCTTTGCGCTCCGAACAGTGCTCAATCGATCGCGTCTCGACCCGCATCGTAACTCGATCTGTACAGGGACGAAATTGCAGTACCGGATGCGATCGAGATTAAAGTAATCACGGGAAAATGCTCCCGTATCTACCGCGATACACGGTGGCTCCTCTCAACCGGAACTCATCAAGAAATTCCGGGAATGTTGTAATTCTTTTCCATCATCAGCAGGAGCTAAACTCTTTACGAATTTCTTTATATTAAAATTGTCTCGTATCTATCGTGAAACATATTCCTCCACGTATCAGCAATTGACGAAGGAATCCTGCAAATGTTGTGATTCTTTCTCATTGTCAATAGGACAAGGTAAACGGTATAATCCGCGGATATCTGAAAGTTGCGTGTAGCGCGTCGTTTCATAAGCTTCTTCATCGTTCCGCGAATCGGCGCGGTGAAGTCGAATTTAACGCTGAAGACGACGACGATCGGAGTACAGGGAATCCCAGGAGCCTCCGCGCCTCTGCTCGCGATCTAGACGCGATCCCTTCGATCGATCGCGATGGTCTCGCTAATAAAATTCGCGGATCTCTTCTGTTCGGATGTCGAAGTCGCGCGTATTCGCTCGCGCTTCGCGGTGACCGTCGACGATGGAATTCAACCCTTCGCGGACGAAGATTCTTTGAAACGTGCACAATCTCCAGCAGACGAAGCTACATTCTACATCGACTGCTTAAACAATGTAAAAAGGACACCGCGCAATGGTCTCTCGTCGCTCGAGCAATCGAATCACTCGCTCGCGACCTAGTCCTCCGAATGCGAACACCTCGTCCCGCCGAAACGTCGACGTTCGTCCGCGAAGGGTTGAACCGACGAGCAGTTTCGCTCGTGACTCGAACTGCCCTCCTTTCCCACCCTCTTCCTTCGTCCCTCTTCGCCCTGTTCGCGACGTTCGAGTCGCCCGGGAAAAACGGTTCTAACCATAAATACGAAAAGTTAGAATCGACAAGGTACACAGGCACCGCGCTCCGTGCGGCGATACCGTATCGTTGTTTATCTTATCGCTACTGCTATTCGTCCGGTTATATGTCCAGATAACGGCTAAGTTGTATTATTAATTATTTGTTCGTTTAAAATGAATTGCAGCTCGAGTCCAGCTCGGTTTAGCTTCGCACCGATAGACGCCGACGAAAGGTCTCCGCGTCTCCGCTCCTCCATCCCGAGTCCCGGAGTCCTGGATCGCTGTCTCGCGCCGCTGGGATTCTCACCGGGACAGGTATGGGAAATTTCGCCGTGCAAATACGATCGCGTACGAACGAATACGAACGAATACGAACGAGTACGAACGGATACGAGCGAGAAGAGGATCGCGAAGGGCCGCGAGGCCCGAGTCGCCGGTTCATCGACCTTACCGTCCGGTCTCTTTGGTCTTTCGTTCCTTCGTGCTTCGTTACCTTTCTCTCGATAGAGGTACTTGGTCTTTCTCTGGTCTGTTTTTCGCCGGCCGGTAAACCGGACGAGATTCGCGATCCACCGCGACGCGCCGGACGAAGAAAGCGCGAGGTTCGACGGTATCGCTGCGCGAACCGTCCGCGATATTCCGTCTGTCGCGGAAATGGAAAGTCGATCTTCCAACGAGGAGAACGGACATGAAAATCTGTTTTTTAATGAAACTCCGTGCACTTCGTAGGTGTTTCTACAGAGAAATTCTGGAAAGTCGATCTTCCAACGGGAAGAACGGACATGAAAATCTGTTTTTTAATGAAACTCCGTGCACGTTGTAGGTGTTTCTGCAGAGAAATTCTAGAAAGTCGATTTAACTGCTCGATAGTTTCAATGTTAACCCTTTTTTTTAGTGAAAAATATTGTCGAGTGCAAAGGGTTAAGCAATTACAATTTAACTTCATCTGCCGAAGGTTTTCTACGTTTCAAAGAATCTTCGTTCCTAAAGGGTTAAAATTTGATCTGAATATAGACCACCGTCAGAAAAGCTACAAGGACTTTTCATTTCTAAATACGTACTGCAACACAGAGTTTCATTAAAAATCAGATTGCTGCGTCCGATCCTCTCCTTGTTAGTCGCTCTTCGATCATCGATCGCTCCCGGAAGTTACATCGCTGGCGGCCAGCTCACCGGTTAAACTCGACCAGGAAAACGATTTTTCCCGGTGAAACCACAGTCTGCACTGCAGACACGAGCATTTTCCCTCCCCGGCTGCCTAACCCAGCGCCGCGGGAAAAGAGTTTCCATTTTTCTCGCGGGAGCGGTGCGGATAATCGGTCGCTGCAACGAAATTATCGGTTGTAGTTCGCGGAACTATCGAATTCTGCACAGTCGACAGACTGCGTTCCCGCGGCAACGAACAACCGGGAGCAGTTATAATAACCACATTCTAAAAAGGCGCGATACCACGAATTCCTCGATAAATCGGTCTCCGTTTTCACGGAAACTAGTCCGCGAGCGTTCGAGCTTCTAACTCCGGATCTCTCGACGGTCAGACCGAGAAATTCGGTCTATCGAGCGACCTGTTCATTTCATCTGCTAATTCTCAACATTTTCGAGTACCACTGCTCGTCCATGTGGTTACAAGTAACCGATCAAACTGAGAACGAATCGGGACACTTACTGGCCCTGCGTCTCTCCGCTAGACACGCGTCATCCGGCGATCGCGCGTTCACGCGGATTTTCCAGTCGGAAGCGGCGCGACTGGACGGCGAAGGAGGTCGACGGAAACGAGATCCGTGCGAATGCATCTTTCCCAGAGGTTCTCTCGTCTCCGCCGAGGGCTCCCCGCGTTTTCTTCGTTTTTTCTCCTTACACAACGGCGGGCCGCGCGCGCTCGCTCGCCCGCTCGCTCGCCGGAGAATAATCGGCCGGCTAAGGCCGGCTATTCTCGAGGGACTGCACAACACGCACACTCCGGAATTAATCGGCGCAAAATTAAACCGGTTTCGCGGTGATGCCTCCTGCTCGCCGGTGTCCCGGCGAAATGAACGGGCATCGATTATTCCAACGAAACTGACCTAACGCCCAGAGCGTTTCCGATCGAGCTTTCCCGACGGAAAACCTCCACGTGGAAAATCAACGGAAGCTTGTTCTCCCATGATCCTCTTCTCCCTTCCTCTTCTCTGGTCCTCGGTATACTTAAAAACTGGTCGACTCCCACTCGCGGGCTCCGCTCCACATTCTTATCCCGGCGCGACAGGTGAAATCCGTTCTCCGGAGCCGAGCGCGGGGCCTCTTCGGCGATCGTGAATCTTTACACGGTGACTCAGTTGGAGAAGGAAACGGTAGCGCGAGCTAGGCGTCCGAGAACAACGTGGATCCCGAGGCTATCCTTCTTTCTTGGACGTGCGTCAGGTGTCGGGACCTTGAAACCTCCTTCGAAACGGAGGGACCACTCGAGCGGCCGAGACGGAATAAGGTCGATTTTGGGTCAGCCGGATCGGCATTCGCGATCGAAGCACATTGTTGCGAACAGCAACGTCGGCGTTTCCTCGGTTACCACATTGTTTACGCTCGCAACGTTTCTGCGAGATAGGACTTCGTGGGCGGAAGATAAAGCGAACACTTGCTCGGATGTTACACGCGTTTTCGCGAAAACTTGGTAGAAAACTGCCAAGCGCGATGGCGCTGTTAGATTGTCCGAAAGTGGCAGTCTATCGGTTAGAATCAGATGATTATCTCTTTTCCTTCTAATTATTCAATTTTATTTTTTCTCGCCTGAGACTAGAAGAATGTAACGATCGCGCTATTTGAAGTTTGTTTTGTAGGAATGGAAAAGCGACATTCGGTTTCTAAATTCAGCTTCTAATTATTCAATTTTATTTTTGCTCGCCTGAGACTGGAAGAGTAACGATCGCGCTATTTAGAATCTGTTTTTGTAGAAAAAGTGATATACAGTTTCTAAATTGAAACGAAAGAAGCGCGATCGAGCGGGTTTTCGCAAAAACACGTGAAACGGTTGAGGAGCCGTCCGGCGGTTTGGTATCCGCGCGAATTACAGCGGCCGGCCGGCCGAAGCGATCCTGGTTCACCGGCTAATGAGCCATTAGTGGTCCTGTTACTCCGTTAATGGCTGTTAGCCCCTGCGAGTCTGTTCCATATCCGGTTGAATCGAGGAGGCCGAGGGCAGACGAATCTCACCGCGTTTGCGTCACGCGGGTACAGTTCGCGGCGGGCTTACAGGCACCGAGCGGGCCGCTCCGATCCTGTTTCTGCGTCGTCGGGGGTCAACAGCGCGATCTAACCGTTCGAAGAAGCGTCGCAGCGCTCCGTCGCGCTCCTCTTCAAACGCAGCCGAATCGAGGGTAATTTACGCGCGCCCCGTAATTACCCGCAGCTGCCGCGCGGTCCTTGAGACGCTCCGCTTGCGAGCGACGCTCTAGTTCTCGCTCGAGATTCTCAAGATTTTCGAGAACTCGTTATCGTCTCGCTGGATTTCCCGATCGAACGACGGCTCCGTGAAGTCTGACGCGGTCGGCTCGGCGATTTTAAGGATTCGCGGAGGGGAACGGCGGTCCC
Organism: Nomia melanderi; assembly: GCF_051020985.1. Taxonomy (NCBI): domain Eukaryota; kingdom Metazoa; phylum Arthropoda; class Insecta; order Hymenoptera; family Halictidae; genus Nomia; species Nomia melanderi. The sequence goes on from NC_135007.1 coordinate 15,929,603, forward strand.
GAGCCGTGCGGGGAATACGATTAGGAGAGCGATCACGCTCGGCTGACGGCGTTCGAGCGGGATCCACCGGGGAGGCGTTCCTTCCGGGACTTTCAATGATACTCGCATCGAGCTTTCACGTTTCGCGTGTCCCGGCACGCATGCTTGGGCCCGAGAAACGACGTTTCTGGAGTAGCACGGTGTCGCGGAACGATAGGCGCCCGGAACGGACGCGAATCGCCGGCCAGCCTCGAGAAGTCGGCGCGTTATTACTTTTCGAGGACGATAACTCACGTTCGCGGCGCGCCGTACGTGACGGGAATGGCGCGCTCGCGTGGGCACGACGCTTTGAACAGCTGCTGGAAGCTTTCCCGTTTCCCTGCGCTCGACTTCTCGTCGATCGAGGCGGACGGACCGTCGGGAAGGCACGTCCCTCGTGCGACGAAGTTCGCGCGCGCGACGCGAAGGGCCGGGGAATAGGTCCGTCGGTCGAACGACGAACGGGTGGCGGTCCGGCGAGGCCAAGTCTGAACGATAACCTCGTGGGTATAGAGAACGATGACGTCATGCCACGACAGCCTCGGCATCGAGGCTCAAACGTCTCGAGGCTCGACTCCACTCGACTCGTCTCGCCTCGCCTCGTCTCTTTTCTTTTCTTCGCCTCTTCCACTCCGCTCCTCTCCCGTGTATTCTTCTCTTTTCTCGCCTCGCGCCTTCTCCCTTTCCCTCCGCGACGACAACCTGTTCCTACGCTCTTTCTCCTCGCTCCGGGTACACTTTCTTCCTCTGTTCTCGAAAAGCTTTCCTCTCGGTAACGGACGACGACGGGACAGAACGACCCGAGGCGTCGCGACTCGGCAGACCGGACGCGTCGAGCAGCGCCCGGCCCGCCGGCGAGTCGCCATTTTGTCGGGAATAGCCGGTCCGCGCTTACGAGGGAGAACTACTCTCGTTCGAGCTCGAATTCGATGGCTCTTTGCGGGATCATGGTATGTTGCTAATGATATGTGCGAAATAGTATGAAATAGTAGATTGAACTTGTGTACTTTTTGGAGGAAAACTGAGAACTTTAATGCTTTGGCTTCTCAGATGATTGTGTAACGTATTCGAAAGCTGTAGAACAATCAGAAAATGTCAGAAAATCGGATTAACCTCGTCGACTTTTGAGCAGGTGAATTGTAAACAATAGTAATCCGAATGTTTCTGTCCAAGTGAACTTGATTAGTTACTTTCCTATTTTAAACGTCATCTTTCGTCCCTGTATTTTTCAATCGTATTCTCCTGCGTAAAAACCAACAGATCAACGTTGCAAATTACGTCCGGCAAGGAAGTCAACTTCGAAGCACACCCCGCATATGTTATCATTGTTAAACGCACACACGCGTAGACCTCCTTCGAATCCTAGCCGTAGGAAAACGTTTGCGTAACGCTCCGAAATTTTCCAAGAACCGTCCGCGCGTCAAGAGATAATTTTCCTGGTTCGTGCTCGGAAATCGCCGCAGCTCGGCGCGAGTCGACGCCGAGCGAGTTACGTAATTCACGGCTGCGTTATCGCTGCGCAGCACGCGCTTTACCTTTCCAGTGTACCTTTGTTCGGCGCGAAACTCGGCGCGGGTCACGAGGAAATTTCGCGAGCCGACATCGAAAGCGATCTCCGGCTCGATTATCGTCGGCTGTCTGTCTCTTCGACGGAATTTTCCCATCTTCGTCCCTGGAACGCGAAGTTACCGCCGCTGGGAAACGTGAATGGATTGCGATCGGAATACATCGATAACGATGACTAACCGCGTGAGTAAGATGCGAGCGCGTGACGAGAATTTAACGATCCGCCGCGCGTCTTACGTGTTATCGCGATTGCAACGGCGTCATAGGTTGTCCGGACAAGCGTGGATCTTGTTCTTCTCGTCTTCGAACGTTTCTAATCGTGTTCCCCGCGATGCGACGTAAAAATCCTTTCGTCCGGCGGGGAACGGAGATTCGTCGGTTTCGAGTTTCAAGAACTTGTCCCCGTTGCATCGTCGCATCGTCGCATCGTCGTCCGGTTGATATTCAACGAGGGGACTCGATGACTAAGAGGCCACGTAGGCGGAAACAAATCATCAGCCCTAAATTGATATCGCGCCCGTTCCACGAGATAGTCGTTCTTATCTTCGCTCGGCGCGCTGCACCGCTTCTCGCGAACGATCAACGTTTCGCGGAACATCCTTTGATTTCGAGATCCCTCGATAGCCGGCAGTTTGTTTTCTTCCTTCCCCTAAGGGCCCCGCACACGCTGAAACACGCAGGCATCGCGACGAGCGACGAGTTTCAGCCTTTCTCACTTCTTCTCCGAGTGCAACGCGCATCATCATACTTTGGAAGACTCAAACCCATCGGTTGTAGGCTTTGTATCATCCTCGCGGGTTTCAACGTGTATGGGAGTCTTTATTGTTCCCCTCTTGTCTCCTCGTCTCGCGCTTCGTCCTTCTCGCGGATGAAAGTTCCCCGTGGCATCCAAACGCGCGATCGAAAGACTCGGGAAAGAGTTCCGCCGGCGATCGTTGACAGACGACGCGGCTCGAACTCTCTCGCGGCAGCGTCGTTGATGGAGATGACGCCATTCCTCGTTACGGTCGTTCGCGTCTCCGTAATAATTACGTTATTTCTCGAGCGGCTGCTCGGCGAAGCCGCAACGCGGCCCCTCTCCGTTAGCGACGACGCTGATGTCCGATCAGCCGATCGTCGGACGCGTTTCTTTCCGATCTCTCGTCGCTTTCGATCTTGCTCTCTATTACATACCAGACTTCATCCCAACCGGTGCAGATCCTTAGAATTTCGAGTTCCAAGTGTGCTCTATTAGATCCGGAAAGATTTCGATCGTGCTCTCTATTACATACCAGACTTTATCCCAACCGGTGCAGATCCTTAGAACCTCGAGTTCCAAGTGTGCTCCATTATATCCGGAAAGATTTCGATTCCCGTATCGTTAATCGAAATTCCTAGCAGCTGATAGTTGCAACAAGTTTCCCGCTTCATATCTATACCGCGTTTTCGACGACAGTCTAGAATTCTATCCTCCAAGCGACGATCACGCGAACGTAAACCTGAAACGGAGAAGAGCCGAAAGAGGCTAGATCGTTTCCCCGGCGCGTCGCGTCCGGTCGAACCGTGTTACACCCTGCCCTCGCGTTCCACTTGGCTATCTATTATAAGAAACTCCGCCGGAGAGAGAGAGGGAGAGAGAGGGAGAGAGAGAAAAGACGTGGAAAAGTATTTCGCGAGTGGAAAGTAGGAACGTAAACGATGCCAACGGGAGAATACAAATGGTTGCGCAGGATGTGCTCGTTTCTCGCGACAACCGTGCGTAAGTACGTTCGGCTTGTTTCTCTTGTTTCCCAGCGAGCCGAGGAATCCCTCGTGTTCGATCGCGAGCGTGCAATCTCGAGCGTTCTTCTATCCCGACGCGCGTCGCCGACGTTATCTCTCGGCTTCCGCGATACGGACCGGTTCGACGAAGCGCGATTAATCAACCGTATCGCGAATTTCCCGGTCGGTTCGGTGCGCATTCCGCGGCGGCGATAACGCGTGTCGTCCTCGTCGTTCCTAGCGGACGCGTCTTCGGCCCGGTTTTCACGGCGAAGACGCGCGATAACGTCGCCTCGTGTTTTCCGTGGCCACGGTCGAGCGACTCGGACGTGGGAGCGCGAGACGAAACGGTTCGCGAACCCAATTATCGCCGCGCCGATCTACGGCCGAAGCGTTGCGCTGGGCAGAGTTCTTATCGGCGCGAAACAATGGCGCATCCTCGGCGAGCGAGGCGCGCGCGGACAATGCGTTTCCGGTGTGCGTTTCGCGCGCGCGAACCGACATCTCGAGCAGTTCGTCGCTCGCTCCGTTTCCTTCGCTGCTCTTCCCGGTGCATCCCTCGATTCGCCGTGAACCGATCAAACGCGCGCGTCGCGGGTGAATACGGTTCCGTGGAGACGTCGTCTTTCCACCCTTTCCGTTGTCGCGACGTGAGATCGGTAACTCTTTCAATCAAACGTAACTTCAACGTGTACACGCGTTCTTAACCCCTTGACCTACAATCGTGTCAGGCTCGTGATGAAAATGTTCAATTGAATTTCAGAAATCTAAGTTTACTTACTGAGTATCACTTTTCTATTATCAATCGTTAACTTGGGCAATAACTGTACATAGAAGCATTAACGTTTGTTGTGTTCTTAATCAATGATTAACGATAAAGCAGTATCGGTCATAGATAAGAAATAAATCACAGGGCAAGGGGTTAATGGCGAAACAGAGGCTTCAATCTTTCACAGAGGATCTTTCATTTTCTGATGCTACTCGAACGAGAGCTTCAAGCTAAACTCCACGGTTAACCGATTAAGAACTACGTCTCGCGCGAGTTCCATCGAAATCTGGTGAAGGCTCCCTCGGCAGCCGTCTCGCGCGTAGAAAGATCGGTTAGATCCTTTCCTTTTCTGATACTACTCGAACGAGAGCTTCAAGCTAAACTCCACGGTTAACCGATTAACTACGTCCCGCGCGAGTTCCATCAAAACCTGGTGAAGGTTCCCTTGTCCGCCGTCTCGCGCGTAGAAAGATCGGTCCGCGATCGTTCGGAAGGGTTCGCGTGCGTTGTAAAACCGCGATAGGAAAGAACCGGCAGCGATGGAAACTAAGGAAGGAGCATTGTGTCGGGCAGAAAGAATGCGAGACACGAGATCGTTGACTCGTACGTGCAACGCGCGTTTGTCGTCGTCCTCCGACCGAGAAGGGGTCACGTCGCGAAGCGCGGGAACGTCGCTCGTCGGAATTTCTCGATGGATGTCGGCGAACGATCAGCGAAGGGGCGGCTCACCGGCCTACGGATCTCGATTAGTCAGCCGGCTAACTCGTCAAAGGCGTCAGCCCGATCGAATTAAGGTCGAACGAGAACGAGAACGAGACTTTTCTCGCCGGGATGAAGTGGGTCGATTAATAGCCGTTGCTCGATTAACCGCGACCGTGGCACCACTCTCATCGGTGTTCCGAGCGTACCTCTATTCCCGGGAACCAGCCGAACTCGTTTAGCGTACTAGTCGCCGGGCTCGGCGAGATTCAATTCGTTTCGTTCCCGTTCGAGATTCCAATTCGAAGAAACTGAAAAGCGACCGAGATAACGTTACCGGTCGCTCGTAATCGACGGAGACCCTCTTACTCGGGATCGCGGCGACGACACGGTAGCTGCACGCTTCGCAGCTTAACGCGTTGAGCAACGTGAAAATATTGACGCTTTTTCGTGGAGTTGATCTTTTATAGCAAAGAAAGGGGACAATCATTAACCCTTTGCACTCGAGAGGCGACTCCCATGCATCAATACGTGAAATATCGAGGGAAAATAGCTTTGTTGCCTAATTTATGCGTGATTTCTTGATAAATTCGTTTTAAAGAATCTTGTCCACGTCTCGTTAGAAGGTACAGAATGTTTCAAGTGAAAAACTTTCGAGTGCAAAGGGTTAATTATCTGGCGACGCCATGGTAGCTGGACACTTCGCAGCTTAACGCGTTGAGCAACGTGAAAATCTTGACGCTTTTTCGTGGAGTTACTCTTTTGTAGCAAAGAAAAGGGACAATTATTAATTATCTGGTGGCATCAGTAGCTGCACTTCGGAGGTAGCTTAACTTGTTAAGCGCCATGAAAATCTTGACGCTTTTTCGTGGAATTATTCTTCTGTAGCAAAGAAAAGGGACAGTTATTAATCATTTGTCGTCGCAATCCTTGCAGCGCACTATTATCAACTTCGTTACGTTATTAACCCTTTGCATTTGAAAGGTGACTCTCGGTCGATCGATTCGACGCAGTAAAACTGTAAACTTTGATGAAGCTAAATTAAACTGTAAACAGATGAAGCTAAATTATATATCAATTACTTAACCCTCAGCAGTCCAACGTCGAGTCAGACTCGAGTAATATTCTTGAATAAATAAACAGAGCGTCATATTAAGCTGTAATTGAATGAACCAACGTCGACGTGAACCTCAAGCCGAGAAACCAAGAGTACTTCGGACCGCAGAGGGTTAATCTTAATCCCCTAAACCCGTCCTCGCGAGAACCTCGCGTGTCCATCCGACTCGATCGTCTCGATCTTCGATCTCGGATCGAAGTTACGGACGGCGACCGATAAACGGGTCACGGTTATTTCTGGAGCGATATCAGCTACGCGTAGCTAGCTGCCCGGCACGGGGTTCGGCCACTGCGGAAAATCGATGAGCTTTCGCTGGAGCTCGCGGCAGGACCAGGTTCTCCCTCGTCTGGATTTATCGCCTCCAGCCCGCGAACGCTCGACGATCCTCCCGGTCATCCAGGACAATCGAATCCCGATTATCCTCCAACTATCTACCATAAAGACCTACCAAGGAGAGCCCCCATTGGCGAGAGACTGAGATTAAGCACGTAGCCTTACTAGCGTTACTTCCTGGGGATGACGAGTCCTGTGAAGGTAGACTGTCGGTAGCGTCGAGTTACCTTTCCAAAAACTCTACCAGATTTCCTCGGTCCAGGAGCAGGCGCGACGCTGCTCACGAGACCCTCGAGTAGGTTTCAACCACTTTTTTTTTAACCCTGGATAACCTGCATCAGGCACCCCTAACCAGTAGAGCTGGCGAGGGTAGCGTGAGATTTTTACTCACTAAAGCTCCAGGGGTGTTCCATCCTCGACCATAACAGGGGGTGCGCCGGAACCAAACATTTACCCGTAGGTTTCAACCACTGCCACTAATCTAACAGGAGATATCCGAAGCGCCGGTAGTACCAGTCCGATCGCAGGTCTATTGGCAGGACCTGTTCTTCTTGCATACATGAATGCTGTGCCTAATATATCGAGGTGTCTCGTCCATACCAAGGGTTGGTTGGACCCTAGCTATTGGAATCGCGAATTCGCATACCTTGATCGCCACTTGGCCCCCGGGGGGGATCGGGGACAATCGAATCCCGTGGAAATCGGCTGTGTACTCACGGGACTTCCGTCTGTTTCAGGAAAACATGAATGCGCCCGTGTACGCGTCGTCCTGCCCGACGTTGCAGTCGAACCTGTCCCTGCACAGCTCCTCTTACTACAGCGAGTACAGCAGCGCGGCGAGGAGAAGACTGTCCTCCACCGGCGAGCCGGACACCTCGGCCACGTCGAGCTACGAGGGCAGCGACAGTTCCGAGAACAGCGACGAATCGCGCCTGGAGCCTGTCAGCCAAGTGGAGCGCGAACAGCTCGAGACGTTCTTTCGGGGACTGAAGTCTCAGGTGAGAGTCCCTCCTTTTCGCGTCGACTCTGTTTAACGGCGGCATCAGCTGTTACAATTGTATTATGTAATTGATCGTTCCTAACTCGTGACCCTGGAATTCTGAATTCCATTCGAGTTCTTATTCTTATTCTTCGTATTTGCGGTTCGTCGAGCATAATCGTTTCGATGAATAAGTGAGAATTTCGATAATGTTCGATTGTAATTTGTAACAACAGGTGTTCGTCTGCGAGTCGCTGGCGAACTTGTATCTGGGGAATGCGTCTCAAACCGAAAGATGGGAGCTGCGATTCACCGGAATACCGGTGGTGGTTCTGGACCTTGGGGAGACACGGTCGAGATCCAAGAGGCGGATTCAGATTCTGTTGGCCGAGCGCGGCACCTGCTTCACTCTGTGGCGAGAGACCATCGACAACTTGACTTCGTACAAGGTGCGCGGCTGGATGTATTTCATTCGAGTATTTCGTCAGTTGAACCGTTGTATCGCGCAATTCAACGGCAAATATTGAATTTCATCGACTGAGAGTCGCCTCTCCAACCTTTTCGCTAGAAACATTCGACACTTCCCGATGAAAGGGTTAATTCTCTTGGTGACGTATCGAGCGAACCGAATTTTGTTGGATATATGAGAGATATAAGAAAGATAGAGTAAAATTATTTTAAAAAGATAGAATAAAAACACGTAAAATATTAGGATAAAAGCTGTTTCCCAATTCACTCGCGATATCTCTTCGAGTTCATTTCAAAAACCACCCTCGGTGTGAATTTTGTTGGACATATGAGATATAAGAGAGGTGAGTCACCGCTTAATCTGTCGCACTAAAACAATAAAATCTAACCAACATTCAACTGTATATAATACACGTGTAAAATATTCGGATAAAATCTTTATTTCCCAATTCACTCACGATATCTCTTCAAGTTAATTCCAAAAAACACCCTCTATCTACTTACACCGAATTTTGTTGGATATATCATACATAAGAAAGATAGAGCAATTATTAACCTTTTACACTCGAGAAGTGAGTCACCACTTAATCTGTCGCACTAAAACAATAAAGCTTAACCAACATTCAGTATAAAATATTCAGATAAAATCTTTACTTCCCAATTCACTAGCGACACCTCTCCGAGTCCACCCCAAAAACCACCCTCCGTCCACATACAATTAGACATTTCCACCGAAATTCCACCTGCAAAGGGTAAACCCCCGAATCCCCCATAAAACTGGCATCACCATTATCCTCGTGACACATAAAAGTATTAATTCGTTGGAACGAACGGTTCGCAGGTGTCGGGGCCGGCATTCCACACGATGTGCCTGTCTTCCGATCACACGCGCCTCGCAGGCCTGAGCTTCGACAACCCGAAGGCGGCGAACGACCTGTGGCAGCACATAGAGCGGCTGGTCTCCTGCCCGGAGAACATCAGCCTCTCGGTGCCCGGCAAGAAGAAGAAGAAGCCGTTGCCTAAGAAGGTGGTGCTGCCCGCGAAGAGCAACATCAGCCAGCCCTGCCAGTTCCAGCACGTGACGAGCGTCGACGTCGCCGACCGATCGCGTTACTTCTCCCTGCAGACGCTGGTCCCGGCTCTGAACGAGCTGGACACCTCGCTGGAAGCGAACTTCTGAGGAAAGGGGAAGCCCGACGACGGGCGCGCGGACGCGTAGCGTCGCCCGGGCCCCGTCGTCGCGATGCAACGTCGTTTTAGCTGAATTTCATCCAACGTCGGGACACCGGATCGCGCTCTCTCTCGTCCCCGGCGTTGCGCCGGTCTGCGTCGCGACGGATAATTCACGTTAGACGCCTCCGGACGGTTCCGGCCAACGCATTTTCAATCTCTGTCCACCGGAAAGCAGCGAGTGTTCGCTAACGCACGAACGTGCCGGCATATCGGAGGAAGCGCGAAGAGTATTATTCATCGTCGGTGAATGTGCTTCCAGAGAGGAACAGTTCGGAGATGTACAGATGTACAGACGTTGGCGCTCTCGGCACATTGAGCGCCGGTGACTTAAGAGACATTTCAAGCCGGCAACGCGCCGGCCGCTTAGCCCAAACGGCTTCGTTCGCTTGTAGCTAAAAGAATATTCAAAATATTACACGTTTTCGTAAAATTCATTTTAACACTTTGCCACGTACGTTCATCGAAACTCCCATGTGCTCGAAACAGTTTTCTTCGTTAACCCTTTGTCTGCCACGTAAACACTCATCGAAACTACCATGTACTCGGAACAGCTTTCTTCACTAACCAGACACTGAGAAATTAAAATTCTTCTTAATAATTGCTCCATTATCTTCCTTGTATTTCGTGTATGTGAAGCAGCTGAATGCGCGAGGAACAATGTACTAATGACTTCGTTCATTAGCTATCAAGAAAGTTTCGAGCAGATTTTACTTTTGGATTACAATCTCAAAGATTACAATCTCCTGAGCGGAAAGTATAGCAAAATCACCCGAATTCCGGTGACGTGGCAGTCAAAGTGTTATATTATTATATTCGTCGTATCCAGAAATGGAGATCCAGAGGTCCGCATTATCGCGGGACCGGCGCTCAATGTGTTAGATTCGCGCGTGGACATTGCAATTGTCGTCGCTCCGAGATTCACGCCGTTTCCACGGGGGTTTTTCGTTTTTCACGAAGTCAGGGACACCTCGACGTTGATTCTCGAACGAATTCACAGTCGGTGCCGAAGGAGAGTTTCCCTCCTCGATGGTTCTGGCGTTGCGGGGGGATAGTGCGCACGCTCGGAGGACAGAGTATCTCGTCGAATCGGTTTTGAAAGATTAAAATGAAATAGGGATTTCTGGTCCGTCTCTCGGAGAACGGCTTCGTCGTTCCAACGGATAAGAGAAGTATTCACGTAAATGTTGTAATAGTTGTAGAACGTTTTCTCTCGTTGCTCGGATTTGATCTTGTCGATCGCCTCTTCGGGAAGAGGATTCTCTGTAATGTTCATCGTGTTCGTGTACAAATGAAAATCATTCCATTGCCGATCTTCCTATTCAGTCGGTTCGACCTGTGTTTCGGTTTCGCTGGACACGTTGAGCGCCATGTTTGTCACCGATGATTGATGCTTCTCAGTTGAAGATCGTGACGGGGTAGATGACGATGTTGATGAGGATGTTCACGTTGAATGCCGATTCCGTAGAGGAGTATATACGAAATGGGAAAATATTGAATCATTTGATTGAATTGCGTTTATTATTGCATCAAGCTGAATGTCGCATTAGATAGTAGTATTGATATAGAAATATTTTCAAATAATCATCGTTTAATCGATGAAACTATAATAATTCAATTTGATTGGCATTCAACGTGGTTGTAACGTAACGAAGTTGATAGGAGTGCAGATAATTAATAATTGTCCCTTTTCTTCGTTACGAAAGTATGACTACCAAAAAGCGTCAAGATTTTCGTGGCGCTTAACGTGTTGACCCTTTGCACTCGCTTCTCGCTAGAAATATTTAGCAGCTTCTGAATTTCGAATTTTATTCGAACATGATATTTGAAACTAACTCGAAATCACGAGTACATCGAGGCAAGCTGTTTCACTCGAATATTTCATGTATCGACATTATACAAGATTTAACGTTAACCCTTTGCGGACGAAGATCGCTGAAACTATGGGAAACCTGCAGATTCTGCTGAATTAAACATTCAGCGCTTAACCCTTTGAACTCTGTAGGCTCCAATATTGCACCAGTTATAATACTAAATATTCTAATGAATCTTAAAGAAACCACCCTAAAATTATTCGATTCTCCGCACGTTCAAATTTTGTACTATCACGGAAAACAAGAGATCGAAGAGATCTAGAATACTATAAAATAATAGTATAAAAATTAGTTGCAGTTGCTAATAGATTACGAAACAACCTGGAGTGCTAAGAATCGTAGAGAATAATGAAACTGCACCGATTTCTCACTGTTCGAATAGCTAAATCATTCGTTTGTAATTTGGTATACTAAAACATGGAAGTTTGATTCCAAAATGGCGACGTTCGTCCGCAAAGAGTTGAATATCAGATTTCATAGTTCCGCGTGAAATCAAGCGATGATTTCACCGTCGCGAGTGCAAAGGGTTAACAGAACTGTGCCGCGTGTGACACGCTTCGCATCGAATCGCGCGCTTCCAACGATAATTATCGGGCTCGTAAAATAGGTTTCTCGCGATACGGCTCTCGCGTAACATTCCGAGCCGAGCGTGTTCGTTCGCTCGAAATCACCGAGGCTTCCTGGCGGATTTTAGAGACTTAGGTGTACTCCAAGTAATTTCGATATCGATTTAACGTTCAGTTCTTTTTGTCTACGACTGTGATATAAATATATTTGTATAGTTACACGTTTCGTAATATGTATGCGCATTGATTAATCACTTTGATATATGTTTACCGACGATCATTACGCATGTAATAACTGTGGTAATAAAGATAGTAACTCGATCCATTCGAATTGCCAGCGCTCACGCGTCGGATAGTTCAATTCTCCAATATTCCTTCGAACGGCTTTTACCATCCACTTCGTAATGTATCGTGAATCTATTGCTACATATTATTTTATCCGATATAATAGAAATTACTTGATACAATATTAATTGTTAGATATAATATGAATTATTTTATCTTGAAAGTGGCTCGACGCGTTCGCTACATTGATTATATTTTCGATCCAATAAATCTAAACGAAATAGAAAAGTGACACTGAAACGAGTCATTGAGTTCCTAAATATTAGAAACTATAAACTATATTATATATAACTACATTATATTAGCAACAATATCTGTTTCATTTCATTCTCATTATGTAAAATGATTACGGCCGTTAAATATGTGACGCTTAGCGAACGTTGAGTCCATTTTCAAAAATCAGGTTAATCGTTATAATAGTTATAATTCTACATGATCTATTTTTTGATAGATCTTCACTCCTTTTAAGTGGAGTTAAGTCACTTTGAAAATGATATATGAATCTTGGTCTTTGATCAGTGCCGCCATCAGTGGCGAAACGCTGAAACTGCTAGACGATCGACACTCTCGAGTATCGAGACACGTACCGATCGTGGTTACAAGTGACGCGGTTAATGATTGACTTACCAACTGTGGTTAGTGTAGCTTGATGATTTCATTGTAGATGATGTTACTGATCCCAAGAGTTCCTTTAACCGTTTGAGTGCTAAACAAATTTTGTGGGTATATAATAAAATGTGGAAATTATTGGGTGTGAATGAACGAAATTAAGAGTAGTTATCTAATTAGATCACAAGTATTCTGTTATTGCAAAAAGAAGTATCAAAAAGTAACATTTATTCGAATAAATTTATTTTGATTTTTTTCTTGAAAAACGTAGTAAACAAATTATAAGTGCCACTGATGAACAGATCCGCCATTTTGGCGCAACGCAAGACTGCTATAGCGCTGCTCAGCACTCAAACGGTTAAAATTGAATAATTGTCGCTAATTGTACACCTATTTAAAACACTCGTGTGAAATATTCTATGAATATTCCGTTTGTTTGAAAAACACGATTTGCAAGTAACTGCAACATTTGTAGATAGCAACAACAAAATTCGCATAGGCAACGTTAACAAGCTTACAGAGTATTCCTTTAAATACGATAACGTGAAATTAACATTAACGTTTAATAAATTTGCATTACGTACGGGCTAATTTTCAGAAAACTGGTAAAATCAACTTATATCATTATCAACATATATATATAGAAAAATTCAAATATCACATTGCCATGTAATATATTTCAAACAGATAATTAGCTCGAATCAAATGAAATATTTTTTCAAACGCCGCGGTAATTAGCAAAGTTATAGCTAAGTCTCTCCGTATAATACGAGATTTCTCGTTGCCAATGTGTTAACAAGTAGAACGTTTTAAAACAAGGCATATTTAACAACCCATGTGTGTCCTTTATGGAATACACGGAATTTTTATAAACACTCTTTATCAGACGTGTCAAAGACACGTCGCGAAACAAGAGACTACAACCGAAACTTCCAGCACGGAACTCGTCAACGATGAAACGTGCAAGCTTCACCGATAGAAGTTTGAAAGATCGATAAACAAAATGAGCAACCACCGTTCGCGAGAAGAGATTCCGCTGGAAGGGTTTCTCTTTCAAGCGCCCGTTCGCGATCGGTTCCCTCTTGCGACGGTAACGAGCTCGCCCGGGACGTGTCCCAACCGTCTTCGTTCTCCGTGGAGAATGCATTTGCGTAGCCGCTCGTTGCACGGTTCGTTTGTGCGAGCAATGTTCATCGGCCGAGTGCGTATCGGCAGCCGTGCTCACAGGTGCATGAAAATTAGTCTGCGGGAATCGGCCCCGGCGGCGACCGTTTAATTGCTTTCTAATCCCGATCGATTGTATGCAAAACCCGACGCCGGATTATCGAGTCCACGCTCGGAACGACACTTTCATCGTCGTCCAAATCGGTGACCGAACTTTCTTCTCGCATCCGGTAGCGGTGCGCGTCCATGAAAAGACGGAAAAACGTGGCAGACGGACGAGCCGATCGCGTCGAGCTTCGTTTCGTTCGTTGACACCGACCGGCGCTCGCTCGTAGAAGGGTTCCGATTCATCCGAACAGGATGTAAATCGTATTCCACTTTCCCCGGTCTAAACGGATCTCGCAACGAGGCTACTCGAGGAACGGAAAGGGCTGCTGGCGAACGCGCGGCGCTCGCCTCTTCGGAAGCCGCGACGATCGCTTCGATTTTTCGAAGTAGAAGATGTAGAAGGTGTCGAAAGGTTGGAAAATCGTGTGCCGTTGTATTCTCGAGCCATATGGTCTTCGGCTGTTCTATTAGTTTCTTTCGTCTAATTGTGCTTCGGCAGGAATACGCTTCGATTTTTCGAAGATGAAGGTGTAGGTGTCGAAACGTAAACCTTGGAAAAAGTTAACATGTAGCATACGGTTCTAGGCTGTCCCATTAGTTTCCTTCGTCTAATTGTGCTTCGGCAGAAATGGCGGAGAGGTGACACTGCTTCTAAGGGAAAGATCGGTACGAGGAAGCTAGAATAGACGGGGTTACGTAACAAGACGAAATGTATTGATTGTATCGATAGAACGAAAGGTACTTTCGGGACAACCTCAACCCTTTGCACTCGAAAGTTTTTCACCAGAAATATTCGATATTCTTCGACGAGACACAGACGATGTTCTTTGAAACTAATTAACGAGGAAACATATATAAATTCGATGATTATATCGATACGTTTTTAAACATCGATTAAACAAAAACTTCTAACTTACAGAAGAGAATAAGGGATTCGTCTTTGTAAATTTTACTTTGGATTTGCGTTACACGTATCTACAATGATACATGAACGTGGAATTAGTAGAATATCCTACGTTTACGCAACATTTTAGATATGTATGACACAAATCCAAAGTAAAATTTACAAAATTGAATTCCTTATTCTCTTCCGTAAGTTAGAAGTTTTGGTTTAATCAACGTTTAAAAATGTATCGATACAATCACCGACACTCGCGTTTTTAGTATCTGAAATTTAGCCGGCGCTCAATGCGTCAAGATTGACGAGGTTCCTCGGCGGCGTAGCGATCAGAGGATCTCGTCTCTCGCCGCTCGATTTTCCAAGGGTGTAATCGATGTCGCGAGAGGTGCCGATCGGTGCCGAGCAAATCGTCCGCGGCGTTTTCACGCGAGCGATCGCGTGGGAGAAAAGAATCGGACGGTGCAACGGGAAACGTTTCGCATACCGGACAAGGGATGGCGGCGGAGCCTCGCGCGACAGGCCGCGTCTATCGGTACGGGGAATCGAATAGTCGTCAGTGTGTTTCTGGAACTCACGTACCATTCGGACGACTCGAGAGGGAAAGAAAGAGGAAGGAGGGGGGAACGGGGGGAGAGGGCTCTTGCTTGCATCGAGCCTCCGTTCTTTCGCTTCTTTCCACAAGCTTACCGGTCTAAGCAACTCCGACGGCCTAAGCAGTCTCCGCCGACTGCTTCCGCCGCTGTCGAACTTCCACCGCGATCGTTGCGCGGCCGTTTAACGAATGTCCGGGGGCGTCCGAGTGTTTCGGACCGAAAGTCGAGAGCGATGCCGGCCGCGGTTTATGAGGATCCTCGGAATCTTAGTGCTGAGAGTCAGCGTTGCGATATTTTTAATGGTAACAGAAGTGCATCCGTTGGTCCTCTCGAGGGTCAGTTTCACTCGAGGACCATTTCTGCACTTGATCTTTTTTCGAGTCGTTCAAGCAACGATTGCTAGTCTGGTATCACCTTGAAATATGTATTAACCCTTTGGACTCGGAAGTTTTTCACTGGAAATATCTCAACATTCTCTGATGAGACGAAGACGATATTTTGTGAAACCGACTCGACGAGAAATTCACGCGAATTGACGGACGAAGCTATTTTACGTCAATATATTACGTATAATATTAAATATCAAACTTTATAGGCATTTTGTAAAACCAACTCGAAATTCACGTGAATTGGACAAAGCTATTTTACGTGAATATTTCTCAGATTGATGCATCATACGAATTATAATATTAAATATCAAATTCTATAACTTCGCTGTGTCGAATCAGTTGGCAACCGAGAGTCACCTCTCGAGTGCAAAGGGTTAATTTACACTCCGAGGTTTTTCACTATAAATATCTCAACATTTTCTGACGAGACGAAGACATTTTGCAAAACCAACTCGAAATTCACGTGAATCGACGGACAACGCTATTTTACGTGAATATTTCTCAGATTGATGCATCATACGAAGTATAATATTAAGTATCAAACTTTATAGCTACCGTAGGAAATCAAGCCGTGACTGAGAGTCACCTCCCGAGTGCAAAGGGTTAACCCAGCTTCCCAAGTCGAAAGCTCGGTAGGGGCCGTCGCGATCGTCGAATTCGCGCGGAGCGTAATCGTATCGGATGGAAATCGAAATCCCCATAACGGCGGCCCAACGGGGGCCCCTTCCTCGATCGGCGGAGAACCACTTCTTTTTCTTGATCCTACGTCCTCGTCCTCGTCCTCGCCGCGTTACGGTGCGAGTTTAATCTGGAACGTGGTGATCGTCTACGGGAAGCGCAGGCCTCATTGCACCACTGTGGAAACTAGAAACCAGTTGCAAAAACTAACCCAATATCTGTGTCCCCGTACCCTCTCCGGTCTCTCGGTCTTCTGTTCCGTTCCGTTCCGGTACTCGGAACCCACGCCTCCGGCGTATCTAGTTCGGCCTTATTCTTACGCAAAGGCGAGACCGAGAAAACCGTGCAGGAAACGGCGACCCCGTCGAGCCGAAAGCCAACCTTCGGGCCCGCGAGAACCGTCGATTCCACGGGAAACCGTGAAACTCGTATCACGCGATACGGCCGTCTATCGTTCGGCGATCCCTCGAACGATTTCGTCGTGCTTCGATCGGATCGTCGCGATCGCGATGGAACGTCGACCGATCGCGTCGCGGATCTCTAAGTATTGAATATTTATTTGCTACGTGAATACGACACAGTTTGAAGCTAGGTATTTGTTAACCCTTCGCACTCGAGAGGTGACTCTCAGTCACTCGATTTGATACAGAACTGTAAAATTGAATATTTAGTATTTTAAATGAAAGTTTGTATTGCTATAGGAAATATTTACATAAAATTACTTCGTCGCTTAATTTATCTGTGAATCATCGTTAAATTAGATTCGAACAATGTCGTCTGTATCTCGTCGGGAAATGTTGAATGTTTCCAGCGGAGAACTTTCGAGAACTTTGTCTCAAATAATATTTGAAAGCGTATAAGTGATTATTTGAAACTCGTATATTTGTAACACTCCGTCAGTAATAAATAATTTCCAACAAAACTGTTATTCTTATAATACTGAAAGTCGCATATTCACCGAAATCAACTGCAACATAGCGAGAATCATCTACGGAAAGCTAGCCTCCGATAAGGGTTAACCCTTTGCGGTCCGAAGTGCTCCTTGGTGTCTCGTTTTGAGGTTCACGTCGACGTTAGTTCATTCGATTGCAGCTTAATATGACGCTCTATTTATTTAGTCGAGAATATTTAGGAGTCACTGAAATGTTACCTTTAACCCTTTGCACTCGAAAGTTTTTCATTTGAAGTATTCTATACTTTCTAATTGGATATAGACAGTATTCTTGGAAATGAATTTAACAAGAAATCATACATAAATTAGGTACCAATGCTATTTTCTTTTAACATTTCACGTGAAAACTTCTCGATCGCAAAGCATTCAATTCAAAGAATGTCGTCCACATTCCATAGGAAAATTTCAAACATGTCCAGTGAAATCTTCTCGAGCGCAAAGGGTTCAATTCAAATAATGTCGTGCGCATTTCACAGGAAAATTTCCAATATGTCCAGTGAAATCTCGAGCGCAAAGGGTTCAATTCAAAGAACGTCGTCCACATTTCACAAGACAATTTCCAACATGTCCAGTGAAAACTCCTCGAGCGCAAGGGTTGACTTACACGAAGGCAGCTCGCCTTCCCTGGTTCCTCTTGCCAACATCAGCAACTTGCATTTAATCGGTTCCTCGCGCGACCGATTTCCCTAAAAAAGCTGCGGAGGCCCCGCGAGGCAGGGGTGCGGACCGGTCTCCTGCGGCAGCATTGTCGCCGGGAGATTTTTAACGTTGATCGCGTAATTCTTCAGACTGTCAGGAAACACCCTTCCTCGGTTCGATCGCTTAATCTCGGTTGACGGTGTTCCGTCCGTGTCTCCCCTCGATCGTCTCTCTCCTCCCTTCCTCTCCGCGCGCGCGCGCGTTCCTCCCCCTTCGAGGCGCGAATCGGTCGCGTTAGATCGTCCTCCGCCGATAGATTCCGGGTGTACCGTTTGAACCCTTGCTCCCGCGTCGAGTCGTTGATCATCGGACGAAATGAAATAGGACCGAGACGCGGCCGGCAACGGAGCTAAGCGAAACCAAATCGTTAAGAGGGAAACGAAGAAAAGGAGGGGCGGGACGGGGGGAGGGAGAGATGTCTCGGGAAGAGAGATACCGGTGCACTCGGTCGGCCGGCCGGCCGAGCCAGCTTCTACGTGCCGGTAACTTTATTTCGTCGACTTTTTTTCCCGGCACGCACGTCGCGGGGCCCGGACCCCTGTCCTCCACGGGAGATTTATGCTACCGACATTGAAACTAAATTACGCCATAAATTAACCTTAAATTCGTGCTTTCGGTTCGGCTCGATCCCTTCTCCTCTCCTGCCCTACCTTGCCCTTCGTTCGCCCTTCCCCCGCCCTTCGTTGGCCTTGCCAAGTACCTTCCAACGCGCGTACCGGTCCTCCGAGTCTCGGCTTCGACTCCCCCCGGATTTCCTGTGCCCTCCGCGTTTCGCCCTTCGATCTTCCCGATCGCGCTCGCTTTCCCGTTTCGTTCGTCGATTCCTTTCCTCGTGCTGGCACTCTCCTCGCTCGTCGTCGTCGTGGTTCTCGGCTATTCATCTTGCGACGAACGTCGGTTATCGAGCGAGGCGACCGGGAACGTTACTCGATCGGGGCAACAACGGCGAGTCGCGCGATTGTAATTATTCCGTGCGCCGGGCACCGCCGGAGAAAGAAGATACGACGGCGGCGCACCGTGATCGGGGGGCCCGGCGGACATGCGAGGATGATTCGAACACGCGGACGAGAATTAAGGATCATTAGCGCCGATAAATCGAGACAAAGTACCGTTTCGGCAGCTTTTATCCCGCGAACGCTCCCGAGGAGATGCTCCGGCGATAAATTTCGCCGGTGGGCGTGTGTGTAATCGATTGGCATTTCTGCGGGACGAGGGCCCGGCACCGGTCGGCGGACGCGAGAAAGAATCGGACGGGAGGGAGGGTCGATCGATCGACGATCGCTGTTCATTGGCAAACAGTTTATTGACAAACGGGCGAATCAAGAGAACGTGCGACCGTCAGGTACAATTCTCGTAATGCAACATGGTATGCATCCGCGGTACGTTTCCGTCTCGACGCCGTCGAAGCGCGCGAGCGGCGCACGCTATGCTGCTTCTCGCTTCCTCCTCGCTCTCGGTCGCGGAATCCGCGCGGAGCCGGAACGCGATCGACGCTTCTGCCGCGATCGATGCAACGCTGACCGGAACGGAACTCGCCCCTGACGTTCGGCTCCGTTGGACGACTCGCGCGTCGACCGAGAGGCAACCTCGTCGCGCGACGACGAGCACGAATGCTGCGCTTGTTCCGCCTTCGTCCGTCGAGCAATCTCATCGTCGCCGACTCATCGGAACGCGCGACATGTGTTACGATTCGCGGTACTAGTCTGCACGCTGTCTCTCTGTATCTCTACGTCCGTGTGTAAGCATGCGTGCGTGCGTGCGTGCGTGCGTGCGAGCGGGAGCCTGTACATGTGCGTCGCGTTACACGTGTATACTGGCACATTAGAAATTGGCGCGCCTCTCTCGTCGGGGACGAGAGAGCCAGGCAGCAGCAGCAGCAGCAGCAGCGGCAGCAGTGTCGGCTGCAAACCTGCCGCGCGTTGAGCCTCTACGAAGGTGACCGCGGGGTATGATATGATAAGAGAATAATAAATATCGTAGAAAAACGTAATAATAGAATAACAGGCTCGGCCGACGGGCCGACGAGCCTCCAGCCTCGCGGCTCCGTCGAGTCGCGAGCGGTCTCCCCCGACGGAATCGTCCGCCTCCGGTCCAAAGCCGCTTCCCCCGCGAGTCGATCGCGGTGATCGGTGTGCTCGCGAGCCTTCCTAGTTGCCGTTGATCTCGATCGTGGTCACAGAGTTCGGCTGGTGCTCCTCCTCCGACGTCGTGGTGGGCGAGGACGGCGTCGAGGACGCCGACGGAGACGCCGAGGACACGGCGAAGCTGCCCAGTCCGCTCTCCAGCAGGCTCATCAGGCTGTTCTGACGAGCTTGCGCGATCTTCTCGGCTCGCGCTTTCTCCTCGGCCTTCTTCTTCTCGGCGGTCGCGACGCTCGCGTTGCCGCTCCTCGTGTTCTCCTTCACGAACTGCTCGAACTTCGAGAGCTGCCTGTCGGCGACGGCCTCCGCGATCTCGTTCTGCGCCACCGGCACGCCGTGCTTGGTCACCGTGGGCTTGTAGGTCTTCACCTTCGAGTGGCCTTGGATGATCAGGTACATCGGGCCGCGGATAGGCTTCGCGGGCTGCTTGTAGTGCGAGAAGATGGGGTCCGTCGTCAGACTCTGCACGGTGGTCATCCGCGGCGTGCTCGTCGATGGACGGCTCGTCGTCGTCGTCTTCCCCCAGCCTTCCTCCTCTCTCTCCTTGTTGGCTATCGTTCCCAGCAGAGAATTCTTCTCCGAGATCACGCCCTCCGAGCTCTGCGTCGGAGATACTGTAGGCAGCAGCGGCGTCGTCCGATGGCGCTCCGGAAGAGACTGCTCCTTCGACTCCGTCCCGACGTCCGCGAGCTGCCCGGTTAAAGAAGAGGCCGGCGACTCGGTGAACGGCATCGAGAATTCCTGCGGGTGATGGTGCTCCATCAGAGCCGGCGGCAGCATCGCGTGGTGCGTCTGCTTGGCGGCGGGCGGCGGCGCGTGCATGTGCGTCATCGGCGGGAACATCGGCACCGAGCCCGACGGCAGCCGGAAGCCCGCGCCGGGCCGCATGCCGCCGAGGAACTGCATCATGGCGTGGTTCGGTCTGGGCTGCGGGTGCATCATGGACTGCAGCGGAGCCTGCGGGAACCCGAACGCGTGCAGAGTCCCGCTGCCGGCCGGCTGCCGAGGAACGGACACCGGCGCGCCTTGGGAATGCGGCGACGCGTGCTGCCGATGGGGCATCATTCGATTCGGCAGCATCACTGGGAACTGCGAGGTCTGCTGCTGCTGAGGATCTTCCGGCAGGACCGACGGTGCAACCGCGCGGACCGGCTCCGGTCGACGGCTCTTCTGCGCTTCCGGTTCCACGGTCGTCGAGGCGTCCGACACGGTGACCTCCGGCTCCGGAGTCGCGACGCTGTCCTGGCTCTTCTCCGAGTAGTTGCTCGGCATCACGACCGCCACCGGCTCCTTCCTCGACTGCTCCTCGGACGAGTTGGCGAGGACGATGTGCATCTTCTCCGCGGTGCTGCTGGATTTCAGTCCCGCCTCCGTCAGCGCGTCCAGCGGCGCGCGAGACCCCTCGTCCGGATTGCTGGAATCTGGCTGCCGCGGATCCTGCGTCGACGACGGGGACTCCTTCTGGCCCACGACTACTTCCTCGTTCTCGTTGCCGTCCGCGTCGACGATTATGTTGGCGTTCTGCTCGACCACGACCTCGTGGGTCGACGAGCCGGCCGCGACGTGATGGTCGAGCTCGTAGCGGTCGCGGCTGCGATCGTGGGCCTGCCAAACCGATCGGTTCGCGTCCGACGCGGTGCTCGGCGTGGGCGAGGGGCCGCTGCCGGCCGGCCAGCCGCCGGACACCGTCTGCGTCGACTGGTAGATCAGGTTGGACTTCTCGAAGGAGACGGACGGCGTCGTCGCGGCGGCCTCGTGCCTCGGCTTCGTCGGCTGCGACGTGGAGGAGACGCTCTTGATCGTCTCCACCTGGGAGATCACTCCCTTGCTCGCGGAGTGCGACTTGCTCGGGGAGAGCGGCGCCGGGGAGTACTGGGTGTTGTAGCTGTTGGACGGGATCGCGTAGAACTGGCCCGGCTCGCGCAGCACCGGGCCCTCCTCCGTCTGCGTGCTGAACTGCTGCGTCGGCTCCGCGAAGCTGACGATCTTGTCCTTCTGCAGCAACGGCGGCGGCAGCATCATCGTGTACGGCTTCGACTTGTGCCCGTAGTACGGGCTCGGGTAGTAGCTCGCCGGCATCGATTGGATCCGATTCTGGTTCCTGTAGTCGACCGGCGGCCCGTTCCTGAAGCTCGTCGTCCGCACCAGCTTCGGCGGCTCCGCGCCGCTGCTACCCGTGAAGTCGTTCCTGAACGGAGCCTCCTGGTTCGCCTTGGTGAACTTCGGCCCGTCGACGAACTTGAGGAACTGCTCGGGGATCTTCGGGCTGGTCTTCTTCGCGGTGACGCCCAGCACCAGCACGTCGCGCTTCGCCGACGACTCGGTCGTGTGCGAGTCCAGCCAGTATTGAACGCGATCGAGGACGGGCGGCACGTAATCGAAAGTGGGATTGTTCTTCAGCGGGTCCCCGCGGCCGAGAGGCGTCCATTCGTCGTAGTCCATTCGGGGTGAGAACACGCGCGGCTTGCTCTCGTTTTGCCCTGCGAACAGAAACCTTGCTTTCACACTCGCGCACCGGATATGCTCCGGGAGGTGCGACCGTCGGGTCGTCGCGTGGCGGAGGACCGATTGCTGGGAACCTGGCACGCGTCACTTTGCGCGATCCGATTGATGCAACCGCCTCACGAATCATTGCAACTGTATTTCACCAATCGGGAGAACGCCAGCTTCCTAGCACTTGATACTAATTAGACCAGCGTTTCTAACGTGGGGCCGTCGCAGATGGAGGTCAATTTGATTTAAGGGTGGTAATTTGAAATTTGAAATATCGCTTCATAGATTTCACGATATTTACGTGAACAAAACAACAGAAATATTATAATAAATATTATAAAAATATGATAATATCAAAAATTATATATGTTACACAGGAGACATAGAATTTTAGAGAGCTGAGGCAAAAATCTTGGGAAATACTAGTTACTCTTTCCGCGATACTTCGCCTTTTGGTGGAAGTGCGCGGAGGAACTTCGGTGATAGACACGTTCGAAAGGTGAAGGTCACACCGCGCTATCGTTCGCCTTTTGCTTCTCACTCGTCCGATTTCTCGTCGACAACGGAATAAACGATTCGTCGGTGCACCGAGTGGGTCCGGGTTCAGCGGCGTCCCGAGCGTCCCACGGGGACGAAACGCTCCGGCAGCGGGCGCCGGTACTCGAGTCGTGTCGCATAAATACACGTGTCGCGCGGATCCGCGGATGTTCGCGTACGTCGAAACCGGAGAGGAAACGGACCCGGAGAAGGAGCACGGTTACTCCGGCTGCGCGCCTCTCCCTCCCCCTCGTCTTTTCCGCGTTCGCCCGACGCTTCCCCGCTTTCTCGTTACGTTTCTCGTCCCATTTCCGCGTAGCTAGAAGCTCGATAGAAGCTTTAATGCTTTCACGGCCTGGAATGTTGCATTCATTTCTGGCTGTCGGGCGAGAGCCGTGTCCAGGAGGAACTTGTTCCCAACGGTTCGCCAACAGTGCGGCTGGCTTCGTCAGGGGGCTAAGGGGTACCTATTTAACCCCTTCGCCTGTGATCTCTTTCTCAACTCTGATCGATACGGCTACTTTGTCATTAACACGTTGAATACCGCACGATTTCATGGTACAGAATACTTGATATGGAAAGAATATAATACTAAACCACCTGCGATTGCGATGAACGATCTGAGATGAATATCGTTCGACGTGTTCTCCGTAGAAGTAGTCACTGCCATGAATTTCGAGGGTTTTGTGTACTACTTTGTCTTTTGTATTGAAGACCAATTGTATTAGCATTGGAACTACCGAGAATTGGATACGATTAATGTGTAATCGCTAGGAAAATTGTGGCGAGAGATTATTCTCAGTTTCATCGCATATTCATTACAGTATTCGAGCGAAGCTATTTATTTTTAAGAGCATTTCGAGTATCGAATAACTTAAAGATATCAATAATTGAATGAATATCGATACCAGTCGCTTTGATTAGTAGTTCCAGTGATAAAATCAATTAGCAACGATTCGTTTGCCAGCTCCTAAGAACGCGGTCAACGCGTAAAACCAGCGAACTCTCCCGAATTCCCGACGCCACCGTCTATCCAGAGAGGTTCGTAGAGAAGAACCTTAGCCTCGGCAGAGAAAACACTCGGAGCAACGGACGTCTGCGCCGCAGGGCGGTAAATCGGATTTTCTACCGTAAATCGCGCGTCGAACGGCTAATCGCGAGGATCGCGTGGCTCGATAAAAAAATATCGTCGGCCGTGATCCTGTTGCGAGCGTTATCTTAAGTTACAAGTTTTATGTTTTATGTGTATCGACATCGACACGCGTGAATGTTTTCTTTAGCACCGAGCTGAGCGACCTACTGACCCGACATACACGTTCGGTATACCCAGACATACGCGCATAGATGGGCGCACGCGCACGCGCGCGTTCCCTAAATTCTCAGGCAGGTAGAGACACGCGTTTATCAAACGTCTCGGTGCACGAGGCGCGAAAGTGTCCGACGAAATTTCACTCGATACCGTCGGATATCGGAAATTCCCGGGAACGGGCAGCCGACGATCGTGCCGATCGAACGCGATCGTGAAACGTTTTCCCGCAGTTTTCCGCGGTACGTCGCGCTATCGACCGTCGCGATCGCTCCTCTAGCTTCTTCCCGATCCAGGCAACGCGCTTCGCGAATGAGATCGGTAAGAAGACCGACGGCGAACTTACCAGCCTTGTCGTCGAAGCTGGACGGCACGCTTTGACACGAGAAACGGCAGATCAGCCCGGCCAGGAGTAGCGATCCGTACAGAACCGACGTGTCCGATCTCCTCCGCGTCATCTGAAACAAGAAAGCTCGGTTCGAGTCGGTCCGCAGAGGCGAAAACGGCGGCCGAGGCAGCGCGTGCACGCCAGGCGAGTTCGCGTCCGACGAATAATCCGTGAAAGGTCGCGCGACCCGTCCGAACGGAGCCGCGAATCGCGTTCCCACGATCGGGACATCCGCGGCGCATCCTTTCTCGAAACCGTTTCGTCCGACCGGTGCCTCGGACGCCGGTCCGGGGTCGGGATACAACCGATACCGCGAGATCGAGCCGGGAGAGGAGAGGATCGGGGAAATCGGTGCGGCTGGATGTCGAGTCGGCTTTCGAGTTACGCGTGGAAGTTCCGCAGACGCGAGGGAAGACGGATCGAAGCGGTCGCGTTGCCGATGCTCGTTCGACGGATCGTCTCGAGGAGAAGGCGGCGATTCGCGAGTCTCACGAGCGGAGACGAGTCGGGTTTCGCTAGATGGATCGGACGCGCGAACGTAAATTCGGGTAAAAGAGCCGTCGGACGGCGGCCGATAATACTTTCACCCGAGACACGTGCAAATCGTTTCACCGACGCGCGAGCATCGCGCCGATGAGCGATCGATCCCGCCCGCGAGATTTCTATTCGCGACGACGTCGGCCTCTCGTGAACGGGGATTAGGATTTGGAGGCGTTCGAGTCTCGCTCGGGGAATCCGTGCCAGATGTGCTCCGTCCGACGACCGCTTCGTCCGAAGGATTGAACCGAGACGATGGAGGACGAGCGGAAAAGAGCGCGGAGGCTCGGAAATCGCCGAAAGCCGGTCGGTCGGAGGGATGCTCGTTCGCACGGGCCTCGGAAAGCCTGCTGGTTTCCATCGTACTCGTATTTGCACGTGGGTACGCGGCGTATCGAGGGACAGACACGTGGTAACGGTAGACGATGCTTCGGGCGCCGATCTGCCCTCCCCCTCCCGCTCCACCTCTTTCTCTACCACTCTCTTTCGAGTAAGATTCCCAAAGAAAGAACGTGGTCGGCATGGACGAGCGAGCAAAGAATGCCGCCTCCGTGGAGGCAGTCTCTAGATCGGACGAGATTCGACCTTGGACTTGGATTCGGCCGCGTGGATCTGCGGCCGCCGTCTCGAAATTTTCCCCGGTTATCCGATCGGACGCGAAATTCGTCGGACCCGTACGATTCGTCCCGGTATTTTCTCGCGAGTCGTGTGTGTCCCCGGTTCCAGCGTAGAACCTCGGGTATAGAATGCCCGAGGATGTAGAAGGAAAACGGGAAGACCGGAGAAAGTAGACGCGCCGCGAGCTGCCGCGAGAACCGACTAGCGACGGATCCACGGATTCACCGATTCCTCGGCGACGAACGAGTCGCAAAGGTCACGGGCACGGGACGCGCGAGCGACGAAGGTCGCGTCGTCGGATAGGCGTGCGAAGCGTGTAAAGTGCAAACGATCGGGCGGACGTTGCCGGTCGGAGCGCGATAATCGCGTCGCGCGCGGGCAACGATCGCGGCGAAGAAATCGCCACCGATCGGACCTGGGAAGATGGCGATAATCGAGACGGATAGGCATCGCTCGTGCAACGTAGGCGAATCAAGGGATCGTTCGTGGGAGGGAGGGCAGGACGAAAACCGGAACGGGAAGAAACGCGCGCCGCGAATGGCCCTGAGATCGAGGTTGGATCCCGAGACAGCGTGGCCCCACGGTTTCACTTTATCTCTCTCCTGCGGACCACACAAGGTTATCGTGCGCTCGCGCGAGCGAGCCAGCCCGCGCCCGGTCTCGTACGGACGCGCGCGAAATCTTTGACGCTTCGGTGTGCGGGCACCTGCGCGCGTGTGTCGCTGGCCCGGCCGGGCCACGAGATCCGGACTACGTTGATGGGAATTAATGATCGATGTTAACGTCGACTTATGCCACAGGTTTCCGGGAAACGAACACCGTCGCGTATTCGAACGAAAGTGCTCTCCCGGTTCGCCGGCGAACATCCCAGATTATCGAGGTTAATAGCCGAGCGGGGAAGCTGCGCGTAACGCTCGGTACACGCGCCGTTGCGATTTCCTGGATTTTCGGGATTTCGCGACGTCCCTCCCGCGATCCGAACCGTGCGCGTTTCACTCGCGCGGATTCGTCTCCGCGGGTGGATCGATCGATCACCGATCGCGGGGAATCACAGCGGAGGCGATTAAATTCTCGGCGAGACGGCGAGACGCGGCCCCGTCGTCGAGCCCGGGGAAATTTCGACGGTCCGAATAGATCGGGAACAGAAACGGGTATTCTTCTGATCGGTCGGAGAAACCTTTAACGAGAAGACATATCGGTAAGAGGGCCGCGAGGGGAGACATGGCCCCGAAACGAAACCGGCCTATATTAGCTAAGAAGGCGTATTACGTATGCAGGCCGTTCGGTCTCGCTACCGCTCCTCTTCTCGCGTGCGATGAAATTTTCATCGTGTTCCAAGCCTTACGGGACGTATACACGCATGCGAAACCGTACCGATACGCAGTCCCACGAATCTTCGCCGATGGGGCCAACCGCGCGGCGTAGCGCGAGCAATAAAACGCCGCAAAAGCGAGAAAAAGTAGTCGGTCCGCAGGCCGCGGGACTCCGGCCCGTCAAGACGTCGAGATAAGCCCGACAGTTCGATCCGAGGAATCGATTCCCGGCTTGTCATTGCTCAACGTAACACCGATTGTGCTTGTAACGCGCCAACAGAAAAATACGATCGATTCGATGCCGCGATCCGATCCGATCCGATCGCTGTTGCTGTTAGCCGAAACCGAGGCAACTCGTTCCCCCGTCGACGTCTTTTTCCTTTCGAGGGAAAAACAAATCGTTTCGCCGCCGGTCGCCGGAGCGGCGGAGTCCACCGATTTCGTATGATTCGCGAGGATTTCCTGCACTTCTGTCAGAATCGTGTCCCGAATAGGGGTCACGCGATTTACATGTGTTCGCCGCTTACATCGGCGAGGATTTCTCCGGTTCTTTTCTAGGCGGTCTTCCAACTCTGATCGGAGAAATGACGAAAGTTATGGGCTCCCGTGAGCGGCATCGATCCCATGAAATAAATCGCGCCAGCCGGAAAGAGATACGCGCTGAGAAGCCGCGGCGCGCCGTCGCTCCCATCGTTGTTCCGATTCTTAACGACCCGTGGAAACGTCGTTTCACTGGATTTTTCTAACAGGAACACGACCGACCGTCGAACCCGCGCGATTTCCACCCTGTCCTCCCGATTCGACGCGAAATCGGCGATCTCGCGTTTACCGTCGCGACGAATCTTAAATCACGCGAACGAAACGAGCGGAGTTTCTACCGGCGGGGACTCGAAATGTAGGTACGCGAACGGATAAAGGTCGGGTCAGCTTGTCTCTACACGTTTATCGATGCAGCATCGCAGGCGAGTCGCTCGCGACACTCACGAAAATTGATCGATGCATCGGATGACCTCTTGACCGGATATTTACCGATTCCGGTGAAGCGCGCCTGTCCCTCGAGCGCGCCGCGTGTATCGCGTGTCCTCGATAATCGCTTCGCTGTTACGTGCTCGCTAATTTCATCGTCGAAGGGCGAAATCGCAGGAAACGTCCTACTACCCGCGCTTCCTCCCCCGAATTTCGGATTTCCCACATTTCCGGGGACACTTTGGAATCTCTCTATTCGCCGACTAGTCGACGTTCGGCGACGGTGGAGATCGTCGAGGGTGAATATTCGGCTGATCGAAGCGAACGAGTTTCGGAAACAATGCCGCGGCACGCGGTATCTCGCGGACGCCTCGCGCGAGACGAGAAAAAGAAGGAAACAACGCCGGGCGCAGCGAGAGCCGACAACGGGACAACAGTGTCCTTCCTTTCCGTTCGACTTCCCTTTGGATTTATGAATGCTGCCCGATGCGAAGGGACCGTGCGCGTTTCCTGGTTGTAAAGGGAGATATATGAACCTTAGGGGATACCGTACGTCCAGCTGGAAGCCGCGGTGCCCGTGCACTGCAGGTAAATGCGAACATACGGACGCCGCGTGTTTCGAAAGAATACAAAGTCGCTTGGAGCTGCGACTCGACGCGATTACCGTAGTCGAATCGTTTCGATCCGAATAGCGTCGCGCCGATCAACGGATCGAAATGTACGTACGCCGTTCCGAAACGCCGCGACACACCTGCATGCCTCGCCGCGCTGCCGTTAATGCTTCGTTGCTGTGACGTAACGCGAATAAAACCGCTTGGTTGGTACAGCAATATCCTGTATTGCGGTGGTGAAACGGAACTTCGATTTCGAGAGAGAGAAAGAGGGAGAGAAAGAGAGAGAGAGAGAGAGAGAGGGAAAGAGAGAGTCACGAATGTTTGCGAGGCTCGAAAACGTATTACACGATCGATCGAGATTCCCGATGCCGAGAGGATCGGCACGGAGTTCCCGGGAGGAAGAGGAACAGCGATTTCCAGCGGGGAACCGGACAGAGACGAAAGTTTTGGCACTCTTCCTGAATGCCGATGAAACAGATGCAATTTCGTGCGGGTGAAGAGTCGGTCGGATTGGATGCGGGGAGGATACTGCGGTACGAGGAGAAAAAGACCGGCGACCTAGTTCGGATAGTTTCTATACGTGTCGCCCGGAAACGTCGTTTAGGCTGATCCCCGTGAAACAGTCGATATCGGTAAAAGCGAGGCCGAGACGCTGCGACAATGGCGAGTCGCGTTTCACGCGGACGTTAAAGAAACTCGGAGGACGCGTTCTGACAAGTCGCCGACATCGTCGACGGGAGAACCGCTGGCCCGAGTCGATCGACACCGGCGAAATTGAATCGCGTCTCGCGCGAACGACGCTTCGAATCGGCCGAGAACGATTTTCCGCCGATGTCGCGTCGGATCCGGCCGGTCTCGCGTCTCGTTTCGCCGCCTCGAATTGTTTACGAGCGCGTTTTCTTCTCGGCGAGTGAACATTCGAGACGAGAGCACGCTCGCGACACGGTCGCCCGCGTCGTTGGACAACGAGGTTCCCGAGTGTTTACCGGTCGATCCGCGTGTCATCGCGCACGTCGCGTCCGGGAACCCTCTTCCCGACGCTTCGCGGACGTTTTGATTCGCGGAGAGGACGCGCCTCGTGCCGTAGCGGGAAACGGGAGGTCGGCGAAGGATACAGCGAAAATGGCAAACACTCACCGTGATCGTGGCGAAACCTTTCCTTCGTAACAGCGATTAGGCTTACTTTCGAACGACAACTGTTGGTCAATCGGCGGGCTCTAAACTGTCGGCGGCAACGTGTTTCCTTCGACGAGCATAGCTTCCTCTCCTCCGGTCCCTAGAATCTAATGTCCGTTCGGCTCGGGTCCGGTCCGATCGTTCGCGAGAGCAGGCCGCGGGAACGGCGATCGAATCGAGCCGAAAAGGAGGACCGATTCTCGCGGAGGATCCAACGGCGTACGCTCTTCGAGGCGAGCACGAGCGGCCGAGCGGAGATGCGCGTGTTCTATTTATCCGGAGAGAGACGGATCGTTGCGCGGCGGTGTCCGGTGTTCGATATCGTCGACTAATTCCAGCGAGGATCGAGGGTCTCCAGGAATCTGGTTAGCGAAAGCTCCGGTTCACTCGGAGCACAGTGGAGAACTGAGCGAAGTGCCGGCCGGTCGAGCGGCCAGGCGGGCTTTTCCAACCGGCTTAACCAATCGCGACTTCTCTCTTGTCCCACGTGCCTCTTTCTCTCTCTTTCTCCTCTCCGTCACCCTCCCGGCTCCGCGCTCTCGCGCTCTCCGAGGAGTTATCGCGTCCCGGGTTGTTCGCCAGCATCCCCCGCCGCCGCAACCCCCAGCACACTGCTGTTGCCCGCGGATCAACTCCTCCGAAACTCGCCGGCGATCCGATCGATCGAGATCTAATTCGAGATCACAAGCGGCACATGCTCGACGACCGTATGCACGGTGTGTTCCCGAGCACGCCGAGGTCCCCGGTCGTAAGCAAACAACGGTACGAGTCTCGAACTCGCCGAGCCGAGCGCTATCGGAACTTTCAAAGGCTCGCCGGTGTGAGTTCTACACGCGTCCGCGTGCCGGCGAACTACTTCTCTCAAAAACGGATGGTCCACGCTCGGACGCCGGCTCGAGGCGGAAATCAAATTCGACGAGTCGTTGCTCGTCTAGAAATTCGCGGCGGAATTTCTTCGGCTTCGATGCGCTGTGAACGTCGATCGCGATCGCGAGGAGCTGGGGACCTTTGCGAATCGACGTGGAAGCGATCGCGTATGATCTCCGCGGCTTAGCGGGGAAAAAGAGGAGAAAGGAAGGATGCAAACGTTATCGAGAACCGAGTGCTCGACGGACGTTCATTCTCGCGAGGATTCTTCGAAGATGTGCCACATTGACAAATACGCGCATCCGAGACCGTGCAATAGCCTCGTTCGCCGTTAATGGGCAAGATATGCTGCCGAATCTAAACTTGCGATTTTAGCTGTTCGACCCGGTCGAACCTCGCGCAACTTCCGGCGTGGAACAACGTTTGCTATTCCAACGAGCAAGCGCTCGCGGATACGAAAATTCATCTTGTCGAGTTGAGTAGGACCTTTCGTTGCGTGATAAGAAGACACGCTCTTTTGGAAGTGATTTTTCCTTTCGACGTTCGGAGACAGGAGAATCCGACGGTCTAGAAGCAACGGAAAAAGAAACGAAGCTCGTATCGGCCACGTCTGCATAGCGTGTACACGGCGTACGCGCCAAGCTGATATCGAACAAAACGTGATCGAGGCCTTACTTTCGAAGTTGCCCGCAGAGCATTCGGTCGATCGGGCTGCATGTGCTCCAGTCGCTTTCCTAACGACGAGACATGCTTTTACCAACGACGATACTTCTTTGTGCGCGTGACGTGCCGTTTTCATTGACGCATTATCGAACCATAGCTATCGAACGAGCGACGCGTACTCCTCGTTGACACGACATATCCGAGGACTACCTGCGCGAGAGCTCGCGACCGTTGGATTCGCATAATCGTCGATGGTCGGACACGGTCAGAGCAGCAGAGAGACGTCGGAGGGAGGGGAACTCGGTTCTTTTCCGAATAAAGTTCGTTTTCGTTTCGGCGTTACGAAATCTGGAACGAAAGTCGAGCGATTCGTCAAACGGATTTACCGTAATTCGCTTATCCAATATTTGGCGAACTTTCCTTTTAACGCGTGCTAACGAGACTTCCGTTTTCTTCGCTCGGCGCTAATCGAATCCGCCGATAGGAGGACGACTGTAATTACTCGAATTATTCCCGGCCGATACGGCGGCGGATACGGCGGCGGACGAAGAACGTGCGTTGGAATAGAATAACATTCCACGGATTCCTGTTTCGAATTCACGATCCTCGTTCCCGACCTCGGATTCTTGCGTGAAAGCGAACAAAAGAATTACTGGCGACCGGAAATGCGAAGCGCACGCAGTGTACGCATATCAATTTTACTTTCACAACGTCGTATATATCGCTCGAGTCGTTTGCCTTTGAAAGAGACCCGCGGATTGTAGACCGAGCCTCGTGCCCGAGTCTCCATTTTGGCCGTGTCAATTCACACCTGTACGGGCGCCTCGGGTTCCGCGGAATCTTGAATAGTTAATCGCCACGTTCCGTCAACGTCAACTTACTGTTTCCTACTTCGGTGCCCTTGTTGGCCGAACCGAGAGATCCACGAGATCTGCCGTGCAACGGTGCGCTATGGGATCGCGTACGATCCACGCCGATGAAAAAAAGGAACGATCTCCTCGTTCGAGCACACCGGTACCGAAGGAATCGTTTGTTTTCCGTGGCGAGGGAATAGCGAAGTCGCGTGAACATTGACACCGAATCGTTCTTGAAGAGAAGACGGATACACTAACGACGTAACGAGAGAAACCGGTTTCCAATTTTGCAGTTAGTAACCGGAGGATCGACATAATTAACCCGCACAAAGCCTAAACTATACTTCAATCGAGGGTTCCCGGGGACTTTCATTAATTACGACGGAGAAAAATGCGGACGTGGAAGCGTGAAACGTGACGCCGATTGCGAAGGGAAATTAAGATCGAAATATCTCGATGGCGACGAAGGGACTGCGATTGAGATTTTTTATCGGAGAAGCTTCTAACGCGATCGGTAGATTGAGAGAAGCACGCCGATTCCCTCGCAGAAGCATCGGCAGTTTTTTAATGTGTTCGGCCACACCTTCGTTAGATTCTTCTACATGCTCGCTGCACTTTCTCCGTTCATTTGTTTTCCAAAAACGTACGTCCGTGCTCGACGACACACTTTTTACGAAGACCCAATTTACGGAACGATAATAATTGCAAAATACTTTTACGAAGTTGATAGTCTACAGTCTGTCCTTACACTTTAATGAGTCGCGAGTCGAGCGTGGCGTTTCCTTTTCCTCGTAATGGAAATCGTTTTACATCTGACAAGTTGCGATCGGCTTGGTTCTAGAGATACAGGTAGCGATCCGATTTGATGACGATTAAATTCGTTTGTTCGCGAGCTCTCGAAGGCAATTAAAACTCGCGACAAGCTTGTTTTGTCTAAAAACTTACTCCATAGAATCGCCTTTCATCAGATTTCGTGAGAGTAATCAGATAATTGGCAAACGATGTCGTAACGCTGATCGAAGACCGATCTCAAACGTCAAGTTACAATGACCCTGATCGATACTGCAAGCATACTTGAATTTTACGAGATCTATGATATTTTATAACGTAAAGATATTCGTTAAATTTAAGCGTGGAAAATTTGTAAGACATCTTTGATCGCTGTATCGTCGACATAAAGGGGAATACTATCGATTACAGTTGGGTAGAGGTGTATGGTGGTGGAACTGTAATAAGGATTATATAAATCACACTGTCCACTGTATGCACGATTTATTGACATGTCAGTATAATAGTATTAAGTATATAGAAACAAACCTGCGTTTCATTTGTATAGTGTCGAAAATAATTTATATTATCATAGAATACTTTCAGTCGATTGTGCTAAAAGAATCTATTATTTTCAATTTCGGAGCACCGCTCGGTTTAAAAAAATATTATTAGCTACGACAGTTTTTGTTAGTAAGTACGTGATTGTTTCATGTTTAACGTACCGTTGATGTTACGATAAACATTGTATCCTTAATCAATTTTCGTTAACACATAAGCTCGTCGACATATGGGAATACATAAAAGTAATATAAATAAATAATCTCCAGAAATACTTAAAATATCGAGTCCAAGGAACTAACACTAAAATTACTTTTGATATTATAAAATGGAAGAAAGATTGACTAACGAGAAGCGTAATCAAGCAGTAATTACTAATTGTACGTTGATGATAATTGGTAGTTCCCATTGGTCATTACAAAATGATTAATGCAATCAAAATATTAAACTGCACTCTGGCACTCTGTAGGCCTATCTTTTAAAATTAATCTTATTTCGGTATAACCGTCTTTCTGTTATATAATAATACCACGTGATGTTTCCATGTGATGTAATTAATCATGTTTGTTTACTGGCACAGAAATAATCAAAGTAAAAATATTTGGA
This sequence comes from Nomia melanderi, assembly GCF_051020985.1. NCBI lineage: Eukaryota > Metazoa > Arthropoda > Insecta > Hymenoptera > Halictidae > Nomia > Nomia melanderi. Next base: position 15,963,808 of record NC_135007.1, read on the forward strand.
GCAACTTAAGTACTTGAAATAAAAAGAAGGATCAAATAATTTTGATAAAAGTGTACGAGAGTATTAAAGGAAATGATAAAAATTAAATGAAAGATAAATTGAAATTGTCATGATTAAGAAACACATTCCAATCTATGACATAAACTGGACAAGATACTTAAATTTCTCTCCACTATTAACAGTCTTGTGTACACCAATTTCTAAACCAGACTCTAGGACAGCATTATAAACTAGATGCCTCCACATCAGGTATGTTGAAAAGATCAGCATCTTTCCAGTAATAAGTTGGAGGACCCGGAGAAAAACAGTACCTCATAGATAATGGGTCGTCATTTTCAACATAATACATTAGGTAGAAATTACACATTTCATCTGTCCTGGTTCCACCTATATATGTCCAAGTATGACGCATACTCTCCATTGTACATCGAGCTGCAATTTGATCTCCTTGTTTAGCTGGAACCTTATTATGTATAGGATAGAACATTTGAGGAGTTAAAGGATCCCTTTTCCCGAGTTCTATCCATGTATAATCTGGTTTCACTAGATATCCAGAAACAACTTTTCCAAGAGAATGTGTATGCGTTCTGTATGCTATAGGATGGATAGTTTTATTCTCCCGAATAGTGCAGGCTGTTTCCATATATGTTCTGCTCTTGGGGGGTATTGCACCCGAAGTTCCCAACAGTAATACACCGGCAAGTTTATTTAAAGGATGTAACGTATAATGAAGAAACACTCCTGAATCATCCGTTCTACCATCTTTAAATGCATCAACATGAGCATAATGAACCTGCAGAACTAAATATTTAATGGGAGAATCGCCACCCACTTTGAAACCAACTCCTTCCGGTAACATTAATTTTGGTGCATCTCTAGCCCAAGCATATATTATCTGCACAGAATATTAAATTAATGTAAAAACTGATTAAAAATTGTTTAAAAGTTGTATCTCCTTCACTAATTTACCTGAGAATCATCTGCACAGGGCATCATAGGTTTTGTAGTTTCATCTGCACGATGTTCCATTTCTCCACAATCCCATACAGATTTTGAACTTCCTGGATTTCCACAACCATATAAAAGTATGTGATGAGCCGTTGCCATTGTTGCATTTGGTTCAAAACCTATCACATAATAACTTTGAGCAGGATCCACTTTAACAGGTGTACATAAATATAGTTCTTCCTGTAAATTGAGTGAAATATATTATTTTTATGACATTTTATATTTACAAAATAATTAAAAGTACTGACACTGAACAATTATACAGAAAAACGCGAATTATTTCTCTGCTGTTTCACGTATTGTTTGGTACTTACCTTGTTTGGTCTAACATTTGGCATAAGTAACGCATATTTTTTCACAGTAGTGCACTCTGTAAACTCAAATAAAATCGCGAACAGAACATAAATTATGAATATACAATTATTATTCGTTTTATCAAATTTGAAAAGCATTTTATGAATGTCCATAGAAATTCACATGGAACTGTCAAACCATATGGGTCGATATAGCATACTCCCACGTACAAATTCTGACGTAGTGATAAGACTGTGGCGACACCATATTGATTACACCACTAGAGGGCTAGAAATATCAAATGATTATCATTAATTATAAGCTACAGATCAGCAACTTACGATTAATATATTTACGTGTATAATTGTGTAAGAAACAAAGCATATACTACTCAGAATTAAACTCATTAAAATCGCGCGATTACATCCTTCACAACTAATCTAATTGATAATTACTATTAATAAATAAATGAAATATTATGTAAACGCTTTTAATACTTTCTATGACTAGAATTTATTATAATAAGTTTAATTCTTCCTGTAGACGCAAACTTTCATTATAGCTTCCAATACTTTTATAATACGCGAACATATCTCTTTGCAAGTTTGTAATTAACTAAAAGTTTGTAAAACAAAATTCCATCAACATAAAAATAAAACAAAGGGAATAAAATATTCCAAAAGCAAGTTAAAATTAACATTCTGCAGAAATTGAAAATACAATAATCAATAGAACTGGTAAGATCGATAAAATAGAAATCTTAAATGAAGCAAGATTTAAATAGTGTCCCCTTACTGTATGCAACCCGCCTTGCTCGTCTGTTAAAAATTGCATCTCGCATCTGATAAATATGATCGAAAATTTTTGTTAGTTATTTTTCAAGGAATTCCTATTATCAACCTGTATCGACAAAGTATCGCATAAATACGATTAATATATTTATTGGACGGATTATTTATTATAAATTCTGTCACGATTAAATTGCGCGTTTCATTCATACATGATTACCAAAAGTTTAAGTACACTTATGGGAAACGTTACACAGTTGATAAGTTTCGTGATTATAAGTACAAAATGATATGTGGGTCACTTTTAAAATATATAGAATAACATTTTCTTTATCTCTTATTAACATATATGTCCCGAATTTGATCCGTGAGCCACTCTATGCCTGGTTGTAAGCCTTCTCCGGTGATTGCATTTGTTGCTCGTATATGCCAAGGTTTATTTTGTATACGGTCAAGACCAAGCCCGGCAACAAGTTTAACAGTAGTCAGAGAATCAGGTAAATCCATTTTATTCGCCAGAAAGAGTATCGGTATTTTGCGGCCTATAATGTGCGGTGTATAACATGTTATTATCTTAAACATTTGTTGAAGCGAAACAGAAAAAAAGATATGAAACTTCTGTACCTGCTACGTCAGGATGTTGAAGAAGCATATCTAATTCTTCTTTAACCACGACCAATCGTAACTTGTCGCTACTATCAATTATAAAAATAATGCCATGACAATCCTTGTAATAATGTTCCCATAAAGCTCTATGACGGTCATGGCCGGACATATCGAATGCCGTGAAACTGACATTTTTAACTGGAAAAGAACATTGTAATTTTACGAAAAAATTACGTTATGCGAGTGAGTCGTATGTAAATTACGACTACTATTCATTTTATAAAGCGCCATCTCTTCCGTCCTTATTCTTTTCTAGATTATCAGGGAATAAATGAGAATCACTGAATGCATATGGACAAGATCTTGGCGGGATAATGTGTATTTAAAAATAGAGTTGAACTACATATTTTTAATCAAATAATTATTACATTCCATCATGGCAGTAGACAATAGTAGTAAAAATGTTGAAATTTCCGAACAACAATTGGACGAATGTCAAGGTGAACTAAATATCGCTTAAAAATCATCTAACCCTAAATCTTTTCTGGAAATATCTCAATGATAATATTATCATTTATTTCATTTCAGAATCGTTACAAGAAGAAAAGGATAAGTTAAAGAAACAAATAGAAGAGTTGAACTCTATAATTTTGGAAATGCAGTGGAACTTAGATCTTTGTGCATTTAAGAAAATTAAAACTATCCCTGAGTCTAATATTTCTAGTGTTCCCATAGATCCAGATATCTCAAAGGTTCCAAACATTAATGTAGAATTAGCGTCAGACTTATTTAGATTTGCTGGTTTTCGTTGTATTAAATTTACCAAAAATGAATTCATATTTAATTTTTCTTCACAAAGTAAATACGACAAAGATAATATTTTTGCTGTGCAAATATTACATAAAAAACGTAAATGGACATTAGGAAAATGGGTAATGCCAATATCAATTGATTTAGAAGATTTAGTATGTCAGTTTTCCAATGATGCCAGCGATATACCTTGTTTCTTGAAAGCTTGTAAACATTACATAGATTGTTACTTTCTTCGATGTGAACAGTATAATGCATTGAAGGTATATGGTTATCTCTAATTTTTGTAGTTCTTTGAAGTGAGGGAGTAAACCTAATGATGTTCAAAACTTATAGGAAACTGTATCTCATTTGAAAAACTGTACTTTGCAAACAAATGATGGATATACTAACATTATTTTAAATTTAATGGGAGTGCATAATGTTGAAAGTAATGCATACCTAAACATAGATATACATCTTAGATACAATTTTGATGAAATTTGGCCACAGCACATTACAGTTGATTCACAAACACACCAACAATTGAATACACAAATAAAACAGCAGTTAAAAGAATCTCTAATATGTTTCAAATTATGCGATTTATGTAAAGCATTTGAAAAAATGTTTAATGATACTCCATTTACATGGTCAAAAGAAGATGATGAAGACAGCCCTCTAGAAATTAGTGTATGTTGAAAACCTTAGATCATTTGTTGCAAAGAATATACTATTATTGAGGATATTACTTTTCTTTTCAGAATGCAAGTGGGTCAGATGAAGAAGGATTTTTAGACAAATTTTCATTTCGAAAGAAAGAAACTATATCTAAAACTGGTAAAAAAAGAAAACGAAAAGTACGAGACATAAGTAAAGCATATGAATTAAATACTTCAGATAGTGTTGAAGAAAACAATAAATCCATTACTCTTCAAAATGAAGAAGAAATGAGTCAGAATCATAGTGAACATTCTATAAATCAAAACATGAATGCAACTGTATTGCCTGCTCATCATGTAAACACGCAGTACCAAAAGAAATTAAAACAGACAAAATTAAAATTTAAATTAAATGAAAAACCAAATCTGCATATGGACCCTAATACTGTCACTCCTAGAAACATGACTTCTGAAGAAGATGCACTAGATATAAATTTAGATAAGGTGATTACAAGTACTCCAATGCATCGAAGTAGTGCCAAAACAATTATAGCAGAAACTTCCAATGATATTAGCGTTATTGTTAATGACGAACATCCACAAAGTACAACATCATGGAATAAAAGTGACATTGATTCCATTGAAAAACAGAAAGTTGTACACAAGAAGCAACCTCATAAAAATGTACCTTCAAAAACATTACAAACTAAAATGAAGAAAACTGTAAAATCAGTAATAGAATCGAAAGTAAAGAATCAGAACAAAAAGACATCTAAAAAGTTTAAAAAAAAAACCTAATAAAAGTAGAAAACATAAATATTCGATGTAGTTCTTAGTAAAGTAAGATGTATGTGTTTTTTTATGTATAGTATGTGTATGTATCTATTCCTTTTACAAAAGTAAATGCATTTATAACTTTCTATGCTTATCTCATTTCCTTATAGAATAGCAAGTGGTGCTTGAACTGATTGATAAAATAATGCATGTGCAAATAACAGTATTGTTGTAAGCTCGATAATTGAACATCAAACAACGTCGTTCACTCGCCATTGTTTAACTTACATGAAAATTTTTCAACATTATACCCAACAGTGGGCACTATGTCTATGCAACGGTCATCCTCGCGTTTGAAATTATTTATGACCGTCGACTTACCACTGTTGTTAAGGCCCACTACTAAAACGTTTACTTCTTTTTTCCTAAGACCTAAAAGATTCGCTAAACGATCAAAGAGCCCCATTCTCTGTGCTCTCTTGAAGTGTTCTTACGTGTTTATCGAACATCAATAGCGAACGCTGTTAGCATTGATTATTTGAGAGAAGGAAAAGGGTAGACTTTATAATAAAAATATAATTATCTAATCTGTATAAAAATTATTAGTATTTCGCATACTATTCGCAAAGATTATAGACTTTATAGAAGACCAATATTTCGAACAATTATTTCATGAAACTTTAACCTTTGCTTTCGCTATAATACAATTTCAATTCACAATTTCAACCGCGAAGTTGAGAGACACTGCTAAAACACATGCTTTTGTAGTACCTTCTTGAACAAGGTAATTCCTGAAGTATGAATGTAAGATTTGTCATATGAAAAAGTTCAAATTAATAGTTCTTGTATACAGTTATTATTAAATTCTGTATGTTAAACTTGAAATATTAAGAAAATGGTAAGTTATACGCAATAGTAGTATGTTATAACATTATGTCATGAGCTAGGTTATCTTTTACGTTACATACGGAATTTAAAAATATTTTTCAGCCGAAGGGTAAAGCAAAAAAGTTCATCGATAAGAAAAATTCGGTGACATTTCATTTAGTTCATCGGTCGCAAAAAGATCCGTTAGTTGCCGATGAAAATGCCCCTCAACGAGTTCTCGTGCCTGCAGGAGATACACAGCCAGCTAAGTCAGAGAAAAACCAGCTAAGCGATAGCAAACGCAAGAAAGAACAACAAAAATATGGCATATACTTTGATGATGATTATGATTACCTGCAGCATCTTAAAGATATAAATACATTGACAGCCGAATGGGAACGTGTAGATTATACAAACAATTCAAGAAAAAATGAGGAAGGAGATGACAAAGTTGCACCAAAAATTAATTTACCTTCTTCCGTGTTTGCCTCAAATGTGGAAGAAAAAGTTGGACTTCTCAATAAAGCAGCCCCTGTTTCTGGATTACAATTAAACTTGGATCCTGATGTAGTTGCTGCAATGGATGATGATTTTGACTATAGTGATCCTGAAAATGAATTGGAAGATAATTTCGTGGAATTAGCCAATGCTGGAAACAGTGACTATGAGTCTGAGAATGAAGAAAAGTATGGTATGTAAAAGTATATCATTTACATGTTATAATGAATATATGTTTCACATATATAACTTGAATGCAACAGATCAATCATCTAATGTTTCATCTGAGGACCATATGGCATTATCTGATGAAGAACAAGATGAAGTGTGTAGTTTGAATGGTCCTCAGTATACCTTTAGGGAAGAAGAAACAAAATCACGTTTTACAGAATATTCAATGAGCAGTAGTGTTATAAGAAGAAACGAACAATTAACTCTCTTGGATGATAAATTTGAAAAAGTTAGTATATAACATTAAAATGTTTCCCCTCTTCTCTTAATCAGCTTATACTTTCTATTATTACATTGGCAGATGTATGCAGCATATGATGAAAATGAAATTGGTGCTTTAGATTGTGATGAAATTGAAGGATATGTAGCTCCAGATTCAGACTTACTCCTACAGTGTGCAACTGAATTTGAAAAACAACAAAATGAAAATGTAAGTATTATAAATTAATTTTTGTAGGACAAAAATTCATGATGTACTTAACATTTATAGGCCGAAAATATTGCACAACTTATGAAAGATAGAATGAAAATATTGGAACATGAATATTCTAGTTCTGAGGATGAAAATAATTTGGAAGATCTTGTAGTTGAGGCAAGACAAAGGGATCAGTGGGATTGTGAAAGTATCATTAGTACATATAGTAATATTTATAATCATCCAAAATTAATTTCTGAGCCCAAGGTATAGTACTTAAACCTATTTTCATTGTGTTGTATGTAGTGTCTGTAATCATATTTTTGTTTACAGCCTCTACAAAAAATTAAAGTCAATCCGAGAACTGGTATTCCAAAAAATGTGTTGGATGTAAATTCTGGAAAACTTACAGCTAAAACTTTAGCTCAGTTTGATCAACAGAATGAAAATTCTAAAGTAAAGGGACCCCAATCTGTTGCTGAGACCATGAAATCAACTTTGAGTACATTAAGTATAAGACCTAAAGATGAAACTCCAGACGAAAGAAAAGAAAGGAAAAAAGCCCTCAAAGAATATAGAAAAGTAATATTTATTTGTTCACTTTTAGTATCCATGGTATAAGACACTAGTGAAATCGTTAATTATTAATTGTAGGAAAGAAGGGTGGAACGGAAAGCGAACACTGAAGCTTTTAAAGAGGAAAAGAAACGCCAAGAGAAAATTTTCTTGAACAATAAACAGCACATTCAAGGAACTCGTATACTTTAGTGTATAAATTTTTGTATATTCTACTTCGTGCAGAAAATTAAATAATTGACGATAGTTTATACTTGTTATTGTACATTGAGCATGTACTTGTACACATTTTAAATATATTTAATACACCTTTTTAAATGCTTGCATTCATGAAGTGAATAAGAAGAGACTTACTTCCAGATGAAGATCGTACAACGGTTGAGAATGGTCAAAACAAAAATTATAACATGTGTAAAACATATCAACTTATTTTTTAAATTATATTTAATATTAATAACCATACGATAAAATACTTGATAATTTCGAAGTTGGTTTAGTTCGAGAATCGAAATATCGAAAGCGCGAGAAACGATTTGATGTATAAAAAAAAAGGAAAAGAAAATGATATATGTAGTAAACATTGAAAGAATTAGTGTTATGTAACGTGAAAGGTACATTTCTTTTCACTGTTAGATGAATTTTAATATATTTTATATTTATTACTTATTAATTATTTCGTAAATTCTGATTGGTGCCCTTGTTAATTGCGTGAAGACTGCACACGTGAGAGCACAACCTAGAGCGCCATCACTTAAGGCGGGGCAAACAACGGAAACTCCAAAGTCATATGATCGATTTGTGATTCTTTCGTGCGGAATACACTTCTGTTCCTTCGTTGCAAAGATGGCCAGCCAGACGCAAGGTATTCAACAGCTTCTGGCAGCCGAAAAGAGAGCTGCAGAGAAAGTTTCAGAAGCAAGAAAACGTGAGTCTTTATTCAACTACTGGAATTCATATTTTAGTGCTGATCTGTTTCGTATATAACACTTTACGATGAACTCTTCTATGACCCTGAATTTAACTGGGTGTAACCTTTCAAAAGTATTGAAGAAATTCAGATATTTCAAGTTACATGAATCAAGGTAACGCATCTTAGTAAAGAATTTAATCATGTTTTATTCATTTATTTCGCATATAAATGTAGAACTCGAATGTGTCAGAGAAGTATATGGTTAAATGATTCTTTTGCCATAAAACAGAGTTAATAACCTTTGCTAATATACTGTATGTACGAATTTATGGTTTTATTTTCTTAAAATATTCACAATTATTTATTACAAGCTTGATATAACTTTAAAATATAACTTTCCATTTAGGCAAAGCACGTCGATTGAAACAAGCCAAGGAAGAAGCTCAAGATGAAATTGAGAAATATAGACAAGAAAGGGAAAGACAATTCCGTGAATTTGAAGCCAAGGTAACAGTCATTCCCATGAATAGTTTCTTGATAACATAAATCATTTAAAAAATTCCATTGAACCGTCAGAGATTCATGGCAAAGGAGAATATTGCTCAATGTTTAATTAAGTATAAGTTATTTCGATATTTAGCATATGGGCTCGAAAGAAGACGTAGCTGCACGTATAGAAGCTGATACGAAAGTGAAAATAGAAGATATGAATCAAGCTGTTTCCGTGCACAAGGACATGGTACGTTGTATACATAGACTAATGAAATAAGAATATCCCTAATAGAGTATATATACATCATCACTTTGATTTATGTTATTCAGGTAATGCTTACAATTTTGAAGTTGGTATACAACATCCAACCAGAGTTGCACAAGAATTACCGCAACGAAATTTAAATTGGATGGAATGCGTTGACGCGTATAAATATTGCATCTTATGCTATAAATGTACATTAAGTACTTTCCTTTATCATATCTTAAAACGTATCTATTCTGCCGTTATGTTGTACTTTTATCAGAGAAAGTGTATACCTTTTAATCATAGATGGTGGTACTGAAATTACTAGAATTTTTGTCTGCGGTTGCTACACGACAATAAATGTAGTCGTAATTATGCTGAGCTTTTACCACCATGTTGGAAAGTTTAAGATTTAGAGTAGCTGCATCGCGGTAGTAGTGTAAATGTATTAAAGAGGTTGTCGTCATTGTGATATATCATGGCCTAGATATATTAGGATGACGTGTAAATGTTAAAACTTAGGGTGGTGGCAAAAATTATACATCATTAAATGTATGTTGCTAGATGTCATTCCATAATTCTGCTGCATCGAGGACACAAATTGTGATTACAGAATACCCGTACAACTCCCGAGAATCACGGTCAAGCTCCCAATTCGACAGGGTTCTCGCGACGATGTACGGAACCACCATTTGTTTTGTTTGAAATTTTTAAACGTTGTTAAGTTATACAAAATAATACTTATACCTCATGTGTATACCCTGTCTCTGCGAGCCGGTAAATCTGTACAGTATTAATATTCAACAATAAAAATAACTAGAACCTACCCGAGTTTGACTACACAACTATATTACGAGTACGTATTTCAACGTATTTGCAATCTCTACTGCAAAATGAAATATGTTTTGCAATTACGTAACCTACGCTTACGTAACAGTTTTCGTGACCGTTAAATATTTACGGTAATGCTCAAAATTGGGCCATGCGAACCAATCGAATATTTCATAATCCATTATTAAGCAACGGTATAATGGTAAACCGATTTTATCGCATTCAGAAAAAGAGAAGACAATTCGAATTCAATTACCGTATCACCGATTTGTCGCCTCGTGAATTTTTCAGTTCTAAGATTTGAATATACAGGTTCATAAGTTCCCTATCACTCTACGGCGCAAACGCAGGTACGGTTAAATTTTCCGCTGCGGCGTAATTGGTTGTTTCTGTCGAGGTCGGTCGCGATTGGCTGGAGGATCGGACGGAAAAGAAAACGTTCGAAAATGTAGAGGGGGAATCAGCTGTGTAAACCTAACCTTCCCTCATCCGACTGATCGTGCTCGCGAACAGCGGTTCGTCGGGTTGCGCGTAGTGCGTGAGTATGTGTGATGTATGCGTTCATACAACACTAGCGCCACTCTACAGAGACCGAAAGGTGATTCGATTTCGCGAACTAATCCTAGCAGCGCGAGCGGTCAGTACGTGTGCCATTCTGCACCGAGAAATGGAAGCCGATGAGACGTGTTCGGCTAGCAGGAACGCGAGCACGTTGCCGATCGACGAGGTCGTGTGCGAGGACACGGTGACAGCTGTGCACGAGTACGCGTTTTAAATCTGTTATGTTTAAAAACGTACCGGGTAATACCGGTCGCCGACCAGCCGCGAATCCGGAGAGGAAAAGATCGTCGCGTGTCGACAGTTTTGTGTGAACGGTGCATTTTTGGTTTTCCCGTTTTTCATTTTCACGTCTCGTCTCGTCACGTCTCGTCACGTCACGCCAGAACGCGGCCGTTAGAAATTCCTCGAGCAAATAAAAAGGGTGTGTGTTTACGGAACGTCTGGATACAATTTTTTGCAAAATGTGGTGTCTCGTTAGCCAAGCAAATTCCGTCATCCTTGAGGTGCAAGTCGACCCCAAAGCCATTGGCCAGGAGTGTCTTGAAAAGGTGAGTCACTCTGTTATTACGCCTTTTTTGTTGTTTCCGATCGACGCAGGGAAAAGTTTCGAAACCGATTAATCACTCGCTACGTTTCCACTTTTCAATCCGGAATTCAATTTCTCCCTTCGATTTGTTTATCCTTCTACTGCGTCGATTGATTTTCGTTTTATAAAAATCTCCACAACGCAACCCTTCCAAGTAACGTCAACATTCGATCCGAAACGAACAGCTGAGGAAACGCAAACAAAACAGCCCGTCCGCCAGCGGAGGACGTTCCTTCGGCTTTTCCCGGAAATATTCATGATTTCCGTGGAAACTCCGGAGGCCGGCTGGATAACCATAGAATCGTTTCATCGAATGCATTAAAAATCGCCGTTGCCCAACGACGCGTATCGGTGCTCGTGTAAACAATAACAAAGCGATCGTTTATCAGCGGACTACATTGTCCCGGTGAAATTCGTATTGCGACACCGCGATAAAGCGAGAGTCGCGAGTATCGCGGTCGATCGACGTCGATAAGTTCTCTCGGCAGAAGTATTGTTCGCGAGGCCGTTGTTCCGGTAGGTCACTGGATCGCGAGCCCTGTTGTCAGAGCCGTCGCGGTGTGAACGACGCCTTAAGGCCAGCTCGTAACTCACGTGCGCAACAGATGCCCCCGAAAACACTCGTTTATACGTACACATTGCGGGCACGATTTGAAATTTGAGATTCGTGTCTAACGACGGGGCACGTCGTCGGCGAGTCGCTCGAAATTTACAGTCCCGTTCGCGGGAACGAATTCGCGTTACGTTCGCGTCGCAATTCAATCTGTACCCGTAAATCTGCGCGAAGTGTACTTACGAAGGTTACCTCGCACGAGGAGCGCAGCGGGAACAATGGCGTCGCAGGTACGAAATAAAATTGTCCCGCTCGCGGTTCGATCGGATCAACTTCGAAAGTGCTTCGCCCGACCGTCTCGCGGGTCGCCTATTGCTCGGAGTAATTGGCGTATTTGAAAGTGAAATGCCCGATCGCCGTGCGAAGCGTCACGGCAGCGTTGCCGACTGAAGGGACACCCTGTGCATTGAACGTAGCGACGCGTTCACCTGTCGCGTTTATCGTGTCTGTTGGAATACAACGGTAGTATCTAGGTTTAAGTGGTTACCACGGTGGAAAAATATTGGTTTAACACGCTTCGTCAAATATTTGAGAAACATTTGTTAAGCCACCCTCGATTTACGCGGAAAGCCGTTCCACGTGGGTTCATTTCACGCGAACGAAAATCGCGTAAATGGAGCCTATCGGTAGAGAAGAAAATATTGAAGAGAAACTAGTGTAAGTTTTAGTTACATATCTGTTTCACATAGTTTAACAAAAGAAATAATAATGAGATTTTAGAAAACGAATGTCTTACTCGCTCTTGCTAAATTGTTCCGATTTACCGCGTAAATCGAGGGTCAGGTGTGTACAAGAAACGCAAAGTGAATGTTCAGAGAATATCGTAAATATTCTGTGAATGTAAAATAGACGTTTAAGAAATATAAAGTAGATATTTGAGAAATAGTTTTCCCGCGAATTATCGATAGGACAATTTATTAGACGAACATAACCGCGAAGAATATACGTCAAGGGGTTGAGGTTTTCCCCGAAGGTCAGAATGGTCTGAGCGGGGGCGTGAAGCGAGGACCATCGTCTGTCCACAAAGGATGGGCTTAAATGTGTTACAGTAGTATCTCAAATAGTTTCTTATATAGAGCCACATAGATCACGTACAGGAAACGTGGGGCCAGAATGTGACGACACATAGAATACCACCTTTAACCCTTTGACGAATGTCGACATTTCGGCGAGATGAAATGTTCGTATTTGGAAAACTATGTCGCAAGCAAATGATTTAATTACTCGGACAAGAGATTAACGTGTAGTTCCTTATTGCTATCAATATATTGTTACGTAATATATTTTAAATAGATAATCAGTTTGAATCAAATTTTACATTTTTTTCAATGCTGTGATAATTAGCGAAGTTGCATAGCTTTATATAAAAACGAGATTTCTCGTTACCAGTGCGCAAGTGGTTAAAAAGATCGTGTACACACGATTCCTTCGCGTTGCGTTCAAAACACACGGACCAGTCTTACTTGTCCAAGGCGGGGACGCGATTTATGAGAATTACATTCGATTTTCGTGGTAAACATACTGAGCAGGAAGCGCATGATGTCACCACGCGAAAAGCAAACAGGTTAATGTGCATCGTTAAGCTGAGGTTCAACGTTTTACGAATGTCGGCATTTCAGCAGGATCAAACTTCGATATACGAAATGCTGAGCTATAAACAAATTACTTAATTGCTCAAACAGCGAGAGGTGAGCACACAGTTCCCTTCCTCTCTATTATTTAAGTTGGCAAATAATCTAGCTCCAGCTGCTGAAGGTTCTATATACTTCAACGAATCCACGTCCGCAAAGGGTTAAAACAAATTAATCCCTTGATTCGATCCCCGTAATTACGGCGATCGATATTTTATTGTCACCTCGAGTCACTCGTGATATTTATGTTTGGTTCAATATTTTTGTCACGAGTCAAACTCGTTAAGCCTTCCGGTCATGGCGTCATATAATGACATACTAAGTAAATACTTGCTGTATTTACATTCGGCAAACTTTGTTTGCAAACGTCCTCATACTATCACAACCATAGATTCTACTTAATACTTTGACTGCCACGTCACCCGAATTCAGATGACACCATTTTTTACACAAACTCAAACATTAATTTTCTCGGTGACGTTTCGAACGAACCGAATTTTGTTGCATGTAAGAGATATAAGAGGGACAACAGAGCAGTCGTTATAAAGAATCTTGAATTTTTAGTTTCTACTTTATTAAGAAAATTATTTTCACCACAGTGTTTATTTGGCAGTCAACGTGTTAACAATGGTGTCGACTTTATCAAATTGTATCACAAAATAAAGCTAAAGACGCACAACTGGACTCAGGAGAAAATAATTCGTGACCGAAAGGGTTGAAGTACTAGGGGTTTGCTAGCGCATTGGCCTAATGGCGCTGTTCGTAGTCAAGGGGTTAAAGAATATTTATTTACAAGAGTACAATCAACGGTGTTGTTATAATCGGCGGTTCTCGCGCGTGGATCGTGTTTTCCTCGCCGGTCGGTTGAGCATTTTCCAACCGATCCCGAGAATCGCGGTCGAGGGGAGTCACGGGCGCATCGACGTCCGTGTCGAAATCGATCGAGGGGAATAAGGAGCGATAAGGTAGCGGGCGTAATCGAGGTGATCGTATATTTAATTTATCCCCGACCTGGGATGACCTCACGGCAACCTCGGTGGTCATTCCACCAGTGGCGACGTCTCCGTTCTTCTTCAGGGTTTAATTCTATTTATAGACGCGAGATGCATCGGTGCGTGCGTGCATGCGTACGTGCGTGCGTGCGTGTAGGGAGCGATCACACGTTCAAACGTGACACGCTGCGCTGCTACGCGGACCAGCTTCGCTCACCTTCGCCGCCTGCTCGGCCTGTTCGCCATGACACTGCGAAGGCCCGATCACCGTTCGTGTAACCCTTAACGGACCGGAAGTGTATCGAGTTTACTCACCGGCGAACATAGATAACAAGGGGAAAATTCACGGAAGTGATATAGCACTATACTTGACCTGTTCATTGTAAATATTACAACAGTAACGATGATTAAAATGGTAAAATGAGGATGGAGTAAGGAAGCCATGACTCTATGGCGACATAAATGGACTTTTTGAAATTTCTCGATAGAAACTTCAAGAGCATCTATCGAGACTTTGATCTATACCACAGTTTGCGTATTGGTAAATCAATGTCTCTAGTAATTCCCCAGAGAAATATCTTCATAATTGCGAAAGGAAATCAGGAATGGGCCGTTTTGATCCGGTAGTTCTAATGTGTATAATACGGCAACTTTGTCATTAATTTATTGGAAAAATAGAAAAGTTCTAAGCACACGTTATGCCTATATTTCCTTTGAAGCATAATAATTGATCACAAGGGAATAATATTTACTTTGAATTCGAATGGACTGAATAATATATTTGTTGAATCATGTAGAAAATCTTCACCACGAGTCTCACTCGTTGTTGTAGGGCAAGGGGTTAAAAGTGTCCAGTCCAGGCGTGGGATACGCTCTCGGGCTACACGCCGAGAAATGGCCACGGAACTGGACACGGGTTCGGATCGCGGGAGGTAAACCAAGCGAGCCGACGGTGCCCAATGCAAACGGGAACCCTAGAGCCGTCCGGAGTCTTCCGGCGGGCGCGTGTTTACCTCTAATATCAATCCGAGCGGAGCACTCGACGATGATTACGGTGCAACCAAGTGGGTCAAAGCCTAACTGGGTCGCAATTTCACTGAGCACCGTATTATTAGACGCTTGGAGTGCGCCTACCGCGACAAAATTGCCCGACGCGATGTTAGGTTGACTCACGTCTCATCGTTCTTAGCCGGCTTTACCCGATTTCTCGTCGCGGCGACGCTCGGTTCTTCGATTGATCGGGGATTCCCTTTCCCGCGGATGGATCGGAACATCGGCGACGGAGATATCGACGGGTTCGAATTGAAACCACGAACTAGGGGTGGGACGGCCATTTTCTGGACAGCACTCGATAACTTAAGCAGTATGAGCGATACGAGCAAATGCTTCGAATGAAAGTTGTAGGGTATACGGCTGAATATGGTGGTTACTTTTGTTTACATTACGGGGATATTGTGAAGCTTTCGAAATACTCAGTATTTCTCCATTGCGACGTCGTATAAGTAGAGGAGATTTGCAGAGGATTCATATTTTTGAAAGCAACATCGTTTTGTATGGACTATTGAGTAGTATATTGGTAACCTTCGATTTTCCTTGTGAGAATAGTCGAAATTCGGGGTTTCGTTCGCAGGCAGGACAAACGTGAACGTTGACTTCGCTGTTGCATCACCGCCGAGAAGCAGCGGGCCTCGTCGACGATGCTTACTTTAACCGCGCGGCAATGTTTCCCGGCAATTTCGGTTCCGCCGTGACTGACAGCTCCGTGGGAATCGGGTCGAAGGCGGCAGGGGCTCGATTCCGGAATTCAATTCACGTCGTCTTTTGTCTCGAAGTCGATCCGATTAGCGCGCGGCGGGCGTTTTCAGGATCTAATTTGTGTTTACCGGCGCCTCCTCCGTTTCCCGCCGTTGCGTTCCGTTTCCGATACTCGTCCGACGTACGGCGATCGGGCCGTTTATCTTTCCCGCGTCCCGGAGCTATGCGATTCGAATTAATCGGGAATTATCGGCGAGCCCCGGCGTTGATCGCCCTTAACGGTCGCGCTGGAAACGCGCCCGGCACTTGGAAACTGGAGCTGGAAGCTGGAAAGTAATTTAAAACAAGCGGGAATGGCTGTTTCACTCGGCGCTATTCAGTCGGAAGGGTACAAGTTTTCGAAACTCCGTGCTTAATCGTTTAATTCAACTTCTGGCCGGGGTTTAAGTTGTAGCGATAAAGTTTTCGAGGGCGCGATAGGACAAAGTTCCGCGGAGTGTTTGAATTTCGACGTATCGGCCACTTTCCGAGCGTGTTTATTCCTTTTTGCCCTCTCCCGGATCTATCGGCGAGGTACATTCCTCTGATTCTCCTCTGCTGATACCTTCTGATCCTCTTTTCGCCATCACCGCTCTAATTTTGCCTTATAACAACGCGTCGGACTCGTACTCAAGACTTCCAACGTGATTTAAACACAAAAATTAGTCGGTTCAATCGGGTTCTAAGTAAATATTCTGTAATCAACGATTACACTTAACAGAAAACATAGACATAGAATATATCTAGAATGTATTCTTAGTATCATAAACAAAAGAACACAACGTTGTTCAAGAAATCTCGATCGAACTCCAAGAATCAACAAATTAACTAAAACAAAAAGAATTGCTGTTCATCATCGATTCAAAGTGAGCTACGTGTCGATGACGAAGTAGTCGTACCGATCAGGATCGAGAAAGAAACCATAGGGCAAGTGGTTAACCCGCAGATTTCGTTCGTAGAAAGGTCGTACCGCGGAACAAGAAGCTCCGTTCGATTCTCGGCGGGTCGAGAGATTGCGTTTACATTAAGGGAGCTCGAGCACGATGGAAATCGCGTCCCGGTCGTTGTAATAGATGCAAGAGCTTTGGACCGTTCGGTCACCGCAGCAGAATACGCCGAGCGTCCTGGAAAGTTGAAACGGTTCCGCGTCAGATTCATAATACATTCCCGTGTCCAAGTTAAGTCCCCGGTTTCGCCGCGTCTTGTCTAATTTACGTTCGGTTGCCGGCGAAATCGGTCAACTGGCTTCGAAGCGGAGCAGAACACCTCGGAATTACGTAACGCCCGCCCGCTCGCTCGCACGAAATAATCGCGCGCGACCGGCGCTTCTTCCTTTTCGTCGGTCCTTCGATAACACCTGGCCGCCGGAGCGATTACGTTGGGAGTTCGATCGGATTTCATCGGTAATCGAGAGGACAGGCGAATTACATAAAACGGCGTGGACGAGCAAACGTAAAGGAGCCGTGTGTAATCGAAACGTTTCCGTGCCTCCAGAAGTGCGTTTCAAATTTCTTCGTGCACCGCGATATCGTTCGTTTTCTCCGAAGTTGATTTAAAGCGCAAACGTTCCTCCTCGAGCGAAGTGCCGTCAGACGTTGCCGAGCAAGAGCAACGTTTGAACATTTTTAATCGCGCAAACACGAGCTTCTTTCCGATGAAAAGTAAACAATTCCCTCTAAGGGGAGAACGACATCGAGAAACACATTTGATTGTAAATCAAATTTCCCCGGAGATAGCTCGGTTGTTCCTACGCGAGGAAGCCGGTCCTTCGATGAATTCGTTCGGCGCCAGTGCAAAATCGTCCAATGACGGATTTAAATAATCGCGAGGCTTCAACGCGGTTCAAAGATCGCTTGCTCTCGCGTTTCATTGCTCTCGACGAAACTGGCAACAGCGCAATTTCAATTAACTACTGAATTTTAACGATATCGTTTTTTTTTACGCCGACAGGAAGATTGATCGGTGAGTCCAAAGTGGAATCGATCGGTATTCGTCTGTTCGAACCTGCGATCTATCTATAGATGGCATCGATTATCCTGACGTCTATAAACGATTTCGTCGACGAGATACGCGTCACGGGTACATCGTATTTCTTCGGTAGTCTATTCGACGAAGAAACCGGCGGCGGCGAATAGTTCGAAGGCATTGCGTCGGAGTTTAATTAGCTGCGCGAACGATATTCGGTCTTCTTTCACGGCCGCGGGGAATGTTCATTTAACTTGAACCATTTCCGAATTTCTCGCGAGGCCGCGGGCATACGTTGAAAGAACGTCGATCCAGGCAGACTCGTCGCAGGAATCTCATTACGCCACTTAATTGCGTTCCGCAGGAACCTTCTCTTCCGTTGCTGAATGCGCTTTCAGTCCTTTCCTTCTTTTGGAATTGTCCGACTCGTCCTGTCGGGCTTCGCCTCGTCGCATCGCATCGCGCCGCTCGCTTTACCTCCCTTTGCAAGAAATTTCATTTTCAACTTTTTTCCGCGCTCCCACGTTCAGCGCAGGGAACGATTTTTACACGATAGACCGATCGCGTCGATTGCTCGCTGCTTCTCGCGGGACGTCGAGTTGAATGCAAATTCGCTTTAGATTGCCATTGGTGACGCGAAACGTCCTTTTCCATAGATACCCTCGCAAAAAACGGTACACACACAGTCAACTAAACATTTACGTAATGTGGCACGATTTGTCTTTATATTTGTTAGTTATTGACGCGACTGCGCAGCTTTAAAGAAGATTTTCGAAGGATTAAACACGGACCTAATCGATTGCGACCTCACCGCTTTCGCAATTCAAATAATTCCAAGTAGGATTAACCCTTTGAAATCTCTAGGCTCCAATATTGCACATTATAATGTTAAATATTTTAATGAATCTTAAAGAAACTACCCTGAAATCATTCGATTTTCCACACACCCAAATTTTGTACCAAGGAAAATAAAAGACCGAAGAAACGTTGTAGCGTTCCTCACTTTCGCTAGGAATACGCGAGTAACGCCGAACGCGAGACACCGAGCGAAGGCTTGTCTTATTCAACGATCGCCACCGTTCGCGCGATTCGATCTCGCCGGCGACGTTATTAAACGCACAGAAAAGAGGCAGAAAGCGGCGGCCCCGCCTCGGCAGTTTCATCGCGAATCCACGCACGTCGCGGGTTGATGTAGTTGCAACGAGTTCTCGTCGGGCGCGGCACGTCGTCCGCCGTCGCGGCAGCCGTGCATCTAATTAATAGGATTAATTAAGAAGTTTCGCGCCGTGTTCTACGAGTACCGTCAGCAGCTTCCCTTATAATTTTTCTTTCTCGTCTAGCCGCGTAAATCACCGCGCGTACAATTACGTGTCCACGGAAAAAACAGAAATCGAGTGGGATCGAAAGCTCGTTGAACGGGGAACGGGACGCGGAGTAAGGGGTGGGAGGGAGGGGTGACGGGAGAGATTAGAGAGGAAGAGGAGAGAGGAGGCTGACGGAACTCGTTAATTGGATCTGCACGCGACAACGACAGGCACCGAGAACACGCGGGCAGAACGTTAACCGGGAACAGGGACGAGAACGCGCGAGACGGCGGGGCATAAAGTATTAAATGAACGACCTTCTTGAAGTTACGTCTCTCGTGGGTCTGAGTTAGGAAAGTAATCGACGCCAAGAGAAAGAGTAATAGCGGACGGAACGGAGCGGCGGAGACCGCGTCGGATGCTACCGAGGGGGTAGCGAGCTCGTTCATCACTGCCCGCCACCCCTAAATGTTTCCTTTGTGGGTTTTGAAACTTTTAGTAGCGGCCGTATCCGTGTCCAGCGCTATCTCATCGATTCTTCCACAGCGGTGCGAACCTATGGGATTTGTCCCTTGCAGATACGTAATCCACCCTGTCGTTATTCTCTCGCCCGCGATCCCGATACGCGCGCTCCGTCGATTAGAGATTTTCCAGTTTTATCTTCGCCGTCCAATCGTTCCGACTCGCAGGCTCGAACTTCGGAGATGTTTCTCGGCCGAAGGAGACGAGAAAGCCGAGAGGAACCTAACGGGAATCGACAACAAATCTGTCGATAGGAATATTTACGCTTCCCTCGTTTAACGGAATTCAACGTGAAAGGCCGCTGCCTTCGCGTCGAGTTCTTCGGCAGAACTCCCACCCGAATATTCTCTTAACGCTGTTTTATCGTGTAAATGTAATTCATTCCAACGGTTTCCTTTGTGGAACGAAGAGGAGGGAGCGCGACGGAACCTCCTCGCAGCTGATCCGTCGCGTTTAAAGAGCCGCTGTATAATGCCATGTCCAGAAGCTTAACGGATTTACAACTGTTTCACGCGATCAAAAGCCTGTTACCGCTCCGGAGAACGACCAGACTCGACTCTCCTTTGCCTCGTTGCCCGTACTTATACCTCCATTTTCCGTCGCGGAAAAGTTCATTCCGAGACTCCTCCCGCCGCGGCCTTTTTACTTCTGTCCGACCGTTTCCGCGCGAACGGAACGCTCCTCCTCCGCGACGACGATTTTCTTCGAATTATATACTTAACGCGATTGCCGATCGAACTTCGGAGCGCCCCGAGTTCCCCAACACCGACGGCAATCGCTCCGCTAACTCGCCCGAAAGTTTCCCACGAGTTGTTCCCCTCTTTTCCTTTCAATTGGAACGTCGATCTGCCCTATCTCGGCGAGCATCCGCGCATCGCTCGGCTGTTCCCCGCAAATTCAACGTATCTCGTCCGTGGTTCTTGGTATGAAACGTCACGAGCATTCGGGGCTACGAAGAGACGCGTGCACGAACACAAGCCGCTTCCGAGATTCGAGGCGCACGTTCGCGGGATGTCGAGCAGCGATCGAATTCCTGCGGACTGCGCGTAGTCTAGAATCTCGCTCCGTCGTTCGCGCTTTTATCGATGGTCGAGCCACGCTGGACGAACAGATCTAAGACCTGTGTATAACGCAGTTCCTGAAAAATCGGAGGAGCAGGAGCTGTCAATCTTCTGTCCTTCAGCCAATAAGGCTGCCCTTTTGACTTTTCAACCTGTGAGTTAAGTGTCTGCCAACTCGTCGGAGTTCTATTACACACAGGTTCCATGAAAATGCACAAACGAAACCCGAATCGAACGCTTCGGCGGGAATGTTCTGTGGTTTAATTCCGTTTACGCCGAGAACAATCGAAACGCGAGGAGTCGCGACGGAAAGCAGACGGTTTCGTTCGTTGCTCGCGCGATCAGCAGCCCGATGGCCAACGAAATCCTCGGCCAGGCAAAGTCGGAGCGGAGTTTCGGCGAGAAAGTTGAAAGATTACCGCTTAAGAGCGGCAGATTTAGCGATTCAAGCGATTCAGCGATTTAACGGGGGAACGTTTGCCCGGCGCGTCGGCTCTCCGCGGCGGGCCGGCACCGGCTAGAGGATTTCTAAAGCGATTGCTCGGTTCTTCTGCCGCGGGAAAAACAGACGGAAACGGGGGAACAGTAATATCTGGGTTACAGGTCGAATGAAATGTTAGCGGTGATTGGATTCTCGACGACCGAAACGGAAATTGGATGAAATACGTTAAATTGGAAGTGACGCGACAGTCGGAAATGAAAAGATCCTCGTTTCTCGTCGCTCAGACCCTCGACGAGCACTCACCTACCCCGGCCCGTACTTTCGCCGCTCGCGCGGGGCGACAGCGAATCCGCGAGTTCGCCGCCTAGTTTCTCAATTCCGATTTTTCCCGCAGAGAGAGCGGAAACGGGCGAGCTCGCGCACGTAATTCGGAACAATGGATTCCCCGGCGGATCCGCGGGCTTCTCGGGAACCGTAATTCAAAGTTCGACGATTTTTTCCCATTCGCTCGTTTCGTTTGCAGTTCGGGCGAGTTCCGCGGGTCCGTCGCGTGCCCGCGAGAATTTGCGACCGTTCCGGCAACTTGGGAACCACCGGAATTAGTACCCTCGAATTCGGTGCTCACGGAACGCGCGGTGTAATTGGAGCTTTCCTCTCCGCGGAGCAACAACGTCGTGTTGTTTCACGGGCGAAATTGCAACGAACGGCCGCGGATCGCTCGTAACGTTTCGCGGAAATTAGACGAGGCTCGCGATACCGATTCCGGTTACAATTGGGAATCGCACCGGATAAAGAGGCTCGTGCTGTTTTCTCGCAATTTCAGCCTGCAATCTAACTGCAGCAATTATCGCTATTATACTGTGTATTCATATAAACAGGAAATAATACAGAAATATAGAAAACTGAATGAACATAAATATTCATTAACACCGAAATAGCTAGCGATAACACTAACAACCACAGACGTCGCTACAATTGATGGATTCGAGTCTTCAAAAAGTGAAAAACTCTCGAACCCAGTTCGTTGCGGCGCATCGCGTTTCAGCGTACACGAGGCCCATAAAACTGCAACGAAGGCCAGAGCACGGCTCTCCCGAAACTATTCGGCGTTCCCAGTGAAAAATCGTTCTCTCCCCTACGAGCGTTCTCACCGGACTCTCGGCGAACTCTCAAACACACCCCTTCAAAGCTGAACCAGCAACCTTGGGCCTACAACGCTGTACACGCCACTTTCCCTCGACGGCTACAGCTTTCCTCTTTCGCCGGCCTTCGCCCACACTCACCCTCGCATTCACGCTTTTCAGAAACACCCTAAACTACGCTGAAGTCCTGTCGCTTCGTTTTCCGTCGTACGGGCGCCGCGGTCGATCCTTTCCCTCGCAGATCCGCGTTTTTCTGATTTAAAGGCTGCATTTAAAACGCTTCATTACTCGGCGAGGCTATGCGCGGACGGTCGCCGTGGATTATGCATCTCTCGTCTGCTCCACGGGTCGGGGGAGAGATTCGAGGGAACGGTGCCGCACGAAAACAGCCGGCGTAGCCGCGTCGGCTTCAATTCTCCAGTCGCGACTGTCGCTTCCCGCGTTCCATTCTTTCGAATGGCAATCTACTCAACATCCAGCACTTTTCCCTCCCCCTTCCCCAGCGGTGCTCTCTACGCCGGCAATCTCCGCGCATTACGTAGCACGCCGAACCGCGTTATGAAACGGTTCGTTCGCCGGCGACTGGAGACATTTACCTCTGAAACGTCCCCCCATCGCGAAGACCCGCGCGCCCGCCCGTTTCACGGTTCTTTCTTCCGTCCCGAGGCCCGCGGCGCGATAATTGCGTTTCAAACGCGCCACCGTTCGCATTCTTTCTCGGGCCGGAGATCGTTGCGCGAGTACCGACGATAAAACGCGGCTCGCGCCGGAGCTTTTACGGAGCTTCACAATCGAGTCGTTGTTCCTCGTCGAACGGGCGTTCGACGAGGAATGCTCCGTTATCGCGACCGCGCGTCCCGCGGCGCGGTTTTCTGGGCGACACTCGATAGCTCGACCCTTTGCGCTCGGATGTTTCTTACTGGGAATATTTAACATTCCTTTACGGGCGAAACTAATGAAACTAGTTCGAAATCACCGGTATATCGAGGAACAGAGCTGTTTTATCCCAATGTTTCGCGTATCGAGGCGTTATACAAAGTTTAACGTTAAATATCACATTTTAAAAAAGCTAGCGATGTGGACGAAACCACGGAATTCGAGTGTTCGGATAACGAAAATTGAAGGATGCCTATGTATTACCGAGTAGTCTGCTATATAAAATGATGTTCGTTTAAAAACTAATCTCGCGCGTATAAATCCCGTTTCTCTATTCGTATAAAGAATCGAAACGCGAAATATCCATTGTCACTGGAAAAGCTTCATTATCGAGTTTCGCCCGGAAAATGGTCGTTTGGCTGCACCGTGCGGTCGCTATGTGGCCTTTGTACTGCTGTCTAGCAGATTAAGTCTAATTGTCGCTATGATGCATCAGGCTAAAAATCGCCTTACAGTCGAATCTGCCTTTGTACGGCTCTTTTGGCCAGTACATAAATAATCAACTGATAAAGAGGAAAGTGTACAGGTCTGACAGTAGATCGAAGAATAACGTGTTCCGCTGCAGATAGCCGAAGAATGCGGAGCCTGGGTTGGATGATCCCGTCGACTCTCGGGAGAGAGTAGCGCGATATCGGAAAGACAGGAGATTTTCGCATACCTCTGCCCCCTTTCTAATCCACAGCGATAGATCGATAGCGAGAGAGAGGCTTATCGCGTCCGGAGTGAGTATATCGGTGCGGTCGACGGCTACGTTCGTCCATAACTTTCGTTTATCTTTGACGCGACATCGAACAGGGTTCCCGCGGACGGCTCGTTACAATAACGCTTTCGATCGCCGTCGCGATAGGTCGACCGTTTCCTACAGTCTAACGAAGACGTCCGCGCCGAGCATTGAATAATTGCAACATCGGGGACCTCTTTATAATTGCAACATCGTCTTCGCCGGCGTGTCCCCACCAGGTTTCTTCGACACGGTGCTCGACGACCGACGCGATTGCGTGACTCGACTATCGTCGAACTCGACCGTTTCGACGTTTCCTTCTTTCCTATCCGCGGTCGTTCTCTGTGCGACTTCAGTCGCCTGTTATGCGGACAATCACGGCGCCATTTCAGACGTCGACTGGCCGAAACGCGCGGTCCTTCAATTTTTGTTGGTAATTGAGCATGAAGAAAGAATCCACGAGGAACGCGATGAGAATAGAGGTAACGAGATAATTTAGGTAATAAGGTTTGTATAACGAGATAATCAGATGAACGGAATAGAGAATTTATATAATAAGATAATTCCCATAATGAGGTTTAATAATCAATTCGTCTATGATATATTTCAAAACATGGATCGCACAAACCTACGTTCTTCGCGCTAATAGAGAAACATAGAATGCGTATATTTTCCTATAGATTGATAGGAGAATACATCGCATTCTTCCGATAGAGAAACATAGAATGCGTATATTTTCCTATAGATTGATAGGCTGCATATATATTCGCCTCTCGTCAAAAGGTTGAGCAACTATCATTTAGCTCGATCCGAAGGTTTTCTATATCCGAAGAATCTTCCCTCTCAAAGTGTTAATATCCGTCGAGACCGTATACCGAAAGCCGAGCGTGCAACGCGTTCATTCCCGATCGTTTGTGTCACAGAGAGGAAGAAGTAGGAGCTCCGCGGCGATGGTCCTGCTAGGAAACTCCGACGGAGAATCGTAAAGCGTATTCAGGACCAGTTTAGCCCACGGAGAATGGCCTTAACGCAGTCCACTCTTCTCTCTCTCCCTCTCTCTCTCTCTCTCGCTCTCCCTCGCTTTCGTCTTCCCGTTTCTCCTCCCATGCATATGTAACGCCCGATCCGACCTATACGAACGCGGCCCATACAAACGATCGCGTTCGTGTCCCACGCCTGCACACGAACTCGTTTCGGGGTAAATATCGTTCGTACGGAATGCTCCGTGGAACGCTCAGAGCTGTACACCGGCGTTCATTATCTCCTCCGGGAGGATCGGAGGAGATAACGTCACGTGCTTCGCTCGTACGCGCTCGTCGGTGAAGCGGAAGAGATGCAGACGCGACGCGTAATCGCAGCGAAGTCTGGCTTACGTCGTGGAATCGGCAGGGCGTTACAGTAACCGCGTTCCCAGCGATGCACGCTCATCGATTTCGCCGTTTCAATTGGGCAACATTCGGAGCGTCTTATGTATTGAATTTTTCTCGATGAAATACGATTATATGTACAGCGGTGTTCGGAAGTTCTCGGATCGTTCTCGAAAGTTCTCTTGAATAATGAAGGTTGTAAGGATGGTTTTTGTTATTATGAGATGGAAAGGACGTATGAGAGGATACTGGAAAGTTAACACTATTCTTGATATATGTTTCTTTGGAAATAAGTAATGAATAATGGGAACGAACTTCTGAGCAAGATAATTTAGTTGTTTCTTGAATGCAACTACGAAGACGAAGTAGCTTTGAACTTATCTTATCGAAGAAACATTCCGAGAACGGTTAAACTTCTGAACGTCCCTGTACGCAGGCGAATTTTTTGACATTCTGGTCGTCTGAAACGGGCATTGTCGCGTGAGCCGAGCGAATCGTCAGAAATCGTTAGAAATCGCTGGAAAGTTGTTATCGGCTGCCGCCGATTCCAAGGAGTTTAGCTTCCACTTGAAAACTTTGATTTACGATCGCCGCTGTATCGTCGCGACGACTGTACTCGACCAGCGCCCGCGTCGCGATTATCTTCCGCGTGGAGCGGCGAAGAAACTCCAACTCGATGTTCGGTGAATTATCGTGCGTCCGTTGAATCGGGCCGGTCCAGGCTCGGCCGGGAATAAAGTTCGGGAAACAACGGCGGAAACGGGGCGAGTCGTCGACTCGGCGGCGTTGCAGTCTCGAGGTCGGTTCGAGATCGGTTCGAGATAAGCGCCGGCCACTCGAAACTTTCTTCTCCCGAATTTTCTATTTACTCTTCCCAGTTGGAACGTATTAACCCCCGAAGATTCTCTAAAGTATGCAAAACCCTCTGCAGATTCTGCTACACTTAACCCTTTACGTACGAAGGTTCTCAGAAACGTACAAAACCTTCACCAGACGAACTGAAATTACACGTCAATTGCTCAAACAATAGAACAAAGGGACACTACGCGCCGATCTCTTGCTGTTCAAGTAATTAAATCATCAGTTCGCGACGTAATCTTCCGAATGCAAAACTTTCACCCCCGTCGCGGCTCGTTCGCAAAGGGTTGGAGCTCGAATCTGCTAAAATCTTCGAGCAAAAGGGCGAGGATGCTCAAGCTTCGTGTTCCACACGCATCAAGTGCTGGGAAGCCGTCGCTCTCGTCTAATTAATGAAATTCGATTGCAATTACACAATTCGCGGAGGCGCTCGAGTGCAACCGATCGGGTCGCGCGACGAGGAGCGCGAAGTGATACCCGTGCGCCGGCTTCGCAGCCCTCGGCGGTGCTTAGTAATCGAAACATGAAACTTTGATCCCGGCGAAACGTCGACGTTCGCCGAAGGGCCGATCCGATCCGCGGTCTAAAGGCACGGAGACGATCCCTCCTCTTCGCCGAGGAGACGATCCGGGAGCGTTCGGCGTACGGGCTGCACGGGCCCGCGGGATTCGCAAGAAAGGCTCGCTCGGCTGTGCATCGACGCCGAGCCGAGCCGATGGCATCGTTGCAGCGTTGCAGCGTTGCAGCGTTGCCCGCATTGCCGTCTGCGCCGCTATTATCTCTTCCGCCGATGCTCGCCGGCGGAGCGTGCGATAATCCGCATCATCCACGGACCGCCCGTTCCGTTCCCGGCGCGTTCTCCGGAATGTATCGCCGAATCGATACCGTCGGGACCGTTCGTCTTTCCTTCTTTCCCTTCCGCCGTCCCTCCTCGTCAATGTCCACGGCGGTTACCTCCGTTGCGTAACGTTCGCGGCGCGCCATCGATCCGCGTTGCGTCCCGGCGCGCGGGATCGCGACGGCGGGGCATCGGAATTCGAAACGATCTCGTCCGATCGGGGGCAAACAGACGCGAGCGACGTGTTCCCGTTGCTCCAGACGGCGGCCCGGACTCCGGTAACCTCGCTGTTTACCCGGCAGCAGCCACGCATATTTGCTCTTTACCCGGAGCGTGTTTTTCGCCGGCTGAAACCGGCGAGCGCGGGCGGTTTCTCTCCGTCGACCGGGTAAATCGAGTTATACGGTAATAAGCCCCACAGCGTATTTTCTTTCGCCGGCAGTTTATCTTCGCGTTCATCCCCGCCGTCCGAGGCGCATCGCCTCGTCCCGAACAGCGAAAGCAAGATATACGGGCGGGGCCCCGGCAGGTTCGAGATACAACCGGTAGCGTCTGGTCAGGTGCGCTCGGCCGGCTCTCCGATTCTTCTTCGTTCCGTTTCGACACTGACGGAGCTACTCCGAGCCTCGAAAGATAACCGTTTATCTCGCCGGGCAGGAATTACAAGGCGACGATGCGACGCTATAAAACCGGAGGAGTTCGCGGCGAACCCAGCCGATCGATACGCTCCGCGCTCGCCGGTTCCACAGCTGTCGCCGCGATCCGATCCCCGTTGTACGTATGTTCCGGAGTAAACCACCCCGTGGCAATGGGTTAATCCATGCGAACGCAACTTCCCGCCGACTGTCGTCCGCGAATCGTCGTCGGTCGAGCGTTATCGCGGCTGGTTGGACGTTTCATTCGGCGAGCACACCGGTCTCCGCGCTCCCCGGCTGCCGATAGCTCGCGATGGGCGATCTCCCGAGAACAGCGGAGGAGAGTCGGGACGCCTCGCGAAACGCTCGAACGGGGCGCTTCCGATAAGGTATCGATCAGCGTTAATGGATCCTTTTAAGACGCAGCCAGCCGTCGCGGACAATTTCTATACACTTCAGTTCACCGCGAGAAGCGGCGAGGAACGGCTGATAACGAGCGGCGCACTCGGCGACGAAGTTCGAATTTGTTCCTCGCCGGAACGTTTTAACGACCACTCGTCGAAAAATTGAAAATCCGGCCGTCGTTCGTCTCCGTCGATCGAGGGGACCGGTAAGAGAGGGTTTCGACGGAGCCGACGTTTCCACGGAGAATTGAACGGGTCTCTCCACTCGCCCGAGGATCGATCCTCGCGCTGTCGTTCCGAACGAAATCCTCGCGCGCAGCGATCGCCTCCTCGGGGAAATCCTTAGTTGCTAATCGTGGACGGGGGTTTTTCGTTAATCGCGCGATTTACCGGTTAACGCCGCGCGTACCTCGAATCGTAACGGGGGCAATTGCTCCCGCGGGTCCGCGCCGATCGCAGTCTCGGGAAAACTCGGAGTCTTTCTAAAACGGAATTCTCGCGAACTTGACGTCGCTCGTTTGTCGGAGCTTCTCCCAGAAAACGCCATTGGGCCTGATGCGGTAATAAACTTAGACTATCGGGTGTAACGAAACGATTGTTGCTTCAGCAGACCGTGCGAGAACCGATTAACAGATCTTCTGGCACCGTTTTACCCGTGTCCTCAGAAACTACCGATCAATCGAACTGACCTTTTGAAATTCCTCTATAGAAACTCCAAGAGTACTGAGACTTTCATTGATTCGCAATTCAGTCTGCCTGTCGCTAAATCGATTTCTTTAACCCTCCTCACTCACCACTTGATTTCATACAGTAAAACTATGAAACTTATTTAATATTATACCCCGTATAATGCATCACTTTGAGAAATATTGAAAAACAGCTTCGCTCCTCGATGTACGTGATTTCTCTTCGAGTTTCATAAAATGTTGTCTTTATCCCATCAGGAAGTCTTGGAAGTTTTTCACTAGAAATCACAGAAGACGTCGCTCCTGAAGTCTCCTTTTAGCAATTAGTAAGAAGATAGCAGATGTTTCTCTGAAGACTTAACCTCTTGCACTCGGAAGTTTTTCACTGGAAATATTTCGAGTGCAAAGGGTTCAATCCTCAGAGAAACATCTGCTCTTCTTACTAACTAAAAGGAGACATCGGTAGGGATTTTGACCTGTTCCTTAACGTCAGCGTTAAAGAATCTTCTCGCGGCAATCGAAATTTCGTTGCCGTCCAAGTGGATTGGTACACGATCGGGAGTATCCGTCCCTCTCCGAAATAGTACGAGAGAAATACTACGATTGATGCAGTCGCTTCCCCGATCGTTCTCGGCGCTCGGTTTGCGGATGCCACCGAGCTGGCCCCGAAAGTTTCGGCGTTTCCGTCGCAGCCAGCCGGAAACGAAACCGGCGTTCCTTTTATTTGTTTGTCGTCCCCGTTTCCTCGTCGCAAGTCGTGCGTCCCCGTTGCCGCTCGCGCGGCGGCTTCGTTAGCCCGCGATCGATCGAACGGCGATAGCATAGTTTTCGGCCGTGGACGGACAATGCGCCGGCTAATGAGATCTTTGTCACGGCCGCGAGCCGTCGATCTTTCCGGTCGACCGATACGCGCCGTACAGCGCGCCGCGGAGCATGCACACTACCCGCACAGACACGATTAAACGTCGAGAGTCTGCGCGACCGGTGATCGTCGACGTCGCCGGAGTGTAATTCCAGGCTAGGAACCAACACTGGTTAACCGTACACCGGGAGCCGTGGGTATCCGATGGTTTTCACCGATGAAAACGTAATTACGTGCTTTGTCTGGGTTTCAGCCGCGGCGAAGACGAGCACATTTAATTACCGCCCGCCCCGCGTCGTTACAAATAGAGACGCGAAATTTCGCCCTAGACCATTCCGGCTTTAAGTAGACGCTCTCCGTTCTATTTCGAGAAGGGAAGCTTTTCGCTGGAATAATGGAAGAGTTTCGGAGCAGCAGTGATATTAGGGGTATAAGTCGGCAATCTTTTTTAGTCGACTTAACACTAGAACCGAGCAATAGGACTGAGTTATTCAGAATTTGTTAGAGAAATTGGGAAATAAGATTTCTTGAGATTCAAACAATTTATTTTGAAGTTTCTCACGAAACCTTTATCAACTTAACACTGGAACTATCGAGCAATTGGAGCTTGTTTCTAAGTTGTTACAAACATTAGAACAATATCCTTCTCGAGATAGAATGTATCTATACAAACACACAAATTTATTTTACAATTTCTCACAAAAGCCTCGTCATCAGTTCAGTACCAGCAGACTAAACGTAAAATGAGTGAACTTTACCCGCCCGGTAGTTCTAGAGTTAACAAAGGCGTAATAAGTATCCTGAAACCGGTTACTTTGACTCGTCCGGCAGTTCCAGTGCTAAACGAGCTCAGCTATTCAAAAAGTATCGACGACTTACGGGTACACCTGATACTGTTTTTTGTTCGACGCCACGCGATGCACTGGTTCGCAAATGGGCTTAACTCGCGCCGAGGTTTCCGCACTGGCGACATTCCAGGCGCCCGCGAGCCGCCCAATCGGTATCCGAGATTAGTTCCTAGTCTTGACGCGGACACACAATAGAAAATAACATGGAAACGATGCCACGGAGCACGGCCATTGCGGTGCCGAGCTCCCGAGGGCACTCGATGCGTGTTGTCACGCTTTTTAACCCTGGAACTACCGAGCACTCAAATCGACCTTTCATTCTTCCGAAGATACTACAAGAGCGTGTTTCTTGAGATTTTCATTGGCTTATACCTCAGTTCGTATATCACCAAGTCAGATTACAAAGAGAGGGTCAGACAGAAATCTGTTTTCGAATAAAACCCTGTACATGTAGAACACATCTAGAAATGAGAATGGCTTTTTCGACGATGGTCCTCCGTTTTCGAGAGGAATGGGTTTCAGCTTGCGTGTCACTGTAATAAGACCATGAATAATATCACAGTAATGAAATATAAGTTACTTGGAGATTGTAGTTCAAAGGAGAACAAAGAGAAACGGAGGAAAAAAGAGTTCCAAAGAGATTTGGAACGACACCTTGTTGCAGGCTTCTTCCAATTATCTTATTGCGCAGCATATAAACTTACAACTCATTTTCTTCAGCCACCGGGGAGCTTCATTTCATTTCATCTCGTTAATTACCCGAGAAACCCTTGTATCTTCACAATGATCGCAAACGAAGGAATCAGGAACGGGTCACTTTGACCTGTCTGGTAGCTGCAGCGTTAAACCCCGTGTCGCGAGAGGCGGACGTTGCTCTACGCGAAGCGGAAACGAAAGGCAAATTCCAATTTCCCGTGGCTGCGGGTGTATCTGGACTAATTACTCGAGCGGCTTAACGAAGTCGGCTGACGTTTCCCCGAAGGAGGATCGCGTTAATGCCGCCCTGTAACCGCGCGATCGATAATCGCGATGATTTTTTCGGCGGAATCGGCGGAACACGAATAGCTCCGGGAGATTTCGAGATCACTGGTTTCGAAATGGCGTCGTTGGGACGCGTGGTCCGTGTCGCGACTCGCCGAACGAAAGTTTTCGCGCAGCGGGACGCTCCGGACGTAGTCTACTCGGCTGTTTGTTGGAGCGATTCATTTAAATTGGCCGAAATGACGGAGCTTCCCGTTTAACCGGTCCCATCGGACGGCTACGTCAATAACGGTGAACCGAAGCGCTATCGTCGGAGCTTTGAAACGTCGGACACGATTGCGACGAACTCGACGACGAGCAATGGTGCACTCGCTCGAAAACATGGCCGAAATGGGAAACAATAGTTTGCAGTTCAGTTGAATGTTATCGTTACGATTAACTCTTGTGTATTTTACTCTTCGATAAGTACAACGAAGAATTGTGTGAATATTTTAATCGTTGAATCTGTTTTGCTACTTACTTGCACGTAGAGCAGCGTACGAAAGTTCTCGGATCGTTTTTAGAATGTTTCCATGGGATGAGATTAAAGGAATTTTCGTTCATATAATCAAGGACATATTTATATTTATGAATACTACAAGAACCGTACTATTGTCTTCGTAGTTGTGCGTTCAAAGAACAATTAAATTAACGTGTTTGGAAGTTCATTCTTATTATCCATTACCTATTTCCAAAGATATATGCATCAAGAATTGATTTCTTTACAGTATCCTCCATGCAGTATGTCCGTTTGTTAGCTAATTTTCAGAGGTTCATTAATATACCGAGTCTATTCGCAAGAGCGAGGTTCGCGAGAAACCGCGCCTCGCCTTTCGATCGTCGGATTCTTCCACGGCGAGTTCCCGATCGAGCACGGAACGGAAGAATCCTCGCAGACGCAGCGAAACGTTTTAAATCCCGGCGAACGGCGGTGGCAGGGATTTACGCGAGCCGAATCCTCCATTTTCGCGGCGAGCACGTAGCGAATTTACGATAAATACCAACGATGAAAATAAAATTCGATTTCCGGACGGCGCGTGCCGCTCGCCGTTATTTCGGGCGGAACACGCGAGCGCGATGCTCTCGCCGTGGAAAGCGGCAAAAGCGGTTGTCGGTCGCGGGCGGCCGCGAGTCGTGTAAGCGCGCAGGTTCGAGCGTGTCATAAAATTGCACGTGCAATGGCGACATTACGAGCTTGGCCACTTACCGATGTGCATGAATAATTCGCCGATAACAGAGGTTAACGAACAGCCAGTCCGCGATCCACTGCGGACCGAAAAAACGTTGTCGCGTCGCGACTTCCAGCCCGTTGGAAACACGGTGATTCGATCGGCGCTCGGGAAATAGGGAATAAACGCGCTCGCCCCCGCGCGCGCAGCCACTTTTCAATATGCACGTCCAGATTGACATAACGCGCGCGGGAGATATCCGATTACATTCGGAAATGTAACCAGCTCTCGACCTGTATTTCTGTTCCGCCTTTCGGGCGAAATGTGTTTGCCCGTTCGTCCGATGAGGCGGTCGCGATTCAATCGGGTCAATAGTTTTCCTGGGCCGATTAACGATCTCGCGTTTCCATGCAACTACGGCCTCGTAACGTGCAGCGGCTGGACGCGCGTTACTCGATTCTCACGGGCCGCCGAGGTTCGCCGTTCGACTCGAAAGGAGCTTAGCCCTGCTTTCGACCGGTCCTCTTCCGAACTTGCGCGTCTTCGACGCGTCGACGTTTCTAGCCGACTTTGTCCGATCGTTGTTAAGTCGGTGTGATGCACGCTTCGACTACCGTTGCCCGCGGAACGGCGAGCTTAACGTAACGCGTTGGGTCAACGAGGAAGGTCGAAGACGACTTTCCCACGGTTATCCGTCAAAGTAAACCGTTAAGCGTTACGCAAAGTCCAATTTACTGTATCCCAGCCGCTTCGTTGGCGCCGCGAGCGACCGTGACGGAATTCACAATCCCGTAAAATTCGGGAAACGGATTAGCGGCGTTCGAGGCGGCGCTTCTCTCGCCTCCCGTCTCTCTGAATGCCGCCTAACGAGAACCCCGGACGATCGTGTACGGTTTCGCTAGCGCGATATTAAATTTTACTTTCAAAACCGTCGGTAGATTCTCGCGGAGATTATCGCCGGAGACGCTCGAGCGAGTCGCGCGCCTCGTTTCCGTTTCTCCGCGTCACCCGCGGCACGCCGCCGCCGTCGCAGCAGGCGATGTACCGCGCGCCATTTTGTCGGTCGCGCGCGGCGCCCGGAATTCCTCGGGCGAATCCCGCGGCTAAGAGATTTAACGGGACTCGAAATCGCCTTGGCCGACGTCGCCTCCAAATTTCCGGGGAAATTCCCGTCGAAAAAAACGGAGGAGAATCCAGCGGCAAATTATGGCACGTCGCGTTTAACGACGTCGAACCATTCTCCCTGTCTAAGTAGTCTTCGCGAAGTATTCATCGTTCGGGTTTTAATTACCAGAACGTAATTGCGAAGTCCCGACGTTGATTGGACGTCGCCGGGGCGACGTTTTGTCCTCTTTTTTGCTTCAAACGGCAGGATCCGCCTCTCTCCTTAGCCTTTTTCAAGAATTCTCGCCGGTCGCCGGGCGGCACGAAGGGATCTCTTTGAGGCCGAAAGTGACGCGCCGTTACCTCGTCGAAGAGCGGAGGATCCGACGAGGTTTTTCCTGAATTAGGAAAGTTCCCGGCCTTCCGGCGATAATTAATGGATCGGTAGTTCCCGGCTTCTACGGGTCCCGCGGAAAAGGTGACGGCTACGTTCGAGCAACCGGAATGAAAGCGCGGAAGATTCTTTTCAATTATCTCCTGCTGCTGCCGCCGTGCGTTCTCGATCTCGACGTTGACGCGCTTCGCTGTGCTCGAGAGGCGGCGATGCTTGAACATTTTCGAGTGGACGCGAAAGACGTGTCGTCTTCGCCACTTTCAATTAATCACCGAAAAGCACTCGCAAATCCAACGCGCTGGACGCGGTTCGCCGGTCGCGGAAACGCGACTTATCAATTCGACAACTTCGAACATTTATATCTCTCTCCGTTCATTCGCGTCGCATGATTTATCCGTTCATTCGTCTCGCTACTCCTCGATCCCATTTCAACGCGATTCCCGTTTCACTTTCGGTAACCTGGAATTTCGGTTCTCATCGCGACCCGATGATAGATCATCGAGTTTCCGCGATCGCTTCCCGACCGATTCCGCTTCGAACGCGATTATTCGAAAGTGACGCGAGGTCTTTCAATCGAAGACGACCTTTCGGGATCGATCTCGAAGCTCGTTTGTTCACCGGTTCCGATATTTTCAGCATTCAGCCGGTGTCGCTCCGTTAACCCCTCGCGCGATTCCTTGGAATATAAAACCCTCAACAGACGAAGCTGAATTATATATCCGTTGCTCAAACAACAGAAGCGCACACTACGTTTCTATCTCTTGCTCTTTAACTGCTTATCCCGAATGTGAACATTCCGTCTCACAAAAATGTCGACGAAATGAATAAATGTCCGTAAAAGATTAAATCGAGCGCTCGTTTTCCGACTCGTCCCGTGGAATAAAAGAGACCGTTCGAGGAAGGGTTCGATCGATAAGACTCAACCCTCTGCCCGCCGACACGCCGGGTATCCTATGCATCGTTTTCTTCGGTCTACATTTTTTACCAGCTTCCCTTGCTCGCTCCAGCCGTTCTCTTCTCTGGTCCGTTAACCATCTTCGGTCGTTCACCTCGACCGCCCCCTCGTTAGTCCCTCGTGGACTATACGAACAGCCTATGAATAACCTTTACGAAGCGGTCCGACGGTGTTCCGATGACACCGCGCGGCCTTTCGATCGCGTCTAACCCGAACGGACGTCGAACTCTTTTCCCACGGCGAAGCCGCGAGACAAATTGCTCCCGAGAAAAGAACAACGAAGATAGACGTTTCGTATAAAACGGAAAAGGGAAGCAAGTGTGCCTTCAGACTGCAGCAGAACAGGCGATGAACTAGGACCTGCACACAATGTGAAACCCTTGCAACCCTAAAGAGCCTGCTACACACTGCAACACGCGTCGATTTCTAGGTCTGACATCAAAGTCAAACCCTACACACGCGTTGAAACAAGCTGCGACTCTCAGGTTTCACTTCTGCTTCAGCATCCAGCTTCTTATCGCCTGGTTCCCTTTTGTAGCACTATTTCGCTCCCAATGCTTTTAAGGTATTAATAACTAACGAACAACTTGAAACCAGTCATTCTGACTGATACGGTAGTTCTAGTGTTAATTAACCCTCTGTAGACCCATGTAGCTTTACAGTCACATATCAGTATATTGGCATCTTGTTGATTTATCTCATTCTGCACTCGAAGTGGCGAATAAAATGAAATCAGTTAACTTTTATACGCTCAGGCGTGAAAGTTTGTCATTGTAACTTGAAAGTTACGAAATATATTCGTTCGATGGAATTGAGACTATTGAATACATTGCTAATTCGCATTCCTCTGTGGACATTTATTAATTTTGTACTGCGTAGATCTTGTTACAATCATGAACAAAAATTCGGCGCATAGAGGGTTGAGTAATCGATATATAATTTAGCTTCGTACGTCGAAGGGTTAAATCATCGAGTTTCATCGAAACGCGTTGCGGTTCTGGCGAAAACATCGGTTCCAACGAGGACAAACGAGAATATCCCGATCTGCAAAGACCTCGGCGACTTCTGCAACGTTGTCGCGAGCGGAAACGAGTTTTCCCACTGCGATGAGAAGATAGGAACCCGACGGAGCGCGTTAACGCGCCGCGGAGTGGCGACCGACGGAGCGACAATCGATGGGAGGTGTCGCGTGTTTGCAAGTTGCTCGTTAATTCGGCCCGGTTCTCGAGTCCGCAATCGGCGACTATTGTCGCGCTGTATTAGCACGATTACACCGAAGTAGCTGCGCATCCGTGGTACGGCGGACCTCGTCGGCGGCGTCGCATTGATTTCCCATACGCCGTGCCGTCCAAATTGCCCGTTACATTTCCCAGGAACGTTCGCGAGCAAACCGCGCCGTTCGAGAATGAGATACACGCCGCGACGGCTCGCGCGTATTTATTACACTGTAACGATCAGCTGCGACACGCTCTGCGGGCGTCCCCGCCATCGGGACACCGGCGAGTATCGAGCTAGGATTTCCTCTCTGCTCGTAGGATGAAATAACGCGACAATGAAGGGCAAGGTGACAGTCTTAGAGACTAGTGAACCCTTCCCATGTACTCTGGTAGCACGAAAGTAATATTAAATACTTTAATGAATCTTAAAGAAACTAACTAAATATTCAATGCTTCGATGATATCAATAATTGCTAAAAATATCGAAACCAGTTTTGACTGTTACGGTAGTTCTAGTTTTAAAGACTTCTACCAAAGCTGTCGACACCATTGGAAATTTCAGCATTATTTCCCAAGTCTAGTACATTCCGAACACTTTTCAACTTCTACAATATCGATTCGAAAAATATCTATAGAAAACGGAAACAATGTTAACCCTTTGAACTCTGTAGGATCCAATACTGCACCAGTTCTAATATTAAATATTTCAATGAATCTTAAAGAAACTACAAAATTATTAGATTTTCCATACATCCGAATTTTGTACTTAGAAGGAAAATAAAAGATCGAAATGTTATAGCATTTTCGCTAGGAATACTATAAAAATTAGTTGCAGTTGCTGGAATGCTAAGGGTTAATAACAGCGAAGTTGTTGTATGCTTTGATCTAGATAACGAACAACATTGATTCTTGTGAAATTAGTCTAGAAATCTTCATCGCGAGTCTCACTCGTCACACAAGGCGTTAACACAGATATTTTACTTGTTTCAGGTAAGAATTCGACCCGCAGGATCCGCCCGCGCGCCGTGCGAGCTGGAGGAATTTTCCAGGAGGTTAGTCACGTATCGCGCAGCTACCTTTATCCTCGCGGCGGCCGCACCCGCACGTACCTTATTTCGTTAAGCCGTTCGTCGCTAAACTCTTTGTTGCGCGATCGAGAGGATTATTTCGTAAGGAGAAATCAAGTAGTTTCGCAGGAGCCCGCGCTGGCGAAACGCTCGTAACCTGTTCGTTTCTCGGGAATAATTCCGTCGCGCTCTCCCAAGAGATTCCGCTCGGAAAAGTACCGTTCGAATCTACTCTCCGTCTCTTTCGGAGCGTCGACGGTTGCGAGATCACGAAACGATCGCGCGCCGGTCGAGAACCGTTGAATTGTTTTTTTTACAAGCTTCCACTTAGCGATTCGGTGGAAAATTCTCGAGCGTCGATTATAATTTTGTTTATTCCGCGTCGCGGATCGGGACACGTGCGATAATTAGTGGCGCACGTGTGCCCGGAGAGTCTTCGACGTCCTCGGCGTCGGATGAACTTGAGACTTTGAACCGCGGATCGAGAGTTCTCCATCGCGTTTCGCGTCGGTTCTTAGCACGTTGTTCCCGGGAGATGCTTAACCCTTATCGGACGCTCGCTTTGCAAACACGATTCTCGCTGAGTTATTGTTGTCAGCAAACGCGCGACGAATAGTCAGTATCGTAAGAACATTTCTGTTACAAACGATTTACCTTGCGATGCAGTATTACGAAAGTATGAGTTCCAGATAATTATTTATTAGCTTTCCGTGTATATTATTTGCACCAGTACTGTTGGTAGTCGATAGTTCTCGAGTTGCATTATTCCTAGGAAAACATAGAAAAACTCTAGAATCCAATTTAATTCAAGGTAATTCTAATGTTAACACTAGAACTACCATACCAGTCAAAACTGGTTCCGATTTTTTTAGCAATTGATATCTTCGAAGCATCGAATATTCGAAATGATTTTGAAAATAGTTTCACTCGAGTACTATGAATGCCTGAAGGAGCTGAAAATGTTACAATTTTAATAGGAATTGCATATTAATCGCAAATGCTCGGTAGTTCTAGTGTTAACTTCATTTACACTAAGTCTCTCTTCCATGAATCCATTTGATAGTACCATTAGATGTAAAACTAGCAATGACAGGCATCTATGAATTCGACTGCATAAAATTAGAATGAATTAAACGGAAAAGCGAATCTCAATCTCCACAATATTCATGAAACGAGTGTGATTCCTTACGAGCCAATCGATTGTACCGAACAGGCGTGATCATTTATCTTAGTCGAAACTTCGTTACTCCATTATGAAAAACCGCAGATACAAACCGCGACAAGATTGTACAGTCTGCCGTTTGATTTATTTGCAAGTATTCGCAACGAGGCGTTACTAACTGGTATTTATAACTAATAACGGGTATTATCAAGGGAGACGAACGCCTCGTTCCACGAGTTGTCGTCGCCTCGTCGGGAAGCTGGCGTTTTCGCGGCGAGGCGGGCACGCGATCTCCTCCGAAGCGTCTCTTCGATTCATTCGACCGATTCACGGTCAACGCTGAACGAGATGTTGGCTGCATTCTTGGTAGACACGCGCGCGCGCTTTGGCCCCGTACGCTCGGCACGCGGCCGGAGCGTGTCACGGGACGCTGGCCACGCGTCGCGTCTCGCTTTCGCGCGCAAATAGACTCGACCCGTTGCGAATCTTCCTTTATCTTCGGAACTGCGAGAGATAGCGCGAAAGGTTTGACGCTAGGTTCACGGAACGCGCCGATTTGACGCAGATTGAATTTTAGAAACATTATTTGGTAAATGTTGCAATCGGTTTTCGTTGATCCAATTAGAGGAATATGAATCCTGATTGATTTCTACATCTACAATTTACGAATCTAAATGAACGAATATCAACTTCCCTAGGAACAATAGAATAAACTACAATAAATGCCCGTAAATCTAGTGTTAACGCTAAAACTACCGGACGAGTCGAAATCAGCCATTACTGATGTCTTGTATTTGCAATTGTTAACGCTTTGATTAATCACCAATTGATTTCATACAGTAAAACTATAAAATTTGATACTTAATATTAGACTTCGTACAATGCATGAATTTGAGAAATAACAAAATAGCTTTGTCCCTCGATGTAAGTGTGAGTTAGCTTCACAAAATATCCTTTCTATCTCATCAGAAGACGTTAAAATATTTCCAATGAAGAACTTCCGAGTGCAAAGGGTTAAAAAGATGAGATGTTGCTCGTAGAAACGATTGAAGACACTGATTTAAATACGCAGAGTTCTAAATCAGTTGAAGTCTCGATAGATGCACTCTCGTTTCCACGGAGAAATTTCCAAGAGTCAGTTTACCTCGGTATCGTTACTGTTAAACAGCAGCTACATTGTTCCTCCACATTCCTGAAACTGCAAAACAGAGTTAAATAAGAATTTCCTTCGAGAGCTGTTATCACCGCTTCAAACCGAAATTCGTGCACAAAGTTCGTAATTCTTTGGATTTGATAATTCCCCTCGTTATCCGTCGCTACGTGTGCATTTACAGAGGCTTTGATTGCACCCTTATAAATGTCTGTCTTTCACCGTCTCCCGCCGCCACTCCATTCACACGTTCCCTCCGCACTCCCTTTCCTTCCATCAGTCTTCCATTCACCGCCGCATCAGTCATCCACATTCACGCGCGACGGATTCAAGGCAGCCGCGAGGTTACTCGGCGCTCGGATCTAATTATACCGACGCCTCGCGACGGTTCAACTTCCAGATTCCATAAAAACCCCGCGGAATGCCTTTCGCTTTCGGGCCACGGTCGGAGCCGCGCCGGTCGCCGGTCTCGCGACTCGTTCCCGAGGTGTTTATCGGATTCCCGCGGAGGCGAAGCCTTCATTAGCCGCGGGGACGCGCGAAGGAGCGGCGAGGGTGCGCGGCCGATGCTATCGGCTCGCTTGTCGGTCGGGGAGAAAGGTTGATTAGCTCCGGTAACCAACGGCCGAGGCGAGGACTCGAGCGGAAAGGGCAAAGGAGCATCGGCGGGTCAATGGGAAAGGGATGAGACCGGTCGGGAAGGGTGCGCCGGGGTAAAGGGAGCGAGACGAGGGCGATCGAACGGAGCATCGGGATGGGCAAACAACTCGGGATACGAATCAGTACGGAACGATTAAAGAATCCGGGAGGGTGCGAGGAGCGTCGAGGATGTCGGGCGAACGGGGTGGCTCGGGCGGGCGGTCTCGATCGGGATCGGAGAAAGAGGACTCTCGTTGTTTTAGATCGCCTCGTCAAGTTCCAGCTTCGTTCCGTTTTTTCCTCTGCGTCTCGAAACTCGTCCTTCCCTTTCGTTCGCGTCCGCGACGACGTTAGTCGTTGATTCTGTTTTCGACTTCTTACAGTGATAGGGTAATAAGGTTGTTGAACTGGTTTGTTTAGTTTCACCGAAAATATAATTTCACACTTAATCCTTTGAACTCTAGGCTCCGATATTGCAACAGTTGTGATATTGAATATTTTAATGAATCAAAGGAACTACCCTAAAATTATTAGATTTTCCATATATCCAAACTTTGTACTGGGAAGGATAATAAAAGATCGAAGGAATGCTATAGCATTTTTCATTTTCACTGGAGATACTATGGAAATTAGTT
Organism: Nomia melanderi; assembly: GCF_051020985.1. Lineage (NCBI taxonomy): Eukaryota > Metazoa > Arthropoda > Insecta > Hymenoptera > Halictidae > Nomia > Nomia melanderi. The sequence continues at coordinate 16,005,076 of NC_135007.1, forward strand.
GCAGTTGCTGACAGATTACGAAACCATCTGGAGTGCTAAGGGTTGAAAGTACAATGTTGAAGTAATACAATGATTCTAACAATTCATCAACACAGGTTGATTTTGGATGCTTGTTTCTACGTTTGTTGTTGACACTGGTTGTTGATTACGCGAGCCGATGTTAACTGACGCTCAAGGAAAAGTCGGCATATTCATAGTAAAAAGGAGCATCCACCAAGCAGCCAATCAGTGTCTCGCCGGACACGCAACCGATTGCCGGGGGTAGAGGCTCCTTTGTTTCTCACGCGACAGCGACGGCGATTGTCCTGTCATTTTTGGGCGCGTAACAATCGGAATCGGAGAAAGAGGACTCTCCGCGTTGTTTCAGATCGCCTCGCCAGCTTCCAGTTTCGTTCCAGGCTCCCCTCGTCTCGTCTCCCCCGTTTCTTCCTCCGCGTCTCCGAGCAACGCTCGCGGAAACTCGTTCTCACCTTTACTCCGCCGCGTCTTTGCCTCGAACTTTCTCGTCCTGGGTCTCCGAGGACGATCCCGGGCTGACCTTCGCTCGTCCCGACGATTCGTCGATTGCACGGAGAGCGATCGGGCGACTGGACCGAATCGGCCGAGACCGCTGCTCGATTCGCGCGGTCTCGTTTCGCCGGCGACGCTTTTTCTCGCGCCGCTCACGGCGTCAAAGTCCAAGCACGGTCGGTTGCCAGCTATTCCGCGAAACGGTGCCGACACCTCGCCTCGGAGCAAAGTCCGTTCTGGCGAAACCGCCGCTCGCTAAAGTATAAAAAGAAACGGCGCGCACAGGCTGCCCGGAGAAAGCGCGGGTTCCCGTCGCGTGGGCGTGCGCGACGCGCACTTTGGACCCTCGATTGTTTTTCGACGGTTCCAGCTGTTCGCGTGTTTACCTTGCGCGCGCCTGCGCCTCGGCGACCGTGCAACGGTCGACTCGTTAATTAACGTCGCAGTCCGGCGTCGAATAAAATTAGACGGCGGCGTTGCGAGCTCGTGATCGACTAGCGGCGCGCTGGATGCGCGGTAATCGGATTTTCGGGCGACGCGGCCGTTCCGCTTGTCTCGACGTTGAAGCGGACTGGCGCGGGCGGGCGATAATTATTTACAACAGCGGACTCCGGCGAGGATTCAGCCGCTAGATGGATGAGACCGTTTTTTACGAGCTTCCAACTGCGTCGGGTGTTTGTAAATCGATTGCGGTTGCTTGTAACGTTGATCGAATATTAATGGGACAAGCTCGAGGAAATGACTCGGGTTTAATTAGAACTGTACACTTTCGCTTTTGACACTTCAGGTTTTGTTATCTATTATCTCCAATTAATTTTTATAGTATTCCTAGGGAAATGAACGATGTCATAACAGTCCTTAGATCTTTTATTCTCAGTACAAAATTTAGATGCGTGGAAAATTTAATAATTTTAGGATAGTTTCATTGAGATTCATTGAAGTATTTATTATAACTGCTGTAATATTGAAGCCTGAGTTCAAACGATCTGCCCCCAATGGTTTCGAACTCCTAAATTAAATCCTAAGTAAAATCCATAGAATTCTCTTCCCGTCGGACCACGTATCGTCAGCATTTACTTTCCACATTAAACAATTCGCTCGCGTGGACGATATCTCGTCTATTATCTATGATGTGCTCTCTCTTGCTCCATTATCTAGGATCATCTGGCATCTGCACTCTAGTTAATTAATATCACTTAGCCTTGACCAGGGAGCGCCGCAGTTTCAAGCGTATCCTCGACGCTACTCTGTTTATTTCCGAAAAACCAAGACACGAGTTTCGCCCGTCTAATTCCCCCGTAGCCGCGACACTGTGCAGCAGGTCGACGCGGCGGTGGCTCGAGGTCAGCCGAATTGGGAGGCGTCCAACAGGCTGTGTCGCGCAACCTCGCCGTAGCCTCCGTCGGGTTCAGCCGTGCCGCAACGTGTCGCGGTGGCTAGATAAAGGACCCAGATCCCCGAGATATCGTTGCGCGAGGGAGCACGGGGCGCCGGTGCGTTCCATCTGCAACGGCTGGCCGGCACCGTTGCACGACGGGTCGTCACGCGACACCTCGCCCCTTTATGGCGACTCTGTCGTGACGCGTAACGAGTCGAGCATCCCCTAAATTGGCTCGTGGACGTTGTTGCGACCTGCTGCGAGTCGCAGCGACAGTCTCGAGTAACAATCAACCCCAACGCGAGGGTTCTGGACTTTCACTCGAGGAAACAGAAGCTGCTTCACAAATTCTTGGGAAACGATGTCTAGGATCGAAGTATTCTCGACAGTGTCGTTGTTTACGCCGATCGACCGTCCATATTTAGGAGAGATCCTCGAGATGTTATTTATCGCCGGGCCAACTCGACCCCGAGCAAAAGGTCTCATGCATGCTGAAATATGCGCGATGCAGTTCTCTTGTCCTTATCGCAGGAACATTCCTCGCGTCTCTGTTCTTTCGGAAATTCGAAAACAGTCGCAGCTGTAGGCTGGATGTTGCAGCCCTAGAATAAGGTAGTGAACAATTGGAATAGTAGTATTTTCAATGCTCCTTTGGAAGCTGCAAGGCCACTTTTAGGACTTGTCGGCGTAGCTCTAGCTCTGTTTATTACTATTATTATATATCTATTATTCACCACTATGCTCATGTACCATTTTACTATCGATACTTTAGTGGCATTGAGTTGTTTTACGTGTTGTCCGTGTTGTTTCCATATTTCATTATACATATATTTATTCCTAGCTCTCGATTACTCGAGATCCACCTTCTCATTATCTATAATATACCACTATAATTATGAGCTGATTATTTTGAAAGCGACTCAGTCCTCGCGAAGATTGAAGGACCATTAAAGAATAAAAATATAGAATTGTAACTATTGCAAGGATTAACTGGATTTTTCTGAAAAATACACCTGAGCCACTTTCGAAATAAACGGCTCATGTATAATACAGTACCACTATAATTATGAGCTGATCATTTTGAAAGCGACTCAGTCCTCTCGAAGATTGAAGGACCATTGAAGAATAAAAATTGTAACTATTGCAAGGATTAACTGGATTTTTTTGAAAGATGGACTTGACCCACTTTCGAAATAAACGGCTCGTATATAATATAGTAACGCCATATTTGTCCTTCGCGCCCTGTACGCCTCCACGAGACCGCGCCTCGTTCGCGGAACGCGTAATTCTCGTAATGGAAGGAAAGAAAATTACACAGCACTTTATTCGTCCGATACAAATTGTGTTGATTGATTAATGGATCCGCTAATGAATTAGAAGCCGGTTTCGACCGGATCCGAGCAGCCGTACGTGCCCGCGCGGCGTTCGATTTCGTTTCCTCGCGTCTGTTCTCGCGAGCTACTTGATCGATCACCCGTGACCGGTCGGCGATCCGCGCCGCGCAGCCCGCGCGGATGCTCGGGGAAAAGGAAACGGCCGGAAAACAAGCTAATCACAGGCAACGCGGCGCGGTCGAGGACTCGATTAGTATTTCGAGATCCGCACGCTCGCCCGGAACGCGTAAACCGAATCGCTTCGGATTACCGTCCGAGTATCGGGGATCCGATTGTCCTCGCCGCGTCCCGTTGAACTTTGATCTGGATATCGCGGCGGCAACGCGACCGTTGTGAACACGATTCGAACGACATCGACGCGTATCCGAAAATTGGGAAACGAGGACCGGACTCTCGACGGCGAATTAGCCTCTTGCGCTGGAAATTTACTCTTTACGGAGCAGTGGAACATCATCATCGTACGCTTTACCTCTAATCCGCTTCGTCTTTCAATCAGTTCACTCGCATTTGCGCAAATGATTATATTTTCCTCGCTTCGCTTTCGTAGATTCGTCTTGATGAACTTCGTTTTTCACCTATCTCACGCAGATATTCACGTCAGTGTTGTTTATTAATCATTCTACGCAAAGTGATACGTTTCGAAGTAATCTAGGGTACTTACTGCAACGAGACTATCGACGTACAACGGCGCATAATGGTGATTTTACGTAAAAAATGTCGACAACGACGATATCGATCGACGTCGCGCAAGAAATTGCATGCGGCGGAAGTTTGCGATAGATGATGGAACTCGTCGGCAAATGTGATCGCGTAAATTGAGTTTAATTAGCGGGGCTCGGCTAAGAACCCGTGGGACTAATTTCGCATCCGAGCGGAGCTAATATTTGTTCGGGATAAGCGTGCGAGCCGAACGTTCCTTTCTTCCGGTGGAAACTCCTCGGTCAAATTCGGTGGCCCCCGTTCGGTGCATTTTTCAAGTTTTCGAAGTCGTCGGACGCGACGTGGCAACGAGACGTTCGATCTTCCGGCGTCGCCGCGGGAAAGAGATTCGATTCGAGCGATCCGTTGCTTCGATTAGAGCCGAATAGTTAATACAATCGCCGGCAAAGCGATCCTCCGAAAGGTATTCACCGTCGAAAGATTAATAGATCCTCTGGAGAGTCCGTTTAACGGCGAATCGATGGGTTAAGACGAATGTACTCGCCTCCCTCGTTTCTTCTTTGTTTCGCCTCCCCGGGATCCGCTCCGGGATTCGTCCCTTCCCGTTCCGTCGCGCGTACATAATGGAATCGCGTTTTTCCTCGTGTATCTAAGCACTTTATCCAGTTAAGTGTAGAATTCAGTTTGAGAAATCTTTCATTGTGAAGCGTATATTCGAATGCAGGGCAAATGCAATTAAAATACATCCTAACGAAAAACTAAAACGAAGAAGAATTACATGTTTGTCTCAAGATATAAATAATCCATCTTTGAAACTAACGAACGAGAAAACGCACGTGCGTTGAGCAACAAGGCTATTTTATTACAATATTTCAATGTGTATACGACTATAACTTTGCTGTACCAAATGTAGTAGTGACTAGAAACTCCAGAAACGCAGCGAAACGACGAGACAGTCGTTTCCTTCGAATTCTTCATCCCCCGGGACTCGATCGATCGAGGCTTCGTTATCCTAGAAGTGCAGTGGAGGAGAATTCGTTGGATAGTTATCGGCGCGGCTCTCGAATCGCGAGTCGCAGGCGAAAAACGGACGAAAAACAGCACCGTATCCCATAGAGGACGAAGCGATGGTCGCAAGCCCTCGTCGTCGAGCATCGATTTCGCAACGCGATCCGCGCGGAACGCTCGACGTAATCCGCGAGAGGATCTCTTCCGTGCCCGAGCGTTCCCGTCGATTTTACAAGTGGAGCGAAACAGAGCGGCCGACAACAGCGCAAATCCAATCGGAAAAGGATACCTGCCGTCAGCGTGTTTCCGCTCGACGACAGGGAAACACGGGCAGAGGCGAGCTTGTCGGGCGAACGGACCCGTTACCGCCGGGCCGTGTTCCTCGTTAGGTTTTCGGCGATCCGTCGGCGCGTCCCTGCGCGTTGCTCGGCGTCGCAGCTGTCGGGACAATTAAAAAACCAGACAATGATACGTCCACCGCGCGCGGCGCTCGTTCGAGCGAAAGAATAATAAACGTTCGGCTGTTGGCGCGCGAGTCATTGAATCATTCCGGAATCCTTTTGTTCCCGTTCCTGTTCCGTTCCGTTCCGTTTCGCGGCGTTCCATTCGGTGCACCCGGAACAGTCGATGCACAGGCTTGGCTTTTCACTCGTCGGATAGCCGAGCGCGCAGGGACCGCGATGGAGAAAGACGAGCGGAGAACCGCCACGCTTTCCCCGCCTGTGTAAATTGATCTGTCAACTGTACCGAAATGCGCGCGCCTGTTTTTTGCCCGCGAGATCGCGCTCGTAAAACGATAGTTCCCGGATAGCGCCGTCGCCGCGGGCGAAATTAGTCGCGGAGAGTTTACTCGGTGCCGCGTTCGAATTGGCACGCTCTTTTACGAGCTCGTAAACGCTCCGTCCGCACGCACGCGTCCGTACGGCCGACGTTGATTAGCGACAAGCTTCGCGCGTCGCGATGAATATTTAAATTCGAGGCGGACGTCGCTTCGAGTGTCTGAAAGGGCGGGCGTGCGAAAGGGGCGCGAGAAGGTCGCGATGAACTCGGTTTCGAGCGCCTTTGTTGTCGGCTGACTCGCGCGAACGGAGATCGGGATTGAAACTGCATGTCACACAGTGAGATGTAACGATAGGGAATGGAGAATATAGGTGTCGACTCGTTATTTGCGTCTCGCTCCGTCGGATGCGGCTTCATTCGCGAGCTTCGTTTTCGCGAAGCCTGCAACGGGAGCGATCGACACCGTCGACGTTCGGGTGAACGTATCCAAGTTTAAATCATACCTCGTCGAAGGAAATTTCAGCTCGAAAGCGCGGACCGATGTTCCACCGATGTTTCGTGTAAAATGCATTTGAAAGAGATAGTTCGTAAAGAGCAGTATGAACGATTCTTCTTACCAATGATATTGAACATAACAATTATGTAATCTATTCGGAATTTTTTAATATTGTAATATTTTAGTTTTATATTAACACTAGAACTACCGAGCATTTACGATTAATATGCAATTTCTATAAAAATTGTAACAGTAGATTATTTCCAGTTTCTTCAGACATTCATTATAGTACTCAAATGAAACTATTTTCAAAATCATTTCGAATATTCAATGCTTCCAAGGTATCAATAATTAAATATTTCTACCAAAGCTGTCGTCACCATTGAAAATTTCAGCATTATTTCCCAAGTCTAGTACATTCTGAACACTTTTCAGCTTCTACGATATCGATTCTAAAATTGTCTATAGAAAATGTCTACAATTCAGTCGGGGAAAAATGATTAAAACGGAAACAATGTTAACCCTTTGAACTCTGTAGGCTCCGATATTCCACCAGTTATAATATTAAATATTTTCGCTTTGAATACTATAAAAATTAGTTGCAGTTGCTGGTAGATTAACAACCTAGAGTGCTAAGGGTTAAGTTCAGCTTTCAAAAGGTCTATAGAGACACATCGGTAAAAAGTGTTAGAATATCCGCGAGATCATCTTCGCGGGCGTACTGCGAGCTTCATCGCGCCTTCGAAGTTGCACGTCCGACGTGAGACTCGGGGAAACAGCCGGGAAACGCGGAGATCCGTTGGCCAAGCTGGAATCAGTCTAAGGGGTTAAACGGCGGGAAATGTAGCGAGAGGGAAGAAAGTAACGGAAAGGGATAAAGGAGATCGAGCCGGACAAAGGATTTCCCCGGATGACGAGGTGGATCCTCGACGAGCAGTTTCCTCGTTACTGTTTCCGGTTCCTGTTCCTCTTCCCGTTCCGGATCCGGTTCCGTTGCCGGTTTCAAACCCCGACACGTTTCCAAGGGTTTCCTCGGGCCGAGCAGCTTCGGCCTCGGAAAGGACACCTGCTCGCGCCACGAGGTGCGCGTCCTCCCATCGATCGCGCCCGGTTCGCCCTATGGCCGCGTTCGAAAGAAACGGGAACGGGATCGTGAACGGGAAAGGAGAAACTCGGCCAGGATCGAGCGAAATTCAGGGAACGACGGTCCATCGGGGGAACGACGCGCAGCTATTCCGACGGAGCGCCGAAAATTACTCGAATTCTATTGATGGAACGTTCGTGGTCGCGGTCGTCGCTTAGTTCGATAGCTATAGCGATCGTAGTCGGTCGGAACTTCGACGTCCGTGCGCCGTTGATTGAGAAGTCGCGGAATTTCCTTCGCTTTTTCCCGTGGAGAGCCGTTCTCGCGAGCGGTCGCCCGTAACAATGGCCGACAGCGTGCGGTCGCCGCGTAACAATGGCCGACCGCGCGGAGTCTCACTTTTGGGAGACCGTTAACCTTTTCAGTACTGATGTTATATATAAAGAACCGAAGTTCGGTATATAGTTTCCCTTGTTTCCGACACTTAAGAGTTCAATGTATCATTTAGCTTTCTCTTTGAAGCTCTCGAATGCTTTGGAAAGTCCGCAAAGGGAAACCCGACTTGATCGCGCTCCTAACTGAAAATAAACAGATATTTCGAGCTTCGCGCAAGATTCGCAGGACAATTAACGAAACACGAGACGAGGAGGCTTAGCCGGAGCGAAGGAAGTTTTCTAGTGATATCGATTCTCGTCCCACTTTCCAGATTAACCTACCACTGTGCGTCGTGTCGCGGTTCTCTACAGTGAAACACGGGTCGCGGTTGCATTCTTAACGGCCGCTACGTTGGAAATGGATTCCGCTCGTTGAGGAATCTTCCTCGTGTATCTCATCTTTCTGAACGCCACTATGGCGGCGCAATTATCGATAGTTGCACATTATAGTCTAATCTAACGTAATCCCAGCGATACTCACGCAGACCGCGTGGAACCTCGCGCAGGCTAAAAGCTTGAACTAATCGAGTCGCCGTCGGAGGATTCGCTGCGTCTCGTCGAATTACCGCTGCGTCAGTTTCACTGAAGGGCTACCTTTCCCCTTTGTTTTCGTCCTGCTGCCGGCTCGCTCTCGCAACGCGCTGTAAATTGAAAAAATCGTCCTGCTCGAACTCGTGCTCGTTAGCTTAATTACGTCGGCCGAGCTCGCGCCTCGAATCGCGCGTGTTTTCCGTTCACGGTTCGCGGCCGAGTCGAGTATAATTTCCGCGCGTACGAATGGCGGCTGGCGTTCCGTTTCCGGGAGGCTCCTCCCTTCCCGTTCCGCCGAAAATTGTGTCCCAGGTCGGCTCCTCTTCGGATCCGCGCCGGTGTGCCGGCGAAATATCGCGGGGAATCGCTGGAGAACGGCTCTCTCGCGAGCAGACGGAGCCGCGCAAAGGAAAGCGGCGGAAATGGAAATAGGTTGAAGCCGTGGCGCGGTCCCACGGCACTCGTGGCTGCTTCGAGCGTGCACGAAAAGCCCCCGACGAGCGCCGCGGAGAACCGCGGCCGCGCCGAGAGTAATTCCCCGTTTCCCTCGGCGAACGCGCGCCTTTCTCTACCCGTTTCGTTTTATTCGAGCAGCGCCTGCCCTGGAGGAGTGTATTAGCTCTATCGAATCGAGGTAATAGCGCGATTATGGAGAATGGAACGGATTCACGGGCTCGCGCCAGTCGTTGCGCCGCAGAAACGACAAGCGACGGGACAATCCCGACGAGGAACGCGCTTCCGTCGCTTGTTCGCGATTTCTGTTACGCTGCCGCGGGCGGACAGGAGGGTGAAATAAATGAGAAAGAGTTGATCGTGTTTCCGCGGGATCCGAGACGAGCGTTCCCGGTTGCTCCCGAGTATTTCCCACGGCCGACGGTTCTCACTCGCGCGAACTTCCTCGCGATCCCTCGGTCGCTTCTTATCGCGCTCGATTCGGTGGGTGCATAATTGAGCGGGATCTTTGTCGGCCGAATTCTCGCCCCAGTCGTCGTTAATTGAATCGCGCCGCGTGAAAGGGGTGCGCGAATGATGCCCCGTTTTTCTAGGTTTCGCGTCTCGCGACATCCGCGCCGTTGAAAAAGGCTGCGAGCCGTTCCGCTTCGCGCCTGTCGGCTGGTTCTTGCTGCGCCGTTGATACTGCCTCTGCAGCTCGCAAAAGTAAAACTAATTGGTACTTCGATACGAAAATAAAGAAATTAATTGGCGAAGTCGCGCGTCGATATCGAATACACCAAAGAAACCATACTCGATCGGCGTGACGTTCGTTGTGATTCAACCGGAATATTTCAAACAGCGTTCCCTTTAAAATTATTATCATCCATCCTCCGACAAATGTTCCATCGGAATATTCAATTAGTCTCCCGCCTCCGAGGAAGAAAAACAATTCGTCGGCCGCGTGGCGCTCTCCGCGTTTTCCAAAAGTATCGAATGGACCTCGCGATTGCCGGTTGCGTGTTTCCCGGCGAAGCGGAATTCCGTAGCGAGAGCCGAGAGAGACGAAGAGTTCCGAGCTGGCGACATCAAAGACGCGTTACCGATCGGGACGCAGTTTGTCTTTCGCGTTAATAAATTCCCCGGCGTTTCCGGGTCGCGCGTATTCCGCCGATAAATCTGCGGCGGGTCGTCGGACGGCGGCCCTGTTCGATCGTGATTATTATTACGAGCCGATAAACGAACACGCGCGCTGGGCGTGTCTCGCCGGATCGCGTCGCGCCGCTCGGTAACGATCGCGCGCTTCGGACTCAATATATTCCGCGGATTATGTCGAGCATATCGGCGTGCAGCTATCGCTTTCCCATTCGTACCGGTCGGCCGGTCGAGCACGCGGTTAAACAAACGCATTAGTCACCGGAGAGCATCGTCGACCGAGAATTATGGGACTTCGATTCGAAGGTACACGCGCGGAGAGAGCTCGTCGCGTCTCACTCGGGGCGATTGTTCTTCGATCGGCCTCTAACCTCCTGTCCCGTGGCTCGATTAAAAACACAATTAAACCCGGGCCGGCTAGTTAACGGCGGAACCAGTAATTGCAATTATCGGACTGGAACGCAATTGCAATTTTCATCCGGTCGCTTTCGTTAGAACGAAACGAAACGAAACGAAACGAAACGAGGCGAGGTTCAAGTGGCACGCGACGTCGATCCCCTCTCGATCGCGATTTTCCATTCGCGTCCCGTTTCCGGCGTCCGTCGCCGCTTCCTCCGCTTCCCGGCGTCCTCCGCCCGAGTTTCTTTGTTCCCCGTTCGATTCTGTTCCTCTCCGACGCGCCGCGCTCTCTCGACCGAGCTCTCCACGAGAAATGGCACGCGTCCCTCGCTACAACGCGTTACGCGAGCTATCATCGGATATCGATCGAATCGCTCTTCTTTTCTCCGTTTCCACCGGCGGTTTTCATCGTCCGCGGGGTATCGACAACGCTCCGGACCGATTCGAATTTTCTTCCTGATCGCTTCCCCTTTTGTTTCCACCGAGCATACCCCAGATCGCGCGGGCCGAGTTAGGTCCGTGTTGTTCGTCCCTCGGTTGAAAGGCCGGACCGGGTCAACCGTGTCACCGGTTCGATCGTTCTCCTTTCGAAACGGCTCCCTCGAAAGCTGCATAGTCGGAGCTGTCGCAGGCTAGGCACATCGATTACCGCCGCTGTCGCGACGCTGGATGTTGAATTAAAAAAGGAACCGGCATGTCGAAGCCGCGGGGAACAAGTGAAATTCAGAAGGGAAACTAAAGGGAATTCGCTATTTAACCCTTTGCGCTCGACAATATTTTTCGTTGAAGATATTCTTTACTTTCTGATTAAATGTCGACGATGTTTTTCGCTACTAACACAGTTGATTATGTGATATAAATTAAGAGACACTATTTTACTTCGATGTCTTATGTGTTGAGACGTTACACAAGGTTTAATATTGAATTGAACATTTTATAAGTTTGCTGCGTCGAATCAATTGGCGACTGAGAGGCGCCTACGGAGTGCAAAGGGTTAATCGTATTAACACTAGCTTCAGGAAACGCGTCACTTTGACGCACATAAAATTTGATAAACATTATTCACTAAATGTTCACGTCAATCTTGATCGATGCAATTACAATATGTATCGCAAATGTCTGTTTTAAAACCCCCAATTTCTAAGATCTAAACGAATGAATATTCATTTTCCTAGGAACAACAGAATAAAGTGTACAATAAACGTCCGTGAACCTAGTGTTAACTGCTCGGTAGTTCTAGTATTAAACGTCCACCTTTAATCTACATAAAACATCAGTCCCCCGAAATTTGCAAAACATCCTCCGTACAACACTCTTCCGCGCAGCGTCCTGCCTCTCGTTACAACACTCCCGATTCCCCTCGTCTCGCCGAAAGGGACGTTCGATCGTTCACCGACGCAGAATGCAACGAGCCGGCGCGGCAACTGCAACTTGGAGATCGAGTAGTCGAGCGCGCGATAAACCCGACACGTTTATCGGAGGCGAGCAGCCTCGCGGATCGAAGGACAGGCGAGAGGCGACGGCGGAGAGAAAAACCGGAGAACTCCTCGTACCCTTTGCGCCTCGGCGCGCGGAAAACTCGGTTCCTCCGAGGTTCCTCGCGGTATCGCGTGGATCCGATTTCCATCTCGCGGAGCGCACTCGGGTCAAGAGGATTCCCTTCCGCGTCCTCCCCCGTGCTCGCCGCCGCTCGTCTCCCAGAGACAAACGCGCGGCGCTCCGCGTCTATCCGTGTCTACGCGCCGCGCCGGTGGTTGAAAGTTGCCAGCTCGGAGTGCTCTCCGCCGGGAAGACTCGAGGACACTCGAAAATCATCGGCTCGCGACGGATATTTCTTCGCGAGGGAAATAATCCGCGAGAGAAGTTCGATCGAACGAAGCAACGCCGGCGAATCGGGCGCGTCGAGCGAGCCGCCGGTCCCGACGGACCGTGTTTTTTCTAATCACCTCGAAACCCGTGACGGGCGTCGGTCAATAAAGCCGGCGGCTCCGCGGGAATCGATCGGCATTGTTGGCTCGCGATGCCAGTCGCGCAAACACCGCGCTCCCCGAGCGTTTTTCGCGAAGTCGCCGGCCTTCCTCCCGCGGGTCGCGCCGCCGTCCCGTCCGCCGGGGCGATCCGGAAATTCCGAATAAATCGCGGCACCCGGATATCGGTTCCGCAAACATCGCCCGCGGATCCCGTGGAAACGGGATCGCGGAAACCCGGGTCGGACGGAATTATCCGCTGAGACCGCGGAAACGTAACGGAGCTTCCGACGCGGATCGATAGCGTCGCGCTGAAATACGGAATTCGCTTTCTACGATCGTATCGCGTCGCTAAACGGAAGCGCGCGCGAAGCGGCCCGCGGTGTTGCGGAAGGCGGAACGGATTTCAACGGATTAGGAGGGACGTTGCAATTTGGCGTCCATTATTCTCGCGTTCCGAGCGCAGCCCTCGTGAACGCCGGCTCTCGAGGAAGTCTGCATCCTGATCCGCGAACGAGTATTGTAGTGTGCGATATTTCGATTGGGATGATATAGACGGGAATATAGAGAGGGAAATAATTGTTTACTCGAGATACTGAGTTCCTGGAGCATTTTACTATATATAGTTTCGAAGGAATCAGCAAATTGTCCATTCTTCGAGTGGAGATTTCGTTTGAAGATGCTACCGTGATAATAGCAAAGTAACGAACATCGATTGCTGAATTAATCTAGAAATCTTCACGAGTCTCACTCGTCACTGTACAGCAAGAGGTTAACAATCAAGTAAGAAACATTAACCCTTTGCACTCGGATGTTTCTTATTAGAAATACTTAACATTTATTTACGAGGCGAAGATGGTGTTTGAGACTGATTCGAAGAGAAATCACCAGTTCATTGAGGAAGCTGTTTTATTCGAATCTTTCGAAAATTAGAAATGCTACAACATTTCTTCGATCTTCTATTTTCCTTCTCAGTACAAAATTTGGATGTGTGGAAAATCGAATAATTTTGTAGTTTCTTTAAGATTCATTGAAATATTCAATGTTACAACTGGTGCAATATCGGAGCCTACAGAGTTCAAAGGGTTAATACCTTAAAAGCATTGAATATTTGAAATGATTTTGGAAATAGTTTCACTCGAGTACTACGACGAATATCCAAAGAAACTGAAAATAATCTGTTACAATTTTTATAGAGATTACATATCAATGGGTTAACATTAAATATCACATTCTATAGTTACTGTGTCGAATCAAGTGGCGACTCACATCTCGAGTTCAAAGGGATAACTTCTTCTTTCGTAGCAAAGATAAACAGAAACGATTACCCACTGTTACAACATGATCCTCCGTTGATCGTAGATCAAGAAAATCAACCCTTCCCAGCTCGAGCGCGACGAATCGATACCCACCCGCCCCCAGTTGTCCGGGAAAGAGGCCGTTGCTCGAGGAAAGGAAGCCGCTTACGAAATTCCTCGCAACGGATTACCCAGCCCGCCGGAAAGAATCGTTCCAGCTGCTTCGAGAAACAAAAGGGGAAAAGTTTGTTGGCCAGTCGGCGCTCGCGCTTAAGCCCCCGTATAACTAACGCGATTACCCGCGTCCCTAAGCTCGCCGCGGATTTTACGAGGATAAAAGTTACGAGGGAGCACGCCGGGCTCCTTTATCCCGGCCTCGTTACACCGTTACGCCGTTACACCGCCGCAACGTCGAGCATTTGCCGTCCGGCGCGGCGTCTAGAAGCGACTCGGAGGCGAAGCCTTGACCGTGCATAAGTTAACTTGAACTTGACATCCGCGCGACACGCGTTCCCGGTCGGTTTCGACGCGCCGGCTGCTCGCCGTTCTAGTTACGAGACCGAGGCGATTAATTACAATCGACCGACCGGGGGAAACGACTGACGCGGCCTAGGAAAATCGCTCGGTTCGAATCAATCGTCGCGATCCCGGAGCGCGTCACTCCGTCGCTGACGCTAGTCCGTCGTCGATCGACCTCGTGATTCACGGCTTATCGCGACGCGCGAGAATCTCGTGCCAGACGCGCTATAATTTCGACTAAAATTAACTTTTCCCTCCGGCGGCGGTGCGTTCCTCGCGCCTCTATTCTCAGGCGTTCCTTTGATCCGCCGCTTTCTCCGCGTTTCAACGGCCGATCCCATCGAGCCGATATCTATGAGCGGACGTCGGAGCCGCCGGGACCGCGTCGCTCGCGGATTCGTATCGAGATATAATTAAATAGAGAGCAGCGCGGAGGAGACGGCGCGGAGGAGGCGAGTTTTAATAAGCGGAGAGCGCGCCGCGGCTAACTCGGAATTTCATGAAGCGAGTCGAGTGTAAAATTCAATTTTACGGCGACGCCGTTTGAATAAACATAAGAAGAGCCTGGCCTAATTGATTCGCCGGAGCGGCGCGATTAAATCGTCGCGGTAGAGCGGGGCTCGACATTTTTCGCGGGTCTCCGCTCGTCGAGCCGGCAACTTTCAACCGAGTTTCCCTCGCAGCGCGCGCTTTGCGCTCCCTCGGAACTCGAACTATCCCGGTCGAGGAGCTGTGCGCTCCGCGGAATCGTCGCCTCGGCTTCTCGCTTCGGATCCGGCGAATTTTAACACCTCGACGCGCGAACGCTCGTCGGAACTCCCGTCGACGATTCGAAACAGGTTTCCTCGTTAACCGGAAAGTGACAAGTCGAGGTTCTTAACACTTGAACTACCGTGTGTTTAATACGATTAGGATATAATCCCCATAAAAATTGTAACTGTGGTACAATATGGTACATGGTATGGGTACATAGCATGGGGAACTATGGTATTTTATTTCCCCATTTCACGTATCGACAGATTACTCGAGGCTTAATAAATACGGAATTTTACAATTTTGATGCACCAATCGAGTGATTGAGAGGCATCTTTGGAGTGCAAAGGGTTAATGCGTTAAGCGCCGTGTTAATTACCGATGACTGTTGCTTCTGAGTTACTTGGAAACTATCGTATCATGCGAGATAACGATGTCGAATGAAGAATATAAGGAAAAAATATAATATTAACACTAGAACTACTGTGTGTTTAACACGATTAGTATATAATCCCCATAAAAATTGTAACGATAGATTATCAAGAGTTTCAAGATAATCTTGAATATTCAATGCCTTCGAGATATCAATAATTGCGGAACAAAAAAATCAAAATCAGTCATTTTGACTGGTACGTAGTTCTAGTGTTAATTGCTCCACTGTTCCACCACATCCAAGTTTCTATGAAAAATTGTCACGAATCCGACGTGGCAGTCAGTGTTAACCCTTTGACGAACGTCGACATCTTGTGAGATGAAATATTCAGATTCGGAAGACTAAGTCGTGGGCAAACGATCTAATTAGTCAAACAGCAAGAGATCAGTAGTTTTCTTTTTTTCTATTAATTAAGCAATCGATATATAATTCAGCTTCATACGTTGGTTTCCTGCATCTCAAAGAATCCCCTCCGCAAAGGGTCACTGCACGTTAAAAATGGACGCGTCGTTTCCCTCGGCTCCTCCATTTCTTCTCGATTTACGATTGCAGTAAACGGGTAAAGTAGAAACAACCCCGAACAGCAGGGACTCAGGTGGGATCGACGAGATCGACTTTTATCCAGCCGCGTCGAGCAAACAGCTCGCCGCGCGCGAGCCTCGCAAGGAGCGCGCGTTGATCCGGTAATTAATAATTTCAATTAACAGGAGCACCTCCGCGGAGGAAGCCGCGCCGATGTTTCAACAGCTCCCTCCATATTTTAGGGAAGGGAAACGAATTCAGGAGTACCTCGGTTTCAATTAACTGGATTGCCGTTGCGCCTCGATTTATCCCAACGTTCTCCATCCCCTTCTCGCCGGCGATCCTCTCCCCCTCCTCGTGTTCCGTGCGCGACGATCGGGAATCGATACCCCTGTCTATTCCGTTAATGTAAATTCGGCAGCAGTTTCCACCTCGCAAGACCGACCGCTACTTTTTTCTCGTTTCGCAGCGACGTCTCGATACGCTCCCGTTGCCGCGTATTTCTCGCCTCTCCGCTCGTGCCCGCCGCCCGAAATGCAAATATCGGGATTACGGCGCGTCAAAGGGACCGACTGTATTCCCTCTCGCGACCGGTCGGCCAATTCGATCGCGATCGAACCGTACGAGCTCCTTTTTCCCGGCGAACCCGAATCCGCCCGACCGCGCTCCGACCGTTTCTCACAAGCTGCGCGGCGTTTCCGAGACGTCTTCGACTTTAATTCGTAACCGTGCCCAATTTCTTCCGACGAACCCGACGTACGGTTATTCGCAGCGCGACGAAGAGAATTCGTCGACGTGAATGCACGGAGCAAACTCGAGCAGACTGTCCGTCCCGCGAGATAGGATTTTACGGGACGAATAATGAAATGTAAAAACTCGCTTTGAATAATACTCTTCTTTTAATCTGATGCTCCTCGGAGGTTACAAGAATATTCCTTAGCCACTTTCGCTTGCAGATTAGCCTCTGCTCTCTATCGCGCCCGAGTCGCGACACTTTCCCTTGACCCCTTAATGTATTCACTTCCGCCGCTAAGCTCGTATAACATTTTACTATCGACAATTCGAAAGAATTGCAAGAAGATTGTCTATTCACTTGAGGTGGGAATTTCATTCGAAGGTGTTCGCGAGCGAAGTTTCGCGAATGTGTACGTGTTACTCACCTCCAACGGAAATTTATTGTTTCGTATGACTGAGCTCACGTTGCGACACACTGCGACGAAGCGCGTGAGTACCTAACCGAGTGACTTTTAACGAGGCAGCGAACGAGGAAGAATGCGAAAGAAAGAGTGCTTACTAAACGAAAGCAGAGAAGTCAGTAAATCAGTCGGTCAAAACTATTCTCAATTATCTGAATGTAAACTATCGTTTATCTCCACGCGTCCAACCCCATAAATTTCGGCCGTTGCCTGGAATCCGTTTCTCTTTTGTCGGGTATTTTCCCGTGGACTCTGTCCGCGTGGAGGAGAAAAAATTAACGATTCAGCGGCGGGAGGGGTAGAGGCGGCGGCGGGATAAGCCGGTAAAGCGAGGAAGCTTGTAGATCATCTTCGAAGTGTAAAATCCCCTTTGGGAGATCCCCCTTCGGGGGCGTTCGATCTTCGGGCGTCCGAGTATCCCGTACTCCGATACGTTCTTTCTTCCGTTTCGACCCTGATCCGCTTACCTCCGATGGAAGTAAATTTATTTGCGACACGGAACTCCGATACGATACGATACGATACGATGCGATGCGATGGGACACGATAGAACGCGATGCCGGATACGATGCAATCGGTGCGCGCAAAGTCGACGCGAAACTTTCCCGAAAGCTCGGCGATTCCCGAAGCTGGATTTATATCGGTGTTCGTTAAATCGAGAAGCACAGTATTCCCGTTCGTCCCGCTTCCCGTTTGTCCCCTCTCGTTCGGCAGCGCGGTAGTCGGCTTACTTCCGCGTAACAGGGAAAACCGAGCGAAACAGAAAAAGAGGATTCGCTCTTTTCCTCTCGAAATTGATCCCGGCCTCGTCGTACCGGCAATTACGCGGTCGGTTTCACTTCCAAACTTGTCCGAGCATCGAGCGGAGCACGACGCGACGATAGGGTTGAAGCTCGCGTCGCTCTTGATGAACTGCGGCTCTTTGTAGCCGCTCGCGCGAGAGATTTTCATAGTCCGCGCCCCTCGGACCGTGAAGCCGCCGACTCGGAGACCACCGATCGATCGGGCCTCCAGGAATCAACGATTCGCGATCGATCTACGCTCGGAAGCCTTAACTCGTTCCGTGCCGGTGGAAATTTCGGTTGTGTGTCGCTTATCGAGTGCTCCGCCGTTGCACGCGAATGTGTATTCAAAGTTATTCTTCTGTAGGTGGTTTATAATCAATGGATATTAAAGATTTATCGAAGTGAATGTGATTTCTTGAATATAAATGCTGCGAAGAATAGTGAATATCTCTCGTGAAGTATCTCCGAAATGTCTCCGAGCATTTCGGAATCTCCGAACGAGTTAACCCTTTGAACTCTGTAGGCTTCAATATTGCATCAGTTGTAATGTCAAATATTTCAACGAATCAAAGAAGCTATCTTAAAATTATTCGATTTTACACACATCGAAATTCTGTACTGAGAAGGAAAACAAGATGGAAGGAATGTTATAGCTATTTTGATACTACAAAAAGGACTCATGGAGACCATACCCAAGGGTGTCACAGATTTCGGGAGAGTTGCGTTAACTCGAGAAGAGAAGAGACCAGTACACTGCGAGCTATCGTTTCCATTTATTTCTATTTCATCCAATTATCTATTCCTGTGTTTCTTAAAAATAAAACATATTTAAAACACCAGTAATACCACACTATAAAAATTTGCAGTTGCTGATAGAATACAAAACCACTTAGAGTGCCAAGGGTGAAATAAAAATCACAATATTACAGCTGCAGTCTCGAGAAACGGAAGTCCGCAGAAGGAACGAACACGTACCAGCCTCTCGTTCGCCGGCGCGCCCTTGTCCGTCTAATTTCGCGCGGAGAGTCGGGGGGGAACAGGAGACGAGACAAGGGAAAACGATGCAGCCCGCGTTCCCGAGCTTTTTTCATCTTGTCTCGAGGCGAGCCGTAGTCGAGACGCGAAACGAGCGGACCCATTGTGCCGGGCGCGCTCGCGTTCGCGCCGGAACGGGCGAGCCGGGAGCGGCGGAAGGTTGTTCCGCGCGGCGAGAACCGTTCGAGTATCTCGGGACTCGATCGAATGGCGCCGTAATTGGGGAGGTTGTTACCACGGCGTCGAAAAATTGAAACACGGACGCGCGGGAGCCCCGGGACCTCGATAAAACTCGAATCGCCGTTGATCCCGGCCCGGAGCGATCGGTCGCCGCTGCGAGCTCTCGGGTCCGTCGTCGACGTTACCATGACGCGCACGTAGCCGGCGAGGAACACCGTTCCCTCCGTGTCTCCGCGAGCTCCTCTTATCAAATTCTCGTTACGCCGTTCCGTGCGCTATTCTTATCGGGCGCCTCGTCCGTTATCGCGCCGGCGAAAACACGGCAGCCGACGGAAGTCGCGCGACGACGCCCGTGCGCGAATAAATGAATCGATTCTCGCTTCGCGCTCCGACGTGTCCCGAGTGTCGTGATTATTCATGCGGGAGAAACGGTGTACACGCTCCTCCCGAGCGGTGACTTCGCAGTTGTCAATGAAAAATCTGCATACCAGTCCGTAGCTTCTGGACGCGACTGTTCGCGGTGAAACGGGGAACTTTCGCCTTCGAGAGATCCGTGCGTTGATAAATGGGTCGTTCGGATGGCGGGACATAGGCGGATCTCTTGATCATTTGGAATCTTTGTAATATACGTCGGAGGAAAATATTCGGCGATCTCTTCGGCGAATAACGGTTGCGAAAGCCGAGCTACATATTTCACGTTTCTACTATAAATCGCGCGATACGTCAGTAGTCTCGACGTACCGTGCAATATGTTGAAAAACTGTGTTCCGATTTGTAGAAAAGTTGACCTCGATCCTGCTATGAGAACGGTTTTCGACGTTTTTTACCGATATCTATTGCACGATCCATATTTTGCAACTCTCGTTCCGAACGCTCTGCATCTCTCGAGCGGCTGCAAGTGGCCGAAAAATCGCGCGTCGCGTTCGAGGCGACACCCTGTAGATAACATCGTTGCCTCGAAACGCGGCTACGGTGCTACTATTTCATCGGCGCGACTGTGCAGCGAGAGGAGCGTTCCTGCGAACGTCGAGGCGGACCGTGCACACGCGGGATCTCTGTATTCAGCCGACGCAACGCGTCGCGTCGGTGTGCGGAGCCACGAGCCGTGCACGTGGAAGCTGTTGGCACGGGCCATTATATAATTCGCTTAATCCCGCGCTCCTCCTTCCGACGCGTACAGGTTCGCCGGCCAATTCCGGCGCAGAGCTGCGCCATTCTCGCGGGCAGATCCGTGCCACCGCGCGACCTTTCGATTTTCAAGTTTAGCTCTCTCGTCGCGCGAAATCGTAGGATTCGCCCATCGCCAAGTCGTTCTTGCGGTGTTTACTTGCACGCGAGACAAGTACAGAGAAAGAGGAAAAGAGAGAAAGAGAGAAAGAGTGTGTTGCATAATTGCCAGGGTGATTAGAAGAGAATCCGCGCCGAAAGTTCGGCTTTCGATTTTCAAGTTTAGCTGTCTCGTCGCGCAAAAACTTAGGATTCGTCTATTGTCAAGTCGTTCTTGCGGTGTTTACTTGCACGCGAGACAGGTAGAGAGAAAGAGGAAAAGAGAGAAAGAGAGAAAGAGAGTATTGCGTAATTGCCAGGGTGATTAGAAGAGAATCCGCGCCGAAAGTTCGGCTTTCGATTTTCAGGTTTAGCTGCTTCGTCGCGCAAAAACTTAGGATTCGTCTATTGTCAAGTCGTTCTTGCGATGATTACTTGCACGTGAGACAGCCAGAAAGAACGAGAGCATTGCGTAATTAGCAGAGTCATTAGAAAAGAATTAATACGCGCTGAAAGTTCAGCTTTCGATTTCCAGGTTTAACTCTATCGTCGCGGAGGATGCTAGGATTCTTCCATGGAATTCGTTCTTGCGATGATCACCTGCACGCGAGACAGACAGAGACAGAGTGGAAGAGAGAGAGAGAGAGAGAGAGAGAGAGAGAGAGAGAGAGAGAGAGTGAGAGAGAGCGTTGCGTAATTGCCACGGTGATTAGACGAGATAATTAATACGCGCCGAAAGCTCGCCAGGGCGCGCGTCGCCTCTGAATGGGGCCGTGCTCGGCCGCGTCCATCCGGCAACTCCTATTGTTCGGCTGGCCGAGGCCTGGACGCGTAATTAAAGCGACGGAAAGTCATTAGTTGTCGGGACGGGGCCAATGATTCCAAAGTATTTTCGACGATACGTCAAACCCCGCTCCCCCGTCCTAACGGGACAAAGATGCTCGCGGATCTTCGACCTTTCGACTCGACCGGGGGGTCCTCTCGGTCGGATTATGCAAATACGAGCGAATCCTCTTACCGTCTGTCGGCGCGGAAGTAACTTGGAGTCTTATAAAATCGATTAACCGTCCTTTTCAACGTCCCGGAACCGTCGCTCGCGGGATTCCCGCGGACGGCCGACCGGAGCGAAACGCGAACCGTGGCTCGCGAGCATCGACGGGACACCGTTCGGCGCGCCGTTTCCCGGTGCACCGTCGCCGAGACGGAGTCCGAATCGAACGGCGACGGATTACGTAAACTTGGAAGTCGGTGAAATCCGGCGACGCGATCGCGTCGCGGAATTGGCGGATAATAACGGAGAGAGGAGCGCGCCGCGCCAACGATTCCGAAATTTCGGTCGAGGCGGAACGGCGCTCGCCGCGCGGCAGGCGACGTTCCAGGATGAAAATACGTTCGGACGCGTACCGATCGACCGTCTTAGAAGAATTCCGTTGCACTCGAGTCGAGGGAACGTCTCCGAATACATCGAACCGCCGCGTTTCCGCTCCCGTTACCCAATTCTCCTCTTCGTTCTCGTTTGTACCCTCGCGCCTCCCCGTTCCGCCTCTCCCGTGCACCCTCAGCTTTTTTCCGCGTCCCGTCGATTTACATGTTATTGCCTTCGGGCCGTGTTGCTGCCGGTTCCGTCGACTCCTTAATTTGAGACCCGAGCTTTCCCGATACGAACGATCGCCCCGAGATACGTACTCTTGTTACCCTTGTGAAGCCAACTTTATCAGCCTTCCCCGGCGCGTACGGTTAATTACCGCTTGAATCACCGCATAGTCATCCTCTGACGCAACTGGGATAACCCACGCAAAATGGTTCTTGAACCGTCTCGTCATCGAAATAACAAAATGTCCGACAATAGTTACCCAGTGGCGTTCGAAAGTTAACAGACGGTTTTTGGTATTGAGTTCGTAGTGAGTGTACTGTGTTCATATACATTAAATTATAATTATCATAGGAAACAAGCGTTATATTCCTTTCTAAATACTCTGCTCGAGGACCTTTGAACTTACTGGATTTCGAAAAAAACCTGACAGTTGTCCCATGACACCTTCGTTTAACCCGTAGCAGTCCTATGTCGAGTTAGACTCGATTTTATTGCAACCTCTACCTTTAACAATTTTTTCTATATTTATTCGTAGTATCACAATTGTATTTAAAGGTAACACTTCAATACTCCCAAATATTCTTGAATAAATAGAGCGTCATATTAAGCAATTGAATGAACTAACACTTCGAACAAAGGGTTAAAGAAACAGGGTTGCCATTCGATGGTGATGATCGATGGATAGCCGCGGTGAACTTAGAGGCATCTTAGAACTTCGGAAACCCATCTCTCGGATAAAGTTCAATGCTTCGAGTTGGACTTTTGAAATCGTTGGTGTTACCTTTAGTTTCATATAGATTTTAAGGAATAGGATATGTTTTCGAGATGAATTTATGTTACCACTTTGCATACGTTTAGGCGACGTTTCATTGAGAGCTGGCATGATTTTAATGGAACGTTTTGTATTCTACGGTTTCTGGTCTATATTTCGTGTTATATATTTTTATACAACTAACAGTTAAGCTAACAGTTTCACTCTTTGCATATCACAGCTTTCACTGGATTCATTCATTACTCTCTAATGGAGCGTTAACGGTTCTTTCCGCAACTAACGCGAACAAAGAGATAGAACTCTGTCCCATCGTTTCACTTATAATCGCGTTACACGAACTTTCCTATCGAACATCGAGCGTCGTCGTCTCGCTGCGTCGATCTAAATGGCGACTGTAAGTCGCCTGTTGACCGGAAAGGGTTAATAATGCAGTTCCGCGAGCGTGTTCCGCCGCGAAGAGCGACGCGACGCGGGGGTGCAATCGGGAAGCTACGGATCGATCAGATGTTTCGAGCGTCACGCCGCGAGCGCGTCGCGCGTCGGTCCCGCGCCGATTCATCCGCCAGTTTTATGGATCGTAAAACTCCGGGAACGAGGAAACACTGCCGGATAACTGGTTCGACCTCTTCGCCAAATGCTCGCGGCCGTTCTGTGACATTGTCCGCCGCGCGTCGCGGTTTTCGCCGCTCGGCCGACGCTTTTCCGCTGCGATGAGCGTCGGAACGCGTCGATCTTCTCTTCGAAGATGGAACTGAGTGTCACGCTGTCTG
Source organism: Nomia melanderi (assembly GCF_051020985.1). Lineage (NCBI taxonomy): Eukaryota > Metazoa > Arthropoda > Insecta > Hymenoptera > Halictidae > Nomia > Nomia melanderi. Next base: position 16,028,427 of record NC_135007.1, read on the forward strand.
GCAGGAACACGAATTCTCTCGCAGCATCCTGAAACGCAGTTTCTGAGCGTCTTTAACCCTTAGCACTCTAAATGGTTCTGTAATCTATCAGCAACTGCAACTAATTTTTATGGTATCTCTAGCGAAAATGAAAAATAAAAATCTAATAATTAATAATAGAAAGTCTAATAGTTTTAGGGTAGTGTCTTTGATTTATTGAAATATTTAATATTATAACTGGAGCAATATTGGAGCCTAGAGTTCAAAGGGTTAACACTAGGACCAAACGAGTTACTTTGATCCATTTCGAACTTTTCGAAATTACAGCCGTTTTTCTCTTTCTGCTAGCTGTACTGACTTCTATCCATACATCTCATAATGTCGTTTATAAGATCATTTATTAATCACGTCGTCCTTAAGCTTGTTTCTAAAGAAAACGTGCGATTTTCCGAAGACCCGGTCGAAAAGTGGCAAGCACGCTTTTCAATTCAGAAACCGAACTAGAATTTACAATTCTAAATAGTGCGATCGTTTCGTTGTCATCTGCAAGGTAGCAACAGCAGAATACAAAACAAACAATTAGAATAATAGATGAACACAATTTAATTCCACCGATAGGCACTTCCAATCGCCCTGTTCCTTCATAACCAGAATAATTGCCCTCGCCAAAAAACAAAACGTACAACTCGTCCATCCTCGCCCCATCAGAACCCAACAAATAATCGAAAAGCCTTTCATTCGCTCGAGATAATTAGCATAAATCCACTCATCCCCGTAATATCCGTTCGACTCTCCGCAGATCCCTCGTCATTGAATATCAACGGGTTAATCGCTGTCGCCGAGAATCCTCGCGCGTCGAACTACCGACAGATTTTCCCGTCTTTCGCGGGCCAGGCAGCCGGAACAAAATATCCCGCTCCGCTCTATATTCTTCAGCGAGAGAGGGCCGGCATTCGGGGAATCTCTGATGAAAGCGCGTTCCTGCCGGCTCTGAAAGGATTCGCTTAAAGAGAGAGGACGGGGCGCCGGTATGGAAATGCGGGGTTCGATTTATACCGCGGAACGAAGGTCGAAATTGTTTTCCTGGAACGAAGAAACGTTCTCTCCCGGCGAAATTACGGGAACCCTCGAGCCGCGTTTCCAAAGCGAACGCCATCGCGCCGGAAGCTCCCGCGGGGAGCCGTTTCGTCGCGAGGCGAACGAAATTGGTCTTGTCCGCGTCGAGGCAAATTCGCCGAGGAGCGTTCTCGACGAGCGGCAGCCGGAAGTGCCGCCGAGAATCGTTCCGTCCACCGGATCGGGGACTCTTTTCGTCGCTCGAACCGCGCCGCACTCGAGAAACTTGTCCGGCGATGAAATATCGCGCGCCGCTGCCGATAAAAAGCTGGAGAGTCTGCCCGCTGAAATACGAGCGCGTAAACGCTCGCGTTGTTTCCGTTCTCCGCGCCGAACGGAGCGTTCGTTCGCCGATCTCGACCGCTTCGCCGGTTAATCGGCTGTCACCGACGCGTGTCCGACGCTTCGATCGTCCTCTCCGAGCAGCGTGCGCTTGAATTATTAGTTTACAGGCGTTCCGGGGCAAGGTGCGACCGTCGACGCGTTTCGTAGAAAGTTGCGCGCGAAAGTATGGCTTTTCGAGTCTCGTCTTCTCGAAAGTGTTCGGCCGCATATATTATGATAATGTCGCGGGAATGGAAAGTTCCTCCTCAGCGCGACGCTGCGAAGGTTCGCCCGCCGAGAAAAAGGTTCCTCCTCGTTAACGCGCGCAGCGTGGAACTGATTTTCTTCTGCTTTACAGCAGAGGGAAATTTCAGTTCGAATGCAACGCTCGTTTGAGATGTGGTTCTTTGTTTGGTGTTTTAATCGAACTTCGTTAGAATTGTAACGTTTATTGTTGAACCTTGACACTACCGATGGTGCCGAACGAGAAGTTTACTGTCGCTCTGTGTTGACACGTTTGCGGAAGACGCCTAAACGCGTCTTTTGCTGTTGGTAGAGAGTTGTACAGTAAAAATTAGGCGCCAGCCGTTGTAAGACATGTAGACACTAGATACCCGGCGATTCGTGGAATCAGTGTTGGATGACTGTGATCATGAAACATGAACTTGTGTTGTTTCAAGATATCAAAAGACACAAGATCATCGAAACGCTCAGCGCGTGCAACAAGCAGATGGCTGTCCTCGGGAAAACACTAGATTTACGGACGTTTATTGTACACTTTATTCCATTGTTCTTAGAAAACCAAGCGTTCGTCTGTATACTTCAAGAAAATTGTAGCCTCAAAACTGCATTGCAGCGCGTATTCGCGTAATTGAATCAAAATCGACCGAAACTGTTACTAAATGATGCTTAACAAGTTCAATATCCGTCAAATTGACGGGTTCCGTGAATCTAGCGTTGAAAATATACTTCGTGCTCATTCTCAGCGACTTGAAACACAGTTACTGGGTGAATCGATGGGAAAACCTGAAAACAATGCGTGAACGCGAGCTGGTGGCGGCAGCGAGACGGCTCGTCGACGACGCTCGAAGGTAGCTGAAGGTTCCTAGACGCAGCTCCGACGTTTCGCTCCGACGGAATTCGGGGAACGGCCCGTCATTATCGAGCGCGGGGAACTTTCGTTCCGTTGGTCCCGCGATCGCGGGAATTCGAGAGCACGACTCTTCGATAAATGAAATGTCGAGCACCGTCGGGGGCCGGGCACCTGGAGGATCAATTTTCCGGCGTAGACGTCTCCGCTTCCAGTTATCGTCGATGTACGGGAAACCCGAGTTTCACGGGGAACGAGGGAAAGAGCGGCCGCGCGCCGGGGACGGGATGAAAAGTTTGTCCCGCTCGTCTGTCGTTTTATCGAGCCTGGGAACTTCGAAGCGGACGGACATCCGCCGCCGTCGGATGAAAAGCTCCCGAGGCGCCGTTATCGCCGCGATAATTCAACGATCGTTCGACTCGACGCACAGTTGTTCGCTGGTAACAAAGACGGTTGGTGTTTTAAGGATCTCTTATTAGCGATTTGGTGGCGCTGCTTCTGATCCTTCGACGACGAGGATTCTTTGAAACGGGGGAAACTTGTGGCAGATGAGGTGGATTATGTATCGATTGCTTAAATAATGGGATGGAAGGAAACTATGTACTGATCTGTTGCTGAGTAATTCAATGATTATGTATCGATTGCTTAAATAATAGGTTACCAATGCGTTGCTAAGAAGTTCCTGCTGTAATTATTTTTCAACTGAACATTAGTTCTCTGTATAAATCTTAAGCTTAGTTTCCCTATTTGTACAACATTGGAATCGAAACGATATCTATTGTCACTGAGAAAGCTTCATAATATCCCCATAAGATAACAAAAATATAAGCACCATGTATTTAGCTCTATACCTTACAACCTTCGTGTGAAACATTTTATCGTATCACTCGCTCTTTTTAAGCTATTCAGTTTAACCCTTCGCGAACGAAGATTCTTTGAAACGTAGAAAACCTTCATGAAGCTAAATTATATATCGATCGCTTATATAATAGCAAATGTAGAATCTACATACTAATCTCTTGCTATCCGAGCAATTAAATCATTCGCCTGCGACTTAGTCTACCAAATATGAACGTTTCATCTCGCCGAAATGTCAACATTCGTCGGCAAAGGGTTGGAACGACCGTTTCCCGGACGAAGATTCTTCGAAACCTAGAAAACCTTCAACAGCTGAGGCTAAATTATATATCGATCGCTTATATAATAGCAAAAACAGAAACTACACACTAATCTCTTGCTGTTTGAATAATTAAATCATTCACCTACGACTTAGTCTTCGAAATATGAACGTTTCATCTCGCCTTAATGTCAACATTCGTCCCCAAAGGGTTAAAACGGCCGTTTTCCGGACGGAAGAAGCACAAACACCTAAGAATTTGTTTCCCGAGGATTAATTGGCGGTGTGTCTGAGCGTGCATCGGCATCCGACGGACGGATCTAATTAACCGGCCGATCGGAGCCGAGTAAACCGCGCGCCGTCGCGATTAATCGGATCGTATCACGTGTAAACGATCGTTTCGTTATTCACCGCGGACGTCTGTGCGAGGCTCGGGTAATCGACGAGTCGTGTAGAATAGCGACGGACGAATGAAAATGGCTTCCGACGGCTCCGGGCGGCCCGGAGCACCGAAAATTCGCTCGACCGACGTGTACAACGAGCGTTGCGTAACCGGTGGGCGTTGCACGATCAAAGATGTAATTGTTAACGATGACGGTGGCATTGTCGGCGTATAATAGGGCTCCGTCGCGTAATTACTAATTACCGCTGTTACGTTAGCGGGCGCACGTGTCCGCGCTGCCGCATTCGCGCCGCGCACTGCAGCTGTTCGCCGGAGCCCGAAAACTCGAGCATTCGGATAATGGAAAATGAAGTTTTACCGATCCGTAAGCGGTGTCCCCGCGAAATTCCCGGATAACAACCGGTGTTCAATGGTCGGAACAACCTTTGGAATACGTTACTGCGCGCCGTTAAATGTTAATTAACCCCTTGCGCTCGAGAGGTGACTCTCAATCACCGCTAGGTTTGACATAGCAACATTATAGTCTCGTGTGTAATAATGCGCTTCGCGCAACGCATCGAGGTATTCGAATAAAATGCCTCCGTTTCTCTTAATTCCCGATGTTTTCATTAATTACAACTCTCGAATGCTGTTTACACATTGCGACTAATTTTCGGGAAACTGAATTGCCGATGGCATTTTCAATGAGATCAACTTGTGTGACTGTACGTACAAAAATTCAGATATATTGTTGTGTAATGTATTTTAAGTAGATAGTCGATTCGAATCATTTTTTTAAATGCTGTGGTAAATAGGAAAGTTGCATAGCTAAGTGTCTTTATAGAAAACGAGATTTCTCGTTACCAGTACGCGATGAGTTGATTGAAATGAGAAATTTCGATGGAACTCTCTGTTTAACAGAAAATCCTAGAACAAATATACAATACACATTTCCTCCAAATTAAAAAAAATATAATTCAGTGCTCTAAAAACATCTGAACATCAACTACAAGAGCACCAAATCAAAAATACAAAGCTCCCACTCAACGTTCTAATTTGACCAATTAAAAACCTTCGTACATTCATATCTCGGTAACTACAAACCAAAAAATATAATTCAATACTGTAAAAACATTCGAACACCATCTACAAGAGCGCCAAATCAAAAACACAAAGTTCCCACTCAACATTCTAATTCGACCAATTAAAAACCTTCGAAACATCCGTAACGCAAGGAAACTAACCACCCCGTACTCACACAACTCCATACCTCAGAACTTTCGTCTGCAGCGTTTTTCCCCTATCACTTACACTCCTCGCGTTACCGCGTTTCGTCTAGAAAGCTCGTTACGTCGCCGCTCGTTGTTCTTCCCGCGGAAGAGAACCTCGAGCGCGAACGTCGCGACGTCGGGTCGCGTCGAAGCGCGCGGAGCGTGTCGCGGCCGAGAAACGAGCCGTATCGATGCGCCGCTAAATGCAAAGTCGATACTTATCGAACCCGACCGAAGGAGGACCGACGACGGAAAGAAGCCGCGAGTGTCGGGGCGCGTACGCCATCGTATTTTCGGTCGAGTGGCTGTTTCGCCGCGTAAACCGGCACATCGCGATCCTCGCGCCTCCGGTTTTCCCTCCGGCTCCCCCGGCTCCCCCCCGGCTCGCTTATCGACTCCTTTTCCGGCGAGACCCGTTGCGCGCTCGTCTATGTGTTTCGAAGTGTGCGCTCAACGTTGCAATAAACCTCGCGTCGGGTCGGATCGCGCGGAGAACCAACGGAGAAAGAGGAAACCCCGCCGCTGCATTTCCTCGCGACGTTCCCGAGCTCTCGCCGATTTCTCCCACCGCGAGAGAAGTCGCTCTAATTTATCGAAGGATATAGGGAAATTCTGGGTGCATTCTGCGTCTGCGACTGCACTGAGGCGTGATCGATCACGGAATGAAAGCGTTCCGTTGGAAAGAGAGGCGAAAGAGTTGACTGTTAACGCGAGCAAAATTTTGGCCGTTTTTTCGTAGGTTATTCTTTCGTAGCGGAGACAATTGACAATTGTTAATTATTTGGCGTTGCAATTCTTGTGATATTTTCAACCTTGTTGCGGTTTTAACACGTTGAACGTCGTGAGAGTCACCGGTGACAATCTAATCGAATTACTATAGTTCACTCGATTGGACGATTACATTTCGTTTTGATTTGAAAACATTTCCATATCATAAATATCTAATGCGATGACATTCAACTTGACGAGTTTGCAATAATAACGCGATTCAATCAAATGATTTAACACTAGAACTACCGCGCCAGTCAACGTGACTGGTTTCGATTCCTTTGTTCGGCAATTATTGATATATCGAAGGCATCGAATATCCAAAATTACCTTGAAAATCGATAGTTTTACTTGAGTACTGTAATGAATGTCTGAATCTATATCTCATAAAAATAAATTGAATATTTCTAGTGACAAATTTTTCGAGTGCAAGGGGTTAAGGGTTAAACCGTTCGAGTTCGACGCGACGTTACAAGTCAAAGGGCTAAAACCCATCGCGCTCTGCACCGGAAGGACCATGGAAAATCGGTTAGAGAGCTCGAGCTATCATTCCGCAGCCATCATTCCGTGTAGCGAACGAAGTTCGACTCCGCGGAAGAGTATTTCGATGTACGCCGTACGCGAGCGGCGGCTTCGAACTTAGGAGCCGTAGCTACCGATTCGAGGAAAAGTTTCCTCGGCCTCCAACGATCTTCTTTATCGGATCGAAGCTCGCCGGAGTCGTCGAAAAATTGTTTCCGAGTTTCCGGCCTCTCCTCTCCTCTCCCCTCGAGTACTTCGCGGCGCAAATAATTTCTGGTTCTGGCGAGGTTCCTTCCGATCGGGCTCTATTTATCGGCGCCAGCCAGGAATCGAATTTCCTCGGTCCCCGTCGTCGGTCGGGAAATATTCGGCGGCGGGTGGGAACGTTTCAGTCTTAAAACGCGCGACAAATCACTCTCGCGGTTCGTGATCCGGGTGCAGAGCGGCGGAGACGCCCGACGGGAGAGAAATCTGTTTGGGAACTGTTCGCGAGCGCCTCCGCGAGGTTGATTGTTTTCGACTTCAAATTCACGCTCGGACCCTACTTCTTACAGTGATAGAGTGATGTTGTTGATCTGGTTTGTTCAATTTCACCAAAAAATATAACTTCACACTTAACCCTTTGGACTCTGCAGGCTCCGATATTGCATCAGTTGTAATATTGAATATTTTAACGAATCAAAGAAACTACCCTAAAATTATTAGATTTTCCATATATCCAAATTTTGTACTGAGATGAAAAATAAAAGATCGAATGGTATAGCATTTTTCATTTTCACTAGAGATACTAGAAAAATTAGTTGCGGTTGCTGATAGATCACAAAACCATCTGGAGTGCTAAGGGTTAACCCTTTGAACTCTGTAGGCTCCAATATGCATCAGTTGTAATATTGAATATTTTAACGAATCAAAGAAACTACCCTAAAACTATTAGATTTTCCATATATCCAAATTTTGTACTGAGAAGGAGAATAAAAGATCGAAAGAATGTTATAGCATTTTTCATTTTCACTAGAGATACTACGAAAATTAGTTGCGGTTGCTGACACATCACAAAACCATCTGGAGTGCTAAGGGTTAACCCTTTGAACTCTGTAGGCTCCAATATGCATCAGTTGTAATATTGAATATTTTCAAGATCCCGGGCTCTTCGCTCGTTCCGACGATTCGTCGATTGCACGGAGAGCGATCGGGGGACTGGACCGAATCGGCCGAGGCTGCTCGATTCGCCGTCGACGCTTCTTCTCGCGCCGCTCGCGGCGTCAAAGTCCAAGCGCGGTCGGTTGCCAGCTATTTCCTGAAACGGTGCCGACACCGATAGGGGTCCTGGAACAGGAACTCTCGGGGTTCCCCGGGTCTGTCGCTGCCACGGTGCCGTCGCGTCGAGAAACTCGGAGGGAAGCGGTCGCGTCGCGAGGACAGAGAAAATGGCGGAAAGTCGGGGGTTAAGTGGTTCTGTTCCGAGACAAAGGAGGAAAAGCTACAGGCCCGGGAGCTTTTTACCTTCTTGTCCCGGCTTCTCTTAACGACCCTCTCGAGCCGAGGAGCGACGGCTCGCGGAAGAAGAACGGGTCGAGAGGGGGACGCGGCGGGGCGGGGATGGACGCGAGACGAGCGGCCGAACGAACGCCGGTCGAAAAAAGTTGCGGTACGTGCCGAAGTGGACAGGTTTCCAGCGGGCCGCGTTATCGTTCCCGAAGAGGGCCGATTATGCGGCGGTCGTTAAACCGGCGAGCTCGCCGCTGCGCGAGAAAAACTCGCGAGGAAACGGGCCGGGGACGAGGAGGAATGGCCGCGCGAGCGGGAAGACGGAAGCGGCCGCGCGCCAATCGCGAATCCCGCTCGAAGAATCGGCAGCGATGCGGAGAAATTCGAGTTGATCGCCGAGGAACGTCGCGAAATGGGAATTCGCTTAATTGGCTGGGGCGGGTTGTTTCGTTAACCCTTGCAATAACGCGTGGCTCTCGCGCAACGGAGGTTTTAAACGGAGCCCGACGAACGTAAATGTTATTCGATCCCGAATTCGAATGGAATATTATCTTTCCCTTATCAATTATTTACGTTTCAGAGGGGTTGTGAATAGAATGTCTTTCAGGAAATTATTAACCCCTTCGCTGGTGCTTCCTATATACTCCCCATCTTTCTTTAGATATGTAATTTCAGTTGATAATTGCTCCACTATCTTATATCTCATATCCAACAAAATTTGGTTTGTCCGATACGTCATCGAGGAAGTTAACCCTCTGCGCTCCAATTTCACCGGAAATTCTTAACGCTTCGAAATCAGACGCAGACATTCTCTGAAATTAATTTGAGAAATCGTACATTGAGGAACAAAGCTATTTTATTTCGATGTTTCTCAAATTGATATGTTATACACAGTGTAATATTAAATATCAAATTTTATAGTTCTACCGCATGAAATAAAGTGGTGAGTTCTAGTGTTAATTATTGAAACTCATCGTTAAACTTACTATTCTAGAAAATCGCTTTCAAGCGGTATCACTGACTCAACCTATCAGGAAAAGCGCTCACAATGCGTGCACGGCGGACACAGCGAAAGAGTTAACGACAAAGTTCCATCGGTCAGAGTTCGGAAATAAATCATAGGGCAGGGGTTAACTCCCGAAGCTCCCATCGGAATACTTTCTGCATCGAATCCCATTCGTTATCGAGCGGCCCTTCGTCCGAGCGGAAGTATATTACTCCGTTCGCGCGGGCCAGAAATGATCCGCCGATATCGGTCGACGCGATTCGCGCGCTCGACGGCTGCTCGCGACGCGACGAAGAGGCGGATCGTAATGCCGGAACGATTCGTTCGCCGGGATTCGAGTCCATCGACCCGTTTCCCGAATTTCGCGCGGCATTCGGTACGATCCCCGCCCCCTCCGAGCGTACTCGTTCGGCTATTAAAAGTCGATTTCGGCGCGCGCGTGCTTACGGCGTCGAATCGATTGCACTTCATACGTCAATGAAACCCGCTCGATCGGCGGCGCTTCCCGTGCCCGATGCGATCGGGGTTAACGAACAACTAACGACGAGCCAACGGGCGACGTGTACGTGGAAACGGGGAGGGCGACAAAAAACCCGGAGGAAGGCCAGTTAAATGAAACCGCTCGAGCAACGGCGGCCGCCGGCGCGGATGCATCGGATCGGGGGATCGGAAGAAAAACGGGCGCGCGGCACCGGAGATATTCGCCTGCCCGCGACGCTCGATTTTTCTTCTTTTCGGAACAAACTTCACCTTTATCGGACGCCGGCTTTTTATACGCGACTCTCGATCGGTTAGTTGATTTCGGTAAATATGCGAGAATCACGACGCTAATCGCGGCCATTTTAGTTTCGATAGGTAATACTAATTAATTTGTAGCTGGGGTAAATGGGAAGGATTGTTAATTGTTCGATATCAGAATTCTTATATTACACTGTTGTCGACTTACGTTAACAATAGATTTACTGTCATTTACTGTAGAATTTCTTCTATTGTTCTTAGAAGCATCGTTCGTAGATCTTAGTTAGAGGTTTAACCCTTTGAACTCTGTAGGCTCCAATATCGCACCAGTTATATTATCAAATATTTCAACGAATCAATGAAACTACCCTAAAATTATTAGATTCTCCACACATCTAAATTTTCTACTGAGAAATTTTCTCTTTCCCATTTGAATTCTCAAAATTGATAAAAATATTGAAATGATCAATAAGTGAAATGACCCTTTGCACTCTGAGCAATTTTTAATATAACCTTTCAGCAACTCTGAATCAGTTTTAATATGAACTATCAGCTACGAGCGTGCCTCTGTAAAAGATTTAAGACCCTGATTTGTCATTAAAAAGACGTGTATACATTTTAAAGTTATGTTTGACTAAAAATGAAGTTATTAACTTATCTTACAATGTCAACAGAATGCAAAGGGTTAATTCTCAACTATATGGCAATGTTTTCTAATTACCAAACCATTCGACGAGCCACATATTTGACGCTACGCACCGTCTAATGATCCATCGATGGTACTCATTGTCTCATGTGATACTTTACCGTGAACCACCGGTTAAGGGTTAGCATTGGCGAATCGAGGAAGAAGATCGCCGGACGTTCGCCAGAGGCAGCAACGAGATTCCTCCTACACGGCAGGCCACGGTAAACAAAGTCGGCCTTCCCAGAGGCCAGTGCTCCGCGCCGCGCCGAGCCGCCATATTTGCGATTCCTCTCGGCGCGCTTCTTCGACGCCTCGCGTGTGCTCGCAATGACGATCGACTGTTTAAATATTTGCGCCGCGAATGGCGATACGGTGAGCGACTCGGCCGTTGATCGGGATTTCTCGCGTTGCGATACGTACGTTTTCCTGTGGGTTGAAGAAACAGGGTTGCTATTTGATGGTGATAACCCATGGATAGTCACGGTGAACTTAGAGGCAACTTAGAACTTTTGGAAAATTTCTCTTGGATAAAGTTCAATGCTTCGAGTTGGACGTTTTGAAATTGTTGGTGTTGCCTTTAGTTTTATATAGATTTTGACCCTTCGTTTACCTGCTTTAACAATTTTTCCTATATTTATTCGTAGCGTCACAATTGTATTTAAAGGTAACATTTCAACGACTCCTAAATATTCTTGAATAAATAAATAGAGCGTCCCTTTGAACTCTGTAGGCTCCAATACTGCACCAGTTCTAATATTAAATATTTCAATGACTCTTAAAGAAACTACCCTAATATTTTTCGATTTTCCACACATCCAAATTTTGTACTAAGGAAAATCGATCGAAGAAATGTTACAGCATTTCTCATTTTCGCTGGGAATACTATAAAAATTAGTTGCAGTTGCTGATAGATTAACAACCTGAACTAAGGGTTAAGCTGTAATTGAACGAACTAACGTCGACGTGAACCTTAACACGTTAAGCGCCACGAAAATCACTTTCCCATAGAGTTTTTCCATTGTAGCAAAGAAAAGCAGGAACAGTTATTAATTATTTGACGTTACAATCTTTGCAATATTATCAACTTTGTTAGATTATTAAACATCTTTCGACATCGGTTGTCTTGTATATTACGATTGTTTTCTAGTCATTCCGAAGCGTCAGTCACCAGTGACTAACATGGCGCTTGACGCGTTAAAGCGAGAAACCAAGAGCACTTCGGCGTCGCAGAATAACGAGTTCCCCAAAGCGACGAAGGACGATCAAGGTTCCAGCGAGCACGGTATCGCGAGATAACGCGATGAGTAATCTTCAGATGACAGAGCTGCGTCATCGGACGCGAGTTTTATCGCGCGGCTGTTGATCATTCGACGGAAAAGGCGGGCAAGGCGGAAGATAAAAAAAGCTCGTTAACGATGCAAAGGGGCGAGAGGCCGAGCGTTCCGCGCGGAAACGGTAGGAATTTCGAGCGGCTCCCGAGAGCCTCTGCAGCACACGGGAGCTTTCGGCTGGCGGCGTAATCGGAAAAGTTTAATGCACGTAGCCGTGCACACGGTCGCGGGCAAACGAGCGCCGCTGAAATGCCTTCTACGCACAGCCGCGTCCAAACACATTTTACACGGTGACGCACACGCGCCGCGGAAAATTGCGCGCACGAAACGCGGACACAGAGCGGTGCGGTTTCGCTGAACGCGCGCCGCAGCGAAAACAACTCTGCCTCGAAATGAAGCAATTTGCATTCGCGCCGGGAAAATTAATATCTCTGCCACGCCGGGTCGAATTAAATAAACTCGTTAATCCGGCGCGGCGCGGCGCGGCACGGCGCGGCGATGCCGACAACAAACGAGCCTCGTATCGCCGCGCGGGCGAATTTCTGGGCATCTCGGCGACAGATTACCCGCTCGCCGCGCGACCGAAAAACGACCAACCCTCCAGGCCGCTGGTTTTTCGCGCGAACCAGCTTCCGGCCGACTCGCAGCGCGGCCGTCTCTTCCTTCTTCCGCGTACGGTTTTATTTAAAGGCCGCAGGAATTCCGCTTAATCCGTTTCATATCGAGCGAGCTCCGCTCCGACGGCGTAACGAAGTTTCCCCGCCGACTCGCGGAAACTAGATTTTCATTGCCTTTCGCTCTCGAGCGGCCATCCCCGATAACGGCGGCGGTTACTTCGCGGTCGACGGGATACCGGGGTTCGCGCGTTTCGCTACGTGACCGGAATACCGGACGCCGGCCCGGGAATCCGCGCGATTTTCTTATTTACCTTCGGCCGACGTGAGATTTCAATCGGCCCCGCTTCCTTCCCTCCGCGCCGGATTCCCGCGGACGACGCACCGTCGCGGCAAAGGGCGGCCGAATTTCGGTTAATTCGAGTCGTTAGCGTCGCGCGTTCCAAGGGATGGAATTTTTAAGAGGTTCGAGGGTCGTCGCCGTTCGGGGCGAAGCTGGGAGACTGAGAAAGGGCGACGCGAGTTTTTAGGGGAAGCTTGGAACCGTCTATGCGCACGGTGGTCTGCAAATCCTTTTTTGCGGCTAACGTTCAGAGGTCGCGTGGAGTTCATGGAGATTGGCGATCGGAGGACTTTGGGCTGGCGAAATTGACAGTGAAAGTTTAATTCTAATTAATGTAGAAGTTTTTCGTGAGTTAAAGGAATCTTTATCTTTGTAGTTAGTGTAAGTAACATAAGAAACAACTAAGTAAGAATATATAACACAAAATATAGATCAGAAATCATAAAATATAGACGATGCTTGTTGTGACTAATGTAAATAATATCAATAACTTTGATATTTCACATGGTGACGCGTTATACAAAGTTTAGTGTTAAACATCAAACTTTATAATTTCACTGTATCGAACCGAGTGACTGAGGGTCACCCGAGGTCAAAGGGTTAATACCACATATTATATTCTACCTTTGTCCCGTTTTGTCCCAGAATCGACAATTGTGTGGGAATGGATGTTTTTGAGTGATGAGTGTGTGTGCAATAGATGAACGACGCGACTGTGTGCGAGCGCGTTTTGAATGAATGTTCAAAGCGTTGGAATATTCTAGATTATAGTGATTTTCTCCATATGTTAATAATGTTCTTTATTCTCAGAATCTAGAATATTCCAAATATACGTGAAGTTAATGCATGCTGATGAAAGAATGTTCTAGAAAGTGTGAGTGAGACAAGAGCATCGAGTATATAAATAATCTGTGTGTTGTTTAATCGAGTTACTGTTTTATGGCGAGCTGCGATGAAATAATTATACCGTTTTAAATAAAATTCTCTTTCTCCTACAGTTGTGACTTCGGTCGGCCAACGCGAAAATCGACGCTCCCGACGTTTCCGCTCGGAACTATCGCCCGTGTCCTCTTCTGCAGGCTCCTAAATCGGTTTCCAAGGAGGGGCGGTTTCTAGGAGTGGTCCCGAGGAACTCGGTCGCCTCAGACCGACGAAACGAGCGTCTCGTTACGGTCCCGGTGGATCTTCTGCCCGACGCGTCGCTTCCGTATCATCCCCCGAAACAAACCCGCTGTTCCGTTTCGCTCGCGGTTATCGCATCGAATCTCGCTACTCCATTTCCGAGCGATCAGGTACCGCCGCGATCCCTGTTCCCGGGTAAACGAAAAATTCGAAAGCGAGCGTTCTCGTGTAAGAACATTTTCAGCGATACGCGAGCCCCGCGCACACCGCCGAGCCTTTGAAACATCGATGAAACTTTTGTGACCCGATTCCCCCGAATATTGCGTTATATATGTATTTCTGTCCGCCGATAAAGCCTCGAAAAAAGGGCCGCTCGACGGACTTTATCGCGGTTCACCTTCGACCGAGCGTTTTCGGGGAGCGTGACCTCGGGCGACGTAACTGCCCGCGAATTAACCCTTCGCCGTCGAGAGGTGATTCTCGGTTTTTCACGGAATCATCGAGTTTTTGATCATAAACCACACATAGAAAAATAACTTTCAACACTAGTTAGTTATAACATTAGTTGCTACTGTCACTAGAAGAACGTGAAGATCGTTAAGGGTTAAAATCGCGTGAAATTGAGCGACAGGGCAATATAATCAGCTAAGAGGTCACAGGTGAGAATAAGATAACGTAGGATAACATGAACGTTCATTAGATTTCTTTATTTGTCAATTATTCAAACATATGAGCCGTTTATTTTATGACTCAAGTCCATCTTTCAAAAAATCGAGTTAATCCTTAAGACAGTTCTATTTACTTACAATTTACTTAGAAATTTCTATTCTATTTCTATCTCAAAGTTCCATTTACTTACAATTTACTTACAAATTTCTATTCTATTTCTATCTCAGTTCCATTTACTTACAACTCTACATAATTATTCTTCAATGATCCTTCAATCTTCTTCAACAGGACTCGAGTCGGTTTCAAAGTATTCCGCTCATACAATCGTTACAATAGTACAGTCAGTAACCTCCGAGTCCGCCAGCTCTCATCGCCGCATCCTACAGATTCCTCGCGTTAGGTCGGCTATTTGTTCCAGGTTTCCTCAGGACCGCAAAAAGCGGCGGGCCAACATCTCCGGCGAATTTACTGCCGACCGGCCAACCGAACTCCGCCTCCGCGCCTCTCGTTCTCGCTCCTCCTCTCCGCGCTCCTTTCCTCCCGCCGTGAATTTTCCTTATCGCGACGCGGGCTGACCGACTTTCCGTGTTTCCGGTCGCGAGAACTGCGAAGGCGTAGCCCTCTGCCCACGCGATAGAAAACATAACGATCCGATCGATCGGCCGCAACGATACGTGCACACGCCGCGCGCGGAGAGAAATTTCCTCGGCAACGAAATGTTTGGCTCGCGCCGCGGCCGCCGCGGGGCGGAGGGCGAGAAAACACGCAGCGTATAATATCGCGTAATGGCCGCGCGCCGTTTCGGGGACTACCGCCGCTGGCCGCGGCCAATGGGGACCCGGCTAACTTTCCAAATTATTGCCGGCCATTTGTTACACGCTTTGCTCGACCGCGGCAGCTGTTTTCCCACTTTCCGGCTCCCCCGCAAATCAGTCCGCGGTTGCCGAGGGTATTAATCGGATGCGGCCGATTCCGCGAAACACGCGCGTTTTTCGTCGCGAGGAATCGAGAACGAGAACCGCGGGGCGCGAGCTCTCTTCGAAGCGAGCCGTTTCGCTCGATCGACGGTGTTGCGCGCACAAAAATGACAGTGGGACGCTTATAACATTGCGGACGGCTGCAATCGGCAACCCCAGGATCACTGGTTGAGTCCCACTCGAACGAATTTTTATTTGTACGCGCCCACTATCTGGAAGACTGCAAATCAGGAGGCTTCCATTTTTTGCACACGCCTACCCAAAGGTTTATAAAGACCCACGCAAGGTACGGGACGGGAGATATAAGAAGAAATTGAACTAGACGTTGTAGACTCTCGCTGACGAGTATTACTGAACTCCCGAAAATACAGCAAATTATTTTCACTAAATATTTATACAGTCCACTTCCAATCAGTTCGCGCAAAGTCGGCGTGCGGCGTACGGGTTTCCCTGTAACATTTCGAAATAGAAAACGCGTACGCAACATCGACTAACTTCGTCGCGGACGCGCTCGCGATCGATGGGAGAGCGATTTTCATAGAGGATCGTTTGGTTTGCAGGCGTGCGACTGCCTGGGCATCAGCAAGGAGTGCGATTACTTCGGACTGAAGTATCAGAACGCGAAGGGCGAGGAGCTGTGGTTGAACCTGAGGAATCCCATAGAGAGGCAGACCGGCGGCGGCGTGGCGCCTCTGAGGTTCGCGCTGAGGGTGAAATTTTGGGTGCCGCCTCACCTGTTGCTGCAGGAAGCCACCAGGTAAGACGTTCCTTTCCTCGCCTCGAAACGATACCTTCCCCGGACGTTGCCGAGCGGAACGGAGCTGTCCGCAATTACGGAACGCACTCGAGCCGTTCCTTCTTTCCTTTGTTCCGATCTCCCGCGAGCGGTGTCGGGGATTCCGGAGTTCGACGAAGCTCCGGGGGTCCTTGCTTCCGCGGGGGAGTATGGGAGAATGGCAGAATGCCGATGGAATGATAGAACAATGATGGTACCGTGCGGGATCAACTAAATGCACCGCGAAACGATTGTAGAAAGACAAAGGAGAATTTTTTGTATAATGTTGAACGCTTAGCACTTTGCCACTCATTAAAACTCATACTAGTTTTCTTCATTAAGGAACTGAGAAGTCGAGATTCTTGATAATTGCTCCGCTATCTTATACCTCATATCTAACAAAATTTAGTTTGTTTGATAAGTTACCGAGGAAGTTAACCCTCTGCGCTCCGATTTTACCGGAAATTCTTAACGCTTCGAAATCAGACGCGGACGTTTTCTGAAATTAATTTGAGAAATCGTACATACGTTGAGGAACGAAACTATTCTTTTTCCGTATTTCACATATTGATTATGTTAACAGAACTACCGTACCAGTCAAAATGACTCGAGTACTATGATGAATATCCAAAGAAAATAATCTGTTCTTATAATTTTTACATCTCCAAGTTTCCAAATAGTGTCACCGGAATTCGGCTAACATAACAATCAAAGTATTAAACACGCTCGGAACAACATTTTATTCGAACCGAACATCAGGCATCCTCTTACGCTTCGGACGAGACCGTTTCAAGTCGATTAGACCGCGCGAGATAGTCGAGGCCAACGGCCAGCGTCGACCTTTGGTCGAATTGAAATTCGTTTCTGCGGGAAGAATCTTCTCCACCCTCGACAGCGGCGCGGCGTTGGGAATCGGTCCGATTCGCGGATCGATCGGTCGATCGTCAGCGCGCCGGGAGAGCTTTCCCTGTCGGGTCGTCGGACGGGCACGTACAAAATTGCATGCCGGAATCGAAGTACGGTCGCGCTGATTGCGCCGCATAATATGATCGAATGTACGGGGTCTCCTGAAATCGGGGAGTCCCGAAAACATGCAGTGGGTGGGAGGTGGAAGCTTTTTTGCCGGCGAGTTGCGAGACGATCGACGGATCGTGGATTGTCGGTGGACTAGCGAGACGATCGATCGTTCGATCGGGTTCGAATGTAACGCGAATTTAATCGGTCGAGCTGGCCTTGGCGAAGGTGAACCGGCGACGAGTAATGGGCCCGACACGCGAATTAATTCGTCGAGCGGACTACGGTAATTGCGCCAGCTGACGCGCGACACAACGCTCGCGTCCAGCAACACGTGTTCCCGGATTTACACCGTTCAGTCCTGTCCTGTCCTCCTCTGGCCCGGGCCACGAAAAATCTCGGCAATCCCGGAATAAAGTTCGATCCGCGCGGCGTAACGAACGAGCGTTTTTCCTGGAGATTCTTGTTTCGGTCGTGAATGATGTCTCGGCGAACGCTGGTCTGTGAGTTGCGTTAAGGATCGGGATGTTTATGTTTTAGATTAATGGAAAAATCAAAATATGATTTTAGGGCGATTCGGGATGTTAATGTTTTAGATTAATGGAAAAATCTCGGAAATCGAGGAACAAAGGTCGATCCGCGCGGCGTAACGAACGAGCGTTTTTGCTGGAGATTCTTGTTTCGGTCGCGAATGATGTCTCGGCGAACGCTGCGAGTCGCGTTAATGTTTGGGAAATTTTAGGTCGATTCGGGACGATAATGTTTTAGATTAATGGAAACTTTAATAAATGGGAGGATTAGTTGAATAATGGAACGGGAGATACGAGGACTGTTTGAAGCTTGAGATCTCTGTTTGAGGTAGCTGAATATGTTAGGAACCGTTGAATATTTATTTGCCGAACAAACACAACAGCTTAATGGTTCGCCGTGAACCGTTGAACCAAGAACAGCGTTCCCGTTCGTTCCGTAAATCGACTTTACTGCGGATTAATAAACACATGCTCGGTTCAAACCCTTTGTATCTATTTAGAGAAATATTCAACGGAAACAATGTCCTAGTTTGTTTATTCTCGGAGCGGTCGAACAGTGTTGACCCGTCCTGCGAATTAGACATTTATCAGTACCGAATATATAATCGTCTACGTTCTCAAGATAATCCACGGGAAATCGAAGCTTGCGTTTCGAAGCGAAACACAGCGAGAAGTTACAACGTACCGTTCACTCGCACGGAAAGTTCCGTAATTTTTCGGAACTTCCGAATTCGATAACTTCCCTTGTTAACGACGAACGTCGATTAGCTCGCATTCTTCCGCCGGTTCCTGTCCCGTCGTTCTTTCGACGCGCGCAGCGCGGGCTGCTCCTCCGTCCGACTTCCGTAAATTGAAAGCCGCGATAAGCCGGTTGATTAAACGGCTGATTGTTTTCTGGAATGCGGCGGCTCGCGTCGTTATCGGAAACCGATGAATTTTCGATTACCCCGATCGTTATCTCCGGCCGCGGCTTATTTTCGGATCGATTTCACGGTTTAAGAATCCCCCGAAAACGATCGAAGGAGAGGACTCGCCGCCGCGCGGAAAGTCGGCAGCTGCGACGGATGATCCGCGCCGGCAGGGGCTAATTGAACGGGAACCTGGAATTACCGGGCTCCGCTTATTTCTCGCGGGACCGATTATTCGCCGGCGTTGCCGTCGAGGACTAAGCGCGATCATTTTCGCGAGTTTCGTGGGCTGTCGCCTCGCGGCGCGCGAACGAGACGCGTGTACTGCGTTAAACTCGTTTGAATGTTTCTCCGTCAACCCTTTGCGGTCCGAAGTGCTCTTGGTTTCTCAGTTTGAGGTTCACGTCGACGTTAGTTCATTCGATTACAGCTTAAACCTTAGCACTAAAGGTTGTTAATCTATCGGCAACTGCAACTAATTTTTATAGTATTCCTAGCCAAAATGAATGCTGTAACATTTCTTCTTTGATTTTCCTTGTTGGCACAAAATTTGGATGTGTGGAAAAACTAATGATTTTAGGGTAGTTTGACACTAGGTTTACGGAACGCGTCAATTTGACGCAGACTGAATTTTATAAACATTATTTGGTAAATGTTTCAAATATGAACGAATATCAACTTCCCCAACAATAGAATAAACTGTACAATAAGTGCCCGTAAACCTAGTGTTAAGATTCATTAAAATATTCAATATTAGAACTGGTGCAATATTGGAGGCTACAGAGTTCAAAGGGTTAATATGTCGCTCTGTTTATTTGTTCAAGAATATTTGGGAGTCATTGAAGTGTTACCTTTAAATGGTACAATTGTGATACAAATAAATATAGAAAAAATTGTTAAAGGTAGAGGTTGCAATAAAATAGACTGCTAAGTGTTGACGTCCCTTCGGCCGACCGGAAGGACGAGTTAACTTACGATCGTGGCACGAATATTTTAAACCCGCCGGGGAGATTAAAGAAATTAGGACTCGCCGAGAAACAGGGGGGCAAGTCGAGGGGAAAGGTTAATATTTTTAATAAGCCCCGGTGTTCGCGGTATGCCCGGCATGCGATCCGCGACACTGGAATTTCATTAAAGCTGAAATTGATTTCGCTGCGCGCTTACTATTTGGTAATTGGAAATATGCGCGAGCAGGCTCGCGCCTCGCGCTCGTCCGTACCGATCGATCAGTTGCACGCGGAAGCGATCTATTCGGTGGGTGTACCTTTCCTGCTCTGCCAGTAGAGGGCTGCCGACGTCTAAGAGGCTTTCTCGCTGGTGCTCGGTCATGTACCTGTTTGTATATATACCTCTTGTGAACCTTGTACAGTCGCCCTTGCTTCTAAGGCAGTTTCAGGAAGTCTTAACAAAAATTTATATTATACGAGACAAGCATATATAATTAGCAGGTTAATCTGGACATGTATGGCAGGGTTTGACGCGGTCTAACGTATATCATGAATGTTAACATCACACAGTAACTGTAATTTGAGACTGGTAGAATTGTCCATTGTGCGATTAGATATAGATTAGACTATATAATGTTGCACAACTTCCGGTAATAGAAGAAGAATTGTGCATAATGTTGTACAACTTCCGGTAATAGAGGAAGAATTGTGCCGTATAGAGTAAAAAACTTAGAGGGAGGAGGAAGTAAGCGTTATTGTTGTTAAACTATATAATATTCAACAAGATTGTGATATACAAACGGAAAGCTCCTCCACTATAGTTCACGCTACAGTTAGCTAGTTAAAAAAGGTTAATGATGAAATTGAAGAACCATATATATTCAACAATATTGTGATATACAGACGAAGAAAGCTTCTCTCCACTATAGTTGACGTGTTGCAGTTAGCTAGCTAAAAAATAGGTTAATGATGGAATTGAGAAAACCATATTCAACAAGATTTGTGATATACAGACGAAAGCTCTCCACTATAGTTGACGTTACAGTTAGAGCTAGCTAAGAAAAAAAGGTTAATGATGGAATTGAGAAGTTAGTATTTATTAGTGCAGAGTAGTTTAGTAGTAGTGTAGAGTTAGTAAGTTAAGTTAGTAAGTAGTCCACTGGACATTTCCTGGACGAAACTCCCTCCCTCTCACAAATCTTTCCAACTTCTTCCTTCCATAACATCACAAGCCGCTTCCATCCATCCATCCATCCATCGCGATGGAATCAAATCCCTATGTCCCCAGGATCCGAAGAATACTCTTTCGAAATCCGGACATGTGCTCGTTTACTATTCCGCATCCCTTCGTCGTTACAATTCCGAATCGAGTGCATCCCGGCTGTAACGATCGCTGCTCTCGACGCTGCCGATAAATGATTCTCGACGAATCGACGCGGACGTGGGTTTCGTCGGGATCCGTCTATATCCGCCTGGGGCTGGCTTTTGTTAAGGGCAACGGAGCAACGGGACGAATAAACGTTATCGGCGAGGAAGACTATATAGAGCGGGTCAGGAATAAAGCCGGGGTAGCGCATCGGAGAATCGCGAAATGCCGGAACTATGAAACAAAGGGCTTGTAGTCGCGGAAACGGCCGCGGTAGGACAGGGTTTTGGATTTGGTTATACGGCTGGCCTCCGGGAATATAAATCAGAGATTATTACAATGGTTTTGTCACGAAATAGCGGCCGCGCGAATGCGCCGGCTCGCGATACTCGTTGCAACCGATGCGAAACAATACCTTTCCCTTGAACTCGTTAATCCCCTAATCCCTTTACGCGACAGCGCTTCAGCATCCCGCGGTTGTGCGCTTGTTTCCGTCTTAACCCTTTACCACGCCAGAATTTTCCGTCAACGATATTTCGAAGAAGGCGTATTGAAGCCAGCGGAACTGAATTGCAAATCAAACCAGTTTGAAACAATTTATATAATACGCGACTAACGGAAGCTGTGATCGTCGAATTAGAATTCCCTCGCGTCGGATCTAAGTGAACTTTCCTGCAATTATCAATAACATTTTACAACCGCCTATGACACCATCATTACACCAAATGTTCCAAGCCTTTTAACCCTTTGAACTCTAGGCTCGAATATTGCAATATCAAATATTTCAACGAATCAAAGAAGCTACCCTAAAATTCGATTCTCCACATCCAGATTTTCTACTGAGAAGAAAAATAAAAGACCGAAGGGATGTTACATTTTTCATTTTCACTAGAAATAAAAATTAGTCGGTTGCTGATAAATTACAAGACCACTTAGAGTGCTAAGGGTTAACAGTAGCCAAGGGGTTAACCGTGATGCACGGCTGTTCAATGGCCTCGCCGCCACGCAGGAGCCCAGATTAGCTTCCGTCAGAAGTCCCTCGGCTGAATTCGAAACTCCTCGACGGAATCTCGGTGAACCAGGTCGCAGCTTCCTGATCTAAAGGACAAGGAATAGTCACTCGAACCGGAACCCGTCGCGTGCCAACGTTTTTATCCCCTTTCTCGCGGTTTCACGCGTGTCGCGATCCTTCCAAGTCGCATCGTCGTCGCCTCCGCGGTATCTCCTCCGGAGTTGTTCCCGTCCCGGTATTTAGCGGCGTTATCGACGTTACTCCCTTACACTCTGTCCAGCTAACTCCGTGCTCGCGGAGGATTATCTTCCCGGAGAATTTACGGTTTCCGAAGCCGTACGAAGTAACGCCGCGCGCGAACTTAGCCCGATACCAGTCGGAGTTCGGAATTAAGAACGATCGTAAAACCATTAAACTTTTCTATATGTGCCCCGCGGCGGCCCCTCCGGGGCGAGTTTTGATATCGGACTGCCGCCCGACCCGCGCCGAACTTCGAACGATCCGAGCGTTTTCCAGTCCGCGGGTTAAACGATTCATCGGCGATCGTTCCGCAGGCCCGCCACGTCCTCGCGAGCCGCGCCGCGTTCCAAGTAACGCGCGTAGTTATTATTCCCGACGAGAGCGGCCGATTCTCGAAGGGTTTATCAACGGCCAGAGGAAGCGCGAAATCCGCGCGCGAGATAATTAGCTCGAGGATTAATCGCTGCGACGCGACACCGCGTCATTCGCCGAGTTTACTCGAAAGAGTCGCTTCGAAAGTCGGGCGCTTCCGACGGTTTCCGAATTGTAGATCTATAACGAGTCGGACGCAACTGGAAGTCGGTCGTTCGGCGCGATATAAAATCATTTTCGTCTCGAATCGACGACAGGGGAGCTGCTAATTAACGAGCGGCTAACGAGAGAACGAAGAAACGCGATTAACGGCGAACGGTTTTCGCACAAAGCGGGGCGTTCGCCTGCGCGAACTCGGATTTCCCGGCGGGGAAAGTTGGACGCGCCGCTTCGCTGTTCCGGGAGGACGGGAACGGGAAAAGCGCAGGAGTGGTTCCGCCGCGCGAGTGTCTACGTAGGCGGCGGCGAGCGTGTTGCCGAGATTTCGTTTACCCCGACTTTCGCAGCGAACCGCGCTTTGTAATCCGCCGGTATTACGAGCCACTCGCCGCGAACCTCGTTCCGCCGAAGGATTATTCGCATTTGCCTTTTAGCTTCCGCGCCGCATCGCCGCTGGAAAGTTTCCCCGAGCTGCTCTCCGGGAGCCGGACGTTCTTTCGCGATCGAACGCGGGCCGAATGGAGAAAAAATGCGAGGAAGAGTAGGACGGAAGGGAAACGGTCATCGGTCGGAGGCAAAACCTGTTGATCGTTGGACGAATGGCTCCGGGGGCGAGCTCCGATCGATGCGAGAATCGAAGGAAATCGAACGACGCGGCCTGTCGGACGGATACGAGGAACTGTCGCGCGTGGAACCGGAAGACGCCGCGCCGCGGTCTGCGGCGAACGGGACGGGCGCGACGGCGACCGGGCCCGCTATCGGTTGGTCGGAAACGGAGATACAATCGGAGTTTCGGAACTGAATTCCGCTGGGTAAATCGAGTTCTATGGTTTGATGTTACAGCCGCGTCGAGATTCAATTGAAATATACTAACATCGGCTCCCTCGCCTCTGACGCAACTTCCGGGGAGCCGATCGATCGCGCGATACTCGACGCTTCGGAAATCTGTCCTGAGATAGCCTTGGTGAATCGACTTTCTCGAGGCGATCGGTGACTTCTTAATCCTTTATGCTTCTATGTAGAGTGTTGCTCGACATCAGTTTTACTCACAGTGCTTTGATTAGATATTTTTCGGTGTAGTTAGAAGGTTAATGGAATATTGTAATCGTGGAAGATATCTTGTTTCTATTTAAACCTATCGTTGCAACTTTGCTACCTTCCACAGTATTTAAAAGGATGTTGAATTTTATTAGAATCGAATACTCGTTTAACCCTTTGACGAATGCCGACATTTCGGCGAGATGAAACGTTAGTATTTCGAAGACTAAGTCTCAGGCAAATGATTTAATCACTCAGACAGCAAGAGATTAGTGTGTAGTTTCTGCTTTTGCTATTATTTAAGCAATCAATATATAATTTAGCTTCGTGAAGGTTTTCTACATTTCAAAGAATCTTCGTCCGCAAAGGGTTAATGCTTATGAAGTAATCTTATTGAAAAGTCGAGCTTTCTAAGGATTAACCGATAGAAAATGTGTCAACGAAGGAACCATAGCTGTCCGAAACACAGACCGGTCTGTTGAATTGGCCTGGAAACTAGCTCGCTTGGAATTACCGCGGTCGAACGGACCAACCTCGTCATCCGGCTGCATTAATTACGAGGCCCGCGACTTTGCCGTCCGTGTCCCCGCTTTGAGTGCAAAGCGGATTTTTCACGCTGGCCACGCGGCTTCGGTATCCGTAACGATAACGCGCGATCATGGAGACCGCGTTCGAGTATCAACTGGATCGTGCCGTTGCCCCAGCGATAGGTGAACCGTGCAAACAGAATATTTCATAGGGAAAATACAGATGTAAACATAACGGCCCGCTCTCCGCGAAAATCGAAGGGACCACCACCGTTGACCAATGAAAAATTCGATTTGTACAATCGATACGCCGCACAATGCGGCCGAACGCTCGTTTTCTCGATAAAACTCGATTACTTGAAAGGTATAAACGATACAAGAAAATGTTCCGGACAAAAGTTGTAAGGTAGAGAGCTGAACATATGGTGGTTACATATTTTTCACATTACGGGGATATTATGAAGGTTATTCAACGACAATGGACACTTTATGGTTCGATCTGAATGTTGCATAAATGGAGACACTCAGTAACTTGCAGAAAATTTTGATTTTTAAATGAACACCATTTCGTATAACAGAGACTACTTAACACGTTGAACGCCATGGGGGTCACCGGTGACCCCAACCAAATTAAATTACTATAATTCATTCGAATAAAACGATGATTATTTGAAAATTTGTCTATATTACAAGTAACACAACTTAACGCGCCGACATTCAACAATTCAAACCTGTAACAATAACAATGTAATTCAATGCCATAAGTTGATGTTACATTATCTTCATTTTCCATATTTGTCTAGGCAAAACCGTGCGGCAGTCAACGCGTTAATCCTCAATTTTCACTTTGCGAATCGTCGAGTTTCGCGGTCTCGTCTACTGACGTGCCTTCGTTTATGATCTTCGTTTCGCTGCTCCGCGAATTATCCGATAATTAGTCGATAGCGACGCATCTCGTTAGGCGAAACGAGGAAGTTCCTCAGAAGGAAATCGCGGTGTTTGCGTAACCGTCTAACGCCGCTGCGTCGTAGCCCGAAGGTAAATAGAACGGATCGCTAGAAATCTTTGCCAGCCTCGAACAAGGAGGCGCCGCGAATCTGTTCCAGCTTCGCCATTGGCTCTGATCCCCGCGTTTCATCGATGTAACAGTGCAGCGCGCTGTGAATACCAAAATTTTGAAAATTCCTTGAAAACGATACATCACTTGATTTAACACTGGAACTACCAAATGAGTCAAAATGACTCATATCCTGACATTCTTTCGCAATTATGCAAAGGCACAGACGATCTCCTGAGAAATAATTCAATAAATTGATTTAGGAAACAAGGAAACAGAACAGAACTCAACAAATGTATTTTCACACATTCCATAAGGAAGTACAGAATAGTTTCGCTCGGCAGTTCCAGCGTTAACGAGTCGCCGACCGAATTGGAAAGAGAAACGCCGAGGCCGAACGAGTCGCGCAGCGAAACCAATATCGTCCTCGCGATGACAAATGCCGGTTCGCCCGATCGGCTACACCTCCTCCATTTCTCTCGCCGTCCGCCATAGATCGCGCGCCAAACTTTCCGAATGGCGGCGATAACTTTTACCCGGCGAGGAAGACGTCTTCGAGGGAACGACGACGGTCGCGCGTCCCAATTCGCACAGGAGGAATCGCCGGCAATTACGTTTCCGTCTGACCGCCGGCCGAAATCGGTCGTTCGACTCGACGAGTTCCGGTACAATTGGAAAACTCGAGCGCGAGTCGATTAGGATTTCGCCTACGAAATTACTCTCGCCCCGAGTATCCGATAGGCTTCCCGATTCGCTCGTGACGCGACTTTCCAGGCGAACGCGACGAGCACGCGTCGCTTTCCTCTCCGTTGGACGCCGGTCGAGTTTCGCAGTGTGTACGCCCGGATCGCGTCGATTCCCGGTCAATCGTTAAATTCGAGCAACGTGGAAACGACCGCAAACTGCACCGGTGCATCCGTTTCTCGGGCGTTCAGCCTGGATTTAGTATCCATAGAAATTAATTTCTCCCGTGGCTCGCGAGCAATACGGTTCCGGCCACGGTTCACCCGTCAGGATGGGATCCCCCTGTTGCATTTTCCATTAATGCGACCGGCCAACGTAAACCAACCGTGGAACCGTATTCGCGAAGTAGCCGTATCTCGAGCGCCGCTTGATTGCGCGTTACCGTACAAACGAAGCCGGCCCGTCGTTATTACCCGGCGCCGCCCGCCCGCCCCCCGACCTCCTCCCCCGCCGATATAACTGCCGACAATAAATTTTTTCTCTGCCGTTGCGCCGTAGTCGCGTATATCATTTTTTTTAAAAAGACCACCGTCCGGCCGAGGTTGCCGGGGATACTTCAATTATTCAATATTTCGTAGGAACGAGCGGCGCGTGTAAAATTCCATGAAATCCCGCTGCCCCGGGGAAATCGCCCGTAGAAAAAATATGGCAGACACCGGCCGGTTCGAGTGCGTATCCGGCCGACGCGTCCTCCATCAACGATTTTCTCATGCTTTGCATTTCAATCTCGCGATAAGCATCGCCGCGGTACGCGCGTTTTCCGCGCTCGGACGCGTCCGGATCCGCGAACGCGTGAAGGCCTTTGCATGCGAGCGACGCGATTCGCTGGCGATTTCACGTACGTGTACCACACGTGCGGAGTGAATCTTGCACAATGTACGTAATTAAAAAAGAAAACACAGGTAACTCTCCCATAACACGGTAGATTCCTAGAGAATTCCGTGCTGTGACTTAACCCTTGCGATAACGCGAGAGATTTCAATTTATTAATGAAGATTTCAAATAGAACAGACATAAATACGACTCGATTCCTTTTAATTCAAATGAAACATTATTCTTCCATCGTCGAATACTATTTTGTACAGCAAACGTAGAATACCCATAGAATTTTTCTCTCGTCGATAAATTATTCATGTGAAAGTAGGATCGATTATCGTTGAGAAATAAATCAAGGGCTTAATATCATCCTTGTCACCGTGGCTAAGGTTCGACGGCGAACGTGCTCGCCGGAGCCAGCCCACTTATGGTCGAGCGTAACAATGGCGGCTCCACCTCCTCGCGGTCTGCGCTGTACAGCGCTGTACGTTGCTCGCAGCGTCGCGCGGCGTGACGAATATGTATTTCTTTTTTCTTTAATCATGTATATCGTGTACGAGGGGATTTACTCTGCGTATATGGTACATATGCGTAAAATCGCCAGTATTACAGCATAAGCCCTAACGAATCAACGATGATTCGCGTTCTCCACGCATCCTCCTCTAACGTCGCCTCTGTTTGTTGGTTCGCAGGCATCAGTTCTACTTGCACTCTCGTTTGGAGCTGGTCGAGGGCAGATTGAAGGTCTCGGACTGGGGTTCCGTGGCGCGGCTGGTCGCCCTGATAGCGCAGGCCGACTCCGGCGATTACGACGCCTTATCGCCGCCGCACGCACTCTACTCCCAATGCTGTCAGATACAGCCGACGGAGCCGTGCGAGCCGAAACCCCAGGACTTCCTGCACCGGATAGTCCAGCAGCACAAGGAAATCAAGGTTCGATCCTTTTATTCGTCATACCACGCGCGTCGACTTGCTCGATCTCATTCGCACATTCTCTCCGCAGGGCATGAAAACGTCGACCGCCGAGTATTGGCTGCTCAAGGAAATCTCGAACCTGGACACCTTCGGTCAGGAGATGTTCCACAGTAAATTCGGTTACAACGGCGTGTCGATGATCGGCGTGGGACCTCACGGGATCACGGTCTACCGCAGCGACGACGAAGAAACGCAAAAGTAAGTAGGTACAATGCTCATAAGCCGCTCGTCTCTACGACTCGACCGCTCGTCGCGCGACGTTACGATCGCCTCTTCCTTTCAGCATACCGTACACGGCGATACAGAGCGCGACGTCCCAGCGGCGGATGTTCCACCTGGTGTACCTCTCCCTGGACGGCGAGGAGACGTCGCTGAACTTCAAGCTGGACTCGAGCCAGTCCGCCAGCGGACTGTACCGAGCGATCACCGAGAAGCACGCGTTCTACAGCTGCGAGACGGTCAGGAGCGCGGTCACCGCGCAGTTCATACGAGACCTGAAGGTATTCTGATCGATTCAGGCCCGGGACGCGTAAGGAGCGTGATCGAGAGTCGCGTCTGGCTTCTGTTCGGCAGGGCACCATCATCTCGATCTTCAACGAGGACTCGACGCTGGGTAAGAAGTACGTGTTCGACATCCGGCGGACGTGCCGCGAGGTGTACGACAACGCGAGGAGAGCCCTGTACTGCGAGTCGGCGACGGTCAGGCTGCCGGAGGAGAAGGAGAAGCAGATCTTGGAGAGGCACGAGTGCGCCGGGGACTGCGAGGATCCCAAGTGCAAGGTATTTCCGGAAACGAGCCGGTTCGGGCGGAACGAGGCCGAGACCAACTGCGTCGGATTGTTTAACTTGCAGGAATCCCGGGAATGCCTCGCGAGATTATTGGACGCGATGCTCTGTCGCATTTGCATGGATCGCAGTTTGGACACCGCCTTGTTCCCCTGCGGACACGCGGTCGCCTGTTTGGATTGCGCCCGCCGTTGCGAGCGTTGTCCGCTCTGCAGGGCGGACATAGACCATTGTCGGACGATCTATCTACCGATCGAGCTGACGCACGTCGACAAGCATAATCCGAAATCCGTCTCGGACACCATCGAGCCTGTTTACGGGCAGACCTCCGCGGAGGAGATCCGGAGGAGGAGCCTGAGTACCGACTCCTCGGTGAACGGCAATCCCATTTGAGAGCGCCGCGCGACGAGGCTCGACGTGTTTCAAAGGTTCTTCGGAATGTTCGCCTGTCGAATGGGAAGAAGGTATTGACGATCCCGCGCTGGCCGCTCCGCCGAGCAACGATGGACGCGCGCCGCGGCAATTACTCTTCTTTTTTGCGTTTCGACGGGCGATTCTCACTCGGCTCGCTAACTCGCGCTATTCGTTTCGAACGCGGAACGTCGGAAGCAGGAAACGTCGCGGACGTTTCTCGCCGATCGCGACGGTTCTCCGCGCGTCCTCGGATACCTCGTTACTCGGACGCTGGAAGTTGGACGAGACTCGTTGGCACTGTGATGGACGGATGAGAAGTTCGTAAGGTTTAACGATGGATTTAGGAGAGGTTGAATGATTGTACGGATCGGCAGGTGTGCGACCGCTTTGCGATCGAGCGTGAGAGAAGTGCTATTAGCAGCCGTCGTGCTGCCGTTGTTTTCGAGACAGGTGAGACCGGTATCGGCGCGAGGAAATTGGGGACGCGCCCCGCGAGTAGATTGATTACTTTTTTATCGACAATCGGACCAATAAGTTCATTTATTATTTAATTGTTGTTTATAATACACTCTCGTTACTTTTGTTCCTCTTACAATTAGATAGATTGTACGCTTTTTGTTTTCGTATTGTATCAACTTTCATTTAGATACGGGCCCGGGTCACCCGGGGTGACCGGTTTTATCGGAGCCGGTGACCCGTCATATTTTTTAATATATTACCCGTTATTCATTACGCATACGCATATACGATAGCGCTCGCAAAACGACCGCTACGACGGCTCTCCCCTCGTAACGGACGTTTCATTTCGAGCGAACGCGGATATCTCCGACGACGAGGACGACGAAGACGACGAAGACGAGGACGAAGACGACGCGTTTCATTTGCGACTCCGTGTTCGCGTTTCGGGTTGTGCAGACAGTTGCCCGATAATGAAGAGCTCGTCGCCGGCTGTTGATTAACGCGCGGCCCCGGCCTCTTGGAACGTCCTGTACGAGTAGGAAACCTTGTTACAGTAATATCTGTTTATATGTACATAAAAGCGAGATAACCCGACCGGTTAGGGTCGACAGAGTAAAAGTCATGCGTTCACCAAATGTCAAATCCGATTTAACGAACTCAGCGCGTATGCCATCTTTTAAATAAGTCATAATAAAAAGGAAAACAAACGGGCGAGGAGTGCGCGTCGGATCGAAGCGCTCGCAGTGCAAACACGCGGAACGTGACACGTACAGATACAGATATACAGATATGTATACATATATAAGTATAATTAATATATTAATCTAATTATTAATTAATTATGAATACGTAATATATTATTGTATTATTGTTGTATTATTAATTAACAAATATATTAATGTGATTATTAATATATTTATATATGTATACGTATACAGAGTAAAACACGCAAATACACGACACACGCGCGCACGCACACGAAGGATTATTTATCGGGTTACGAGTCACAGATACTTCGTTTCCAAAGGAGCACTAAAGAAGGCTGTTTGAGAATCAAAAGTAAAGAGAATGCAAGCCTCGTGGCCGATCGTTCGAGGAAGCTCGCGAAGGTTTGCGCGTTATACGTTACTTTTTTCTCTCTATTTTTTTTCTTCTCTTTTTTTTGCGTGATATATTATCTTTTCTTCTTGTTCTCGATCGTCAACAGTTTTAATCGTCGAACACCACGCTCCGGAATGAAAACTAGTTGAGACGCCTATAATTAGAACTTTATGGATCTTACACGAGTGTCGGAAGAGAGAACGAGAGAGAGAAGGAAATCGTTGTAGTCATTCATCAATGCAAAGCAGATCTAGTTTATAATTATTTATAAGACAGAGAGTAACAGAGTGAGAGTATGTGTGTGTCTGTATACGTGTTATGTGTGTGTGTGTGTGTGTGTGTGTGTAAGAGAGAGGATGAGAAAACTGAGTGAGAATAAAAGATAGAGTTTTTACACGTTACTACGTTCAACGATGTATACCGAGCATAATCTTGATAAGTCAGCGGAAGCGTAATCCCTCTTTTTTCGACGCGTTTCACGCTTTGTATCTGTCGAACTGTATCCTTTAGTTTCCTTTAGTATTTTTATATCGTGTTTACGAAAACCGCGATTACGCTGCTTCTACGAACGATTCTTTAGGTTTAAACTTACAGACGAATGCGAAAAATCTGAATCAGCGGACTCGACGTCGTCATTATTTCCCATTTGATACTTGACGAACCTCGCGGAATAAAGTTCATTTCTGTTCGATATTTTCTCTTCGTGTCACGATCGAACGTACCGGAAGCAACTGTTGTTCTTCAAGTTGCAGCGGTGCCGGTGGTGAAAGAGGATCTCCACGATCGCCGTACGTTCATTCGATGTAAAGGTCGACGAGGAGAACGCCGCCATTGTTGAAATAATAAAACGTCGGAAGGAAAGCAACGTTTTTGTGATTAATCGTATCTGTATAAAGCCGTGCGCGAACGAACGACACGTCGGATCGTTCGAGACCGTTTGTAGCCGATAGATGTGTATGGGTAGAGAGGAAAACGATATCAGAGAGAGAATGAATTTCTAAGGATTATCATTTGCAAAGAGTATTTTTAAAGTATTTCCAATGATTTTCTAGTATTACGAGCAAGGATTCCACTTGGAACGGTGGTGTATACATATGAGAACGACACACAGTCTACGAGAAATAAATTTTAGCATTAACGAAGTGCAATGTCCCGACCTGTTGATTAAATACGGTGAAATATCGAATGTTGTTCAGCATTTCTTCCCCCTTCCCCGTCTACACCTGCCACTCCTCGACTTAGGAAAAAAAAAAAAAGAAGAACGCTAATGACCAGAAATTATATCGTTACCGTTGCGTTTGCGTAAAACGTCGAGCGGTAAGGTCAATGTCATTCGTAAGCTTATCTCGTAATTATGTATACTAATTATTCCGATCGGTGTAAAATTCTCGTACCGCCGATAGAGGAAAGATTCTCGTTGCGAGTCGCACGGTGCAAAAATTCTCTCTGCGAAACGTTCGAAAACGGTGGAGATCACGTGCCGTGCAGATCCCACGAAATTCAAATATCGTCGCGCGTTGTTTTTCTAACATTGCATTGAAATTCGCTGGAAAAGTCTCGACTGTCGGTATACGAAAACGGGAAGGAAATAATCGATCGTTGATATCGATCGACTTGGTTTTTCCGAGTCTCCTTATACGAGAGGCGATCTTTACTTAAAGTTCAACGGACACCGAGGGTTACGTAAGAGAATTATAAAATTGATGTACTGGCTGAAACGGAAAAAATTTCAAAGATCGCGCGGAAATATTGTTAGCGGCAGTTCAGTTGGAAACGGTGCGGCACGCGCATGCGTCGAGGAAGGCGATTGGTCGACGGAGCGGCACTGTCATATGACGAAGCTGCGTGGCATCATGGGAAGCGGATCGCAATTTTGCAACATGGCGGTGAATTGAGCCAAAGTCGCGGTGCTGTGCCATCAGAAAATGTATTTTTCGTAGTCGCGCGACCTATTTTATTATAGTTCTCGTGGATGCGACAGTGCGGTACGGATACGGGACGCGTAACACGGTGCACGAGGAATGTAAATATGAGTGGAACGAGACGCAACGTTATTCCGAAGGTGACACCCCGCAACTCGGTGTGGTACTCGAGCACGTATGGCAGAGACTAGAATCCGAGATAAGGAAGCATCGCTTCGCCTGAGTAATACGTATCGCCGACTAAAATCACCGCCGCGGAATAGCGATGCGGTGGTCAATCTCACCGAACTGTGAAAACGTGAGTGTTCCCCCGTGCAGAACGTAAACTGTGCGTGCGAATGTGCCGTGGCCTGCGTATTTCGGTAGCTAGCCTACGGTCTACGGCTGCTGCCTTCCCCTTGTGATCTCTGATCCCTCTCCTAGAATTCTTCCGATGATTTTATCGTCGAAATACTCCCCGGCACGTTCCGAACGATTTCGATTCACGATCATCGCGATAAAGCTGCTCCGAATCGTTCAACGTTTCGACATAGAAGTTCGGCTCCGACGAACGTGCCACCATTGCATCAAATATTCTCACGGAGTCACGTTTCCTTGATTTTACCGGAGAAATCATTCCCTTTTGCTCGTCCGGACATCTGCCGTCCTTCTTCCTGTTGTTAGCGATGTTTCTTTTATCCGGGGAATATGGATTTCCGAGGATTTTACGCGAAAACGCTTACGCTCGTCGATCGTTCGTGTTTCCTCTTTGGTTCTGCTGAATTCGTATTATCTACGAAATTATTGTAAACGCCAGCAGAACGAGAAGTGCTTTACGCGGTTTTTTCTTCTATTACCGACGCCCGAAGAAGTGTTTTATGGTCGGTGTCGGTAAACGTCGATGTAGCAATGCGCCAAAAATACCACATGTTACGGTATTCTAAAAGCATCGCACGTTGCAATGCTTCAATAACGATAAGAGTTTACGACGAATAGCGCAATGCCTTGTGTTTATTGTTCGCGATCAGTGTTTTGGGAAACGGTACCGACATTTTAATCATTCTGTTCCACTATGTTGCTGGAATTCCAACGAACACCACACTTTGCGAAACTTCACCTCCAGTATATTTCATAACCAAGTACTTCTGTTTACCAGCACCGTCGACTGTCCGTAGAATAGCATTGGACGCGCAAGGCTGTATCAACGTTGATGTGATTTTATTCAGAATTCGGTATAACCAAAGAGGAAGAGCGAACCACAGTCGTGTAAAAAGGTTCTTGCCCTGTCAAGCCTCGGACGAGTGTTACACAATTAAAGGACAAATTTGTTTCTGCATATTAAACAATTGTGTTTTATGTGTTCCGCGTTGAATAAAGAATAAGGTCGCAGCTGCACACGAATAAACTCATTTGCATACAATGAGGTTCCCTATACCTCTGAAATAATATACTTTGTGTCCATTTGCGCGTTACATTCTTTATCACCGGTAATGCATGTATCTTCTTGTCAACTTCTTACGTATATATATATATATATATCTTTACTGTTAAGATCCGTCGGATCGAGCAACCGACTAATACCATTTTTCTTTCATTTTCAGATATGCGCAAAATTCCAAAACATTGTCAATCATACTAACTTGTGATCGTATATGCGTGCCAAACAAGAATATATAGAAGGTCATTGAAGAGACCCGATGTTTTCCTGACATGATGGAAAATAAATTGTACGTAAAGAATGAGCCAGGTCTTGACGGACAGTCTCTTGCGAATCCACAAGCGAATCCGCCCTCTGAAGATAACGGAGGTGCCAGGGTTTGTTTTGTTTGTGGTACAGTGGGCCACGGTGAGCAGTACTGGCTCAGAGTAAAGCCAAATCCGGCCGGAGCACCGAACGAACCTTATTTTCCGTTTCTCGAGTCCCACGAACCACCAGCTGGCTACCGTGGTGAGGGGGCCCGTAGCGGAGCCGTCAGGGCGTGCAGCCTTTGCTACGCCTTACTTTTACAGCAATGGGAAAGTTTCGAGCAAGATGCCAGACCTCATAGCCAACGAATTTATTGGCTAAAGAGATGCGACGGCGGGCCCTTCACCGGAGCCGAGATGGCTCTGCAGGGAGAGTACGCTGCCCAGGTACTTGGTTTAACCAACGAACAAGCGCCGCAGCTTAGACCGGAGAATCGACCGGTAGGAATCTCCCCGCGGCTACCGCCGAATTCACCATCGCCTAGAGTAGAGCAAACGAGGCCGCCGTCGAATTCGATTGAATTGCCAAGACCGCATTCTAACACGGCAGAAACGCACAGGCACTTAGAACAAGCAAGGCTCACAATGGAATCTCCCCATCAAAGACTGCAATCGCCTCATCAAAGGTTACAAAGTCCTCGGCAGCCTGTGGAAGACGCAAGAATATCCAGCGAAGCGGCATTGGACTTAAGACACGCACCAAGGAGTTCACCTGCGCCACAACCAGCTTTACCGCCACAACCACAGCGTACGTTTACATTCCTCGATTTGCACCACTCGTCCAAAGTTTCCTCGTTCCGAACGAATATATATATATATATATACATATATACATATATATACATATACACACATTCACACATATATATATATATGTATATCAAGCGAGAATTCAATTCGAGTCGAAACGAATTCGCGTTCTAAAGAGGAGCGTGTTTTAAACAATTATCGCGTTGCATGATACTCGACACCGAGCGAATAAATATACAGATTATTCCTGTTAAACACAGTCGTTCCATTCAGTAGAGTAAACGTTTGTAAATAAAGGTCAACAGTCCCGCAGATAAAGCGCCGCAAGTATATCTAATTTAAATTCTGATTTCAAGCTTCAGTATGCGCGCAACTTGTTCCGACCTTTCGAGATCTAACTCAGCTGATCTGATAGTCATTAGTTGGCTAGCCTCGTAGATAAGTAGGTCACGCGAAATCGGACTGAAGTGCGACAATTGCGAACTATAAAATTCTTGTAGTTCCATATTTAAAGCGTGCCGATAATGTCGTCGCGGAGAGAGAGAGAGAGAGAGAAAAAAACACAACAAACACACACACACACACACACGGTGTTTAAACGGAGCACGTGCAACGCGACGATTGTTTCGATTGTGTCGTTTCGCGCGAAATGTTTACGAGATAATTGGAAACATCGGTTGAATAGATGGTTCCCGTTATATCGATCAATGTCTTCTCCGATTGATCATTGAGACAGAGTGTATTTTGTAATCGTTTCGTTGGACATTTTATAGCCATTTACAGCGGTGGATCCTCGTCGAGCGTTGGAACCGACATCTTAGATCTTTCAATGCCAGATAAGAATTCGGTCACGGAAGTTTGTTACGTGTGCGGGGATGAATTTAAAAGAGGCTCCCTAAGTCATATTGCAGCGAAACCACTGCCAACTCCGCCACATCCTTCGGCCAGTCCTCCCCCGTTTTTCCCTTCTCTAATGCTTCATCCAAGGCCAAGCAGAAGTCGACCCATGGACAGCGCAGGTCGTGTGCAGGTGCGTGTTCGTTCCATAAATTTTCTTTCTATCGTTTCACAAGCGACTCGCTGACGAACGGTTTTTCAAACTTTCAGGCCTGTACAGCCTGTCAGCATTACCTTCTGATGCAATGGAAAGCGTATACTCGGCAGGGTGTACCGCACGGTGATCGTGATTACAAGCTCCGGAAACGGCAAGCACCTGCGATGGATACAACCACGTTTATCTGCTACACTTGCGCGCTCGAGTACCCTTCGTCCAGTATTAGACTTCTTTACTGCTGTTCTAATCCAGAGAAGGAGGCGTACTATCCTTTTATTTATTCTCTGAGACCTCCGCCAGGAGCTAGTCCTATTAGTCCTCAGGGAATGGTGCAAGTATGCTCCATTTGTTATAAAGCCATACCGCAGAAGCAGCAAGTATTCGGCGGGGAGAATCACGAGGCTCAGTCCTCCGGGCAGAACGTGGATTTCCGACAGCAAGGCCCCTCGCCGCGGCCGGCGGTCGCCAAGTCTCCGGCGAACTCGGCCGGCAGCGATATTCGTTTCAAGCCGTACGATTTGAACAAGTCGACGGTGGCCACGAGCAAACAGCGCACCGGCGTGGTGAAAGGGACCACGGCCGGTCAACGAAATTCACCGAACAACGCTCCCGCCGAGAACGGGACCGTTGCTCTCGGCCAAAACTATAGGTGCTATATTTGCGAGAGACTGTATCCTCGCACACACATGGAATGGTACGTATCGCCGGCGAGACACGCCGATTTCACGCAGATATATCGCCGCGGTGCGAGACGTCGTTAATCGTTGCGCGTGACTAACAAACAGGTTGTCCACGAGCCCGGAAGGAATGAATTCGCACGCCATGCATTTTCCTTGTTTACGGGGAATGGCGCGCACTTCGGAGAACGCCTGTATGGATAGTCACGGCAGAGTGTTGGCCTGCAGTCATTGCGTGAACCATCTCGCTCAACAGTGGGAAAGCATGGATGCCGAACGTGTTCCTTT
This sequence comes from Nomia melanderi, assembly GCF_051020985.1. Lineage (NCBI taxonomy): Eukaryota > Metazoa > Arthropoda > Insecta > Hymenoptera > Halictidae > Nomia > Nomia melanderi. The sequence continues at coordinate 16,065,628 of NC_135007.1, forward strand.
AGAACGTCGCAGGTTAGTCGATCGTTTGCTGGAACCAGTTTCCACGTGTATCGTTTACCGTGTATCTGCACGTACCGTTATTAACGCTGGTTATTTATCAGGTATGATATTCCTAGTCCACATCCAAACGGCGATGTTAATCGGTCAATCGCCACACCGCCGAGCTCTAGCTCGGATCGAACTTTTGGTAGTAATCCAGGCACATCGAGCAGTTCCATCTATTGTTTCTTGTGCGGCTTGCATAGCGATCTAACTCTCGCGAGAGTATTGTACGGTCGTCCTCAGGGTCGTAACGCGCCGTTTTTCCCAGAATTATTACGGCATCAGTCACCGCCGAACGCCGAGCAACTCAGAGAGGACGGCTCCGCGTTGGTATGCACGTTCTGCTATCACTCCCTTTTGGCGCAGTGGCGTCGATACGAATCTCTTCCCAGCGGGCAGCAAGTGAACGCCGCGGAAAGACAGTACAATACCCACGATTACTGCTGTTACGTCTGCGGCATAACGACGTACAGAAAGCGAGTCAGAGCGTTGCTCGTGAAAGACTTCCCGTTCCTGAAGTACCACAGGCAGCCGGAAAAGAGTTTGTTATTGGAAAACGGGGACTTCGCGGTGGTATGCCTGGACTGTTACGAAACGTTGCGCACACAGAGCCTCGAATACGAACGATGGGGCCTGCCCGTCGAGAAACGCGAGTATAATTGGATAGTGCAACCACCGCCGCCGGAAGACAGTCCCGACGCAACCATCGCTAGATTGCCGTCCGGTGAAAGGTCCGAGAAGGTGGTGAGTACTTTCCGTGCGAAGGCCGATATCGTCGACGGAACCGACGACACACGATGGAATAGTCCCCGTCTAACGACAGGCGTCGACCGTTTGCGTTTTAGGTCCCGTCTACGTTAACCGTTCGACCGGCGAGAAAGAACTGTTCCCCGAAGGCACCGGACAAAAAGGTCCCGCCCAAGGCCCCGGAAAAAGAGCAAGGTGAGTGACAGTTTTTGCGTTTGTTCGCCGAGAACGATTTACCGCGAGAGACTCCCGAGGAACCTGGTAACTCGGTCGAGCTGGAGAAAAAAAAAGAAATAGAAACGACAATCGCAATCGCGTATTGAGAAACGGAGAAACTCGTTCGCTCGTTACCGTTTTTTCCCGTCCGTTCGGAGAGCCATGTAAGTACAGACATGCGAAGATCAACCGCACAAATATCGCTGATAAGTCGAATGTTCCGCGGTCAAACATTTGCCAGACACGCTAAGGTTATCGGTCCATGTTTTAGCGCTATCTCGCGCGTACGCATTCTCTCTCTCTCTCTCTCTCTCTCTCTCTCTCTCTCTCTCTCTCTCTCTCTCATCCCCCCTCTCTCTCGCCGAGTCACTCAAGTCGAACGCGTCAGTTTCCTCTCCGTGGCGGTGTAACGTTTCGCAGAAATTAGATTTCAAAATCTGGTTACGCGATACGCGTCGGTACTCGCAGCGTTAATTCGACCGGCGGTCGTATAAAGTTTCTTAGACCCGTGTCTTCTGGAAAAATGGAAGCGAAGTGGAAGGCCCCCGTGGAATTCTTCCCGCCAGACGCGTACGGTTGCCAAATAAAAATAGTACGGCGCGTGAAACGGTCGCATTCCTCGGGAATCGACGGAATTCGATCGACGGAGCACCGATGACTCGCGCTCGAGCGTTTGCGTCATCCTTTGTACACTCCGCGTCCCTTCCGTCCGCGTCTAAGGTTTCGTAACCTCTCGGCGCGCGCTCTCTCGCTCGCGGAGCCTCGTTTCCGAAAAGAATGCCCTGGAAAATCGTGAGCGCGCCGACCGAAAGTCGTGAGAAAACATCGTTCGGCCACCGCCGATATCCCCGGTATCGTAAAACGAGATCAGCCGCCGACGGAAGAAGCCCGAGAGGGTTTACCCGGCGGATCCCGGCGCGATGCCGAAAAGTTTCCCGTGCCGTTTAGGCCGTTCCGCGGCCTGTGTGTATCTCCCCGAGAAACGAAATCCCGCCAGGCCGAGGAACTTCGCAGCTTCGCCTCCGTTAGACCGTAACACTTTTTCCCTTCTTTCGCCCCTTTTTATCGCCCCGGCTCGCCAGCCAGCCGTATACGCGCGCTCCCTCGCCGAAAGGTGAGTTCCTTCGAGTTTACGTGTCGGCGATCGTGTAACACCGGCGCGCAGGCTGCTATTTAGAAGTCGTAAACTTACGCTCGACGAGTCTGCCCTCGCGTTTTTCTTTTCAATTCGAGTGCCCGCCGGTAAAGAGGGCGTAGAAGCGTTGCGAAACTAGAATACCGTATCCCGGCGAATAAATACCCCTGCCCGTTTCTGCGCGGCTCCATCGTTAACATCGTTTCGCCGAGAATTTAGCGTCGTTACGGTTTCACGGTTACGATTACCCCTGCTCGCCGACCAAGCTGTAGGGCCAGGAGCTCGAAATAAGGGAGGATCGTCGCGATCGATCTTGGATCTCGCGTTCCAGGCGACGCGATCGCTTCAACCCTGTCGCCGGGCGTCGTTCCGGAAAGCTGAAACTCCCGTTCGGAAGACCGGGTCGCGAACAAACGATTTAATTAACGAAACAGCGGGAGATCGGCACGCAGCTTCCCTTCTATTATTCAAGCAATCGATATACACCCGCCGAAGGTTTCGCGTATTCCAAAGAACCTCCGCCCGCGGGGGGGTTAAAACGCTCGCGTATCGGAGTCTATTTCCCCCGGATTACCGTTGGCGGAAGGTGGATCGGGTTTCCCAAAGCGACTGCGAGAGACGCGTCCGCCGTAGCTCGTTCCCGAGTAACGCCGTCGAATCGATCCCTCGAATCCCTTTCCACGGAATCGGAGCGTCCCGAGCGATAGAATCATCCTAAAAATCGGTTGGACAGCTCGACCGATTCCGCGTTCGCGAGACGCGGCACAGATTCCGTGGCGAGCGGCTCGCTTGTTAGAGAGGAAAGGACGTTTCCACGGTACACGATCACCGGCGAGATCACAGGAGGTCGATTAAGGTCGCTCGATCCGGCTTAGACGAAGTAGGTGGCTGCTCGAGGTGTTGGTGGGATCTCTTGCGGCGAGGGGGGGGGGGCGTTTGGCGGACGGGGTTGGTGTATAGCGGCGCTCGTTCGCCGGCCGAAAGGGGGCAAGTGGAGGAGAGAGCGAAACCGGGAAGGAGGGTACAATGGAGAAATATAGGGGAAGGGGGGTCGGAGGAGAAAGAGCAAACGCCCGCAGCGTGACACCGCATTGCGCCCACTTGCCAACCCGCCCAACACCTAAATTCGAATTAGGGAGCCGGCCCTGTCGTTCCTCGTCAACACGGCTCGCCTGTCCTCCCGCTAAACCCACGGACAGGACGTTATCGTCTCCTTACACCGCGCCGAGATGAACAGAGACCGCCGCCGTCGTGCACGGAGGGAAGCGGCGCGTGTATTTACACGTCTGCGCGCGTATACACGTAGACCGGCGACTTCCATCCGACGCGACCCTCCCGCGCGCTCTTTCCCTTCCTCGCCGGGGGAACGATCAGAGGGCGAGATCAAGAGAAAGACAGATATAACGGAGAAAGGGGGCGGCGGGAAGTTCGTTTTCCTCTTGCTTCGGGGATCGATATCAGCGTTATCGACTGCTTTCCTCGCTCCTCGTCGCGCGGGGAACCACATCGGGGCTGCTCACGTATTCCCGGCAGGCGTGCAGCCAAAAGGCTCGATTTCCGCGTGCATTCTGAAATCGGTGCCAGGTTCGGATTCCGGCGAACCTCGCCCTGCTCGGTCGTTAGGACGGCTGTTTCTTTCTTGGTTTTCAGAGAACGACTTCGTGCAAGTTGCCGGGAGGGTTGTCGGAACGCGTAGAGGACAGGGGGCTACGCTCGGCGTCGCGTCGCGTCGCGTCGCGTCGTCGATAAACGAGGCACGGCGAAGCAGGGAAACGGGGAACATCGTTTGCCCGTCTATCGATAATTCGCCGACAGAGCGGCGCGCTTTAATCCGAACTCGACGGGAACGGAGGAGCTTTAATCAGATACCTGGGGCGATATTTACATTTTGATGGCTCGCGGGTTAATGCCACGCCACGCCGCTGCCGCGCCGGCGAAGCGCGTCACTCTGCACGCACCCTCTCGCCGCGGTCCCTCTGTGTTGGCTCGCGTTAATAATTAACCGCCGCGCCGACTCGACTGGCGTGCCGAGTAGCTTTCGCGAGCACTCGCGGCCAACTCCACGGCTCGTTTCGTTTCGAGTAACATTCCAGTTACGCTCTCTCTTCTGCTTGCCGATGCGGCTAACGTAACGCGAGCGCGCTGTCTTCCCCGACGCGTTCCCGTCGTTGCTTTCGAACGCCGCTAACGGGCACCGTCGCTTTCCTCGTTTAACCGTTCGCGGACGAATGTCGACATCTTGGGGACATGAAACGATTCGGTTACTCGAGTAGCGGTAGATCGGTAGTTTCTTATAATTAAGCGATTTCTGTATAATTCAGCTTCATCTATTAGAAGTTTGATATATTCCGATCTTCCTAAGGGGTTGAAATATCAACCTTCCACGCGCTTGTCCACCGACGCGAATTTACTCCGCACTCTTCGATCGGTGAAGCTCGAAGGTAGAGATTGAACGTTCCGAGCGGTCGATGATCGAATCGATCGGTCCGCGGAGACTGTCGGACGGGGGATCCGTGCGAGGGATGAATCGTGTTTAAGCACGGGCGCGGAATCGGTCTCGCCCGACCGTGATAAAAATAATACAGCTTATTAGTCCCCGGGGTGCTAGCTGTGCCTTCGGAGGGCAGGCGGGGTACGCGAACGAGGGATAGGATGAAACGAGGGTGAGCACGGACCGGCGGACGCGTTTGCCTCGGAGGTTCGGCAGCGGGGAACACACGAACACACGGACGAACGAACGAACGAACGAACGAACAGAAAGGCGAAAAGAGAAATGAGGAGAGGAGGGTTGGTCACGGCATGAGTCTAGCTGGAGGAGGATGGTCGAGAACCGTGGAAACGAAAGAAGGGCGAGAGGGGGAAGTTCCCTGTCGCTGGCACGCATTGATTTTGCTCGACAGACAGCCGCCTGTTGGGTTCTCCGACTCGGGGACCTAACTGTTCGCCGGTCGCTCGCTCGCTCGCTCGTTCGCTCGCTGGCGTGTTCTCCTTCCCTCGCGTTTCCTCCCTCGACTCGGCTTCGAGTTCCCCGTGGCGTCCGCGCGACGCGTATCGCGTGCCATCTTCTTCCTCGCCGCGTCCCGACACGGCTGTTACCGCGAACGTTAGCGCGCGGCGTCGCGTCTCTTTCGCGGAAAGCAGGCTCGTTATCTCGCCGCGGCGATACTTGTTGCTGTCGCGCCGGTTGATCTCTCGCGGAACGGGGAATATTGATTCGCGAAACAATCTCTCTCTCCGCGCGTTTTAATCCGGGGATCCGCGGACCGGTTGAAAAGAGCACGCCTCGCGGTCGTATCGAGTCAACGATAACGTTTAATAGCCGTATCAGTTTATTGGACCGGCGCGGCGTTTCGATAGCCGCGGATGGCTCTGTCGGCGTTCCTCTTTCGGCCGCGTTCCCCGTCGCCCGCCGGACGAGGCCGGAGATTAATTACGCGTCGAACGCGAAATGTCGTCCGACGTATCGCGAGGACGATAGCGGCCCCGCCGTGTAATGAAACGCGAAGTTAATTATTCGACGGCGAGCGTCGGACCGTTTAAAATTTCAGCCTTGGACACGCTCGCCGCGTATCGGCGGGTCGCGTTTAATGCGCGCCGATACCTTCGCGAGTCGCACGCGACGGGCGTCTTACGTAAACGGTTGTCCGCGCGAATGCAGATCGGTAGGAACTCGTTTCGAAAATCGTCGAGTCGCGCCGCTGGAAATCTCACCGGAACGATCGCGCGTTATCGAAAGAGGCCGACGGCGGAACAGCGAGCGAGGCGTCTCGCTGTAAAACGTCGAATATCGGAGCACGGGGAAGCATTTGCGAGCCGGCGACTCCGCAGTCGCGATACGTACGACCTCCTTCCGCTCCCGCTTCCGTTTATCGGGCTTTGTTCACACCTCCCGCGTTTGCCGTGTTCCGTAGCGCGGCTAACGCGCGAGTCGCACGTTACCGCGGCGGGGTCGAGGGTTACAGGGGCCGTCGGGGCGGCAGGGGGCTAGAGAGCTAACGGTCGCGGTGCGCTCTCGGACTCGACGAAGTGGCTAGATTTCAGCGGGGCTCGGTGGTGGGAAGCGTGGAACGACAGGGAGAGGGTGGATCGGCGACTGGCCGATGGATGGAAGGGCGGGAAACGGGGGGCGGGTTGCTGGTTTCACAGCGCGTGCCGCTTCAGCGCCAGATGGCTTTCAAAGAGCGAGCGAACGAACGAACGACCGCCGGTGTGGGGGGGGGGGGACGGGAACTAGGATCGTGTTCCGTATACGTGCCCCCTTCTCGCCTATTACCCCGAGGCGACCGTGCGAGCGAGCGAGCGAGCGAGCGAACGAACGAGCACGGTTACGCAAGAGGGTGGGAAGAAAGGAACCGGAACTCAGCCGACATTCCCGAATGCGGCAACCGCCGTTTTTCGTTGCTCGTTTTTCGCTCGCCCTTCCCCGAGATTTCATTAAACCCTCGGTACGTTTTGCGGGCTTCTCGGCAGACGACGGCGGCTGCGACGCGTTATTAAATTCCCACCCCCCGCGTAATTTCCGCGAGTTTTCGAAACGCGCCGTGGTGGAGGCGGTCGTCGCGGTTAAGGGTCGCCGGGCAACCCCGTCGTCGTTCGGATCGGCCGATCCGCCGGTGTCGGCGACAGAGCGCGGTACGCGCGCCGCGACGACCGGCCGGCTGGAGGGGAAAGGGACACGAAGAGGAACGAACCGCGTCGAACGCGCGACTCGGCTGCTCAGTCGAGTTCCAGCCACCGTTGGCATCGTGTCGGGGTGGTCGATGCGTTCCCGTACGGCACGCGACGCGCGCGCGACAGAGAAAGAGAGAGAGAGAGATAGAGAACGAGCCGCTCGTTAACGATGGATTTTCCCTCGTACGGCGCGTAGCCGGTCCGTCGCGGTCGCTTGGTCGCTGGAAAACGCGAGGAGCCAGCGCACGCGCAACGCTCCCCGTCACGGACAAAGGACACCGATACCGACGCGCTTTAAAAGCGTCTACGCCGCTCTCGATCCTTCTCTTGGTCTCCCGGCCCCCTCCGGCGTCCGCTGTCGTCGATCACCCTCTCTCTCTCTCCGAGGCTGAGAGCCGGCTCTCCCCTCGCTCTCCGTCTCCGTCGATCGGTCGGTTGGTCGGTCGGTCGCTCGGTCGGTCGGTGGGTCGGTCGGTCGGTCGGCCTCCGTCGGCCACCGTCGGCCGAGAGGCGCGCGCGTGAAAATATATCCTGGCCGTCCGGCGGTAGCGCCGAAGCATTCAGTCAATTAGCCGTAATGGCACGACCTGCCGCGTCGGTCTCGGCCAATTAAGTGGTGATTAGTGCGCGGAGCGGAACTCTGCCATCGCTTCGTATCCCTCTCGCGCGTGCGTGCGTGCGTGCGTCCGTCCGTGTGTCTCTCTCTGTGTGTGCGACTGTGTGCGAGTGTGCCCCGTCCCGATGTGTGCTCGCGTGTGTGCGGTTCGACGATAGATCGCGAGCGGCGCGCTTCTGGCCGCCAGTCGCCGGAGAATCGCGCCGCTAAACGGCAACCGACTTTTCGCTCTCCGCTGCAACCGACTCCGACTCCGACTCCGACTTTCGTGGGACGGCTAGACGCGCACCACCGATCAGGAACGCGAGCACCGGTAGCAGCGCGATCCGCTCGAGGCTGTAAATCACGCGTCGACGTCGGACGGTAGCGGCGGGAGTATGCGCGATGAATGATGGCACCGCGCGAGTAGATTTGCCGCGCGCTCCGAGCCGTCTCTGGAAAGTGCAGCCGCGCCGTCGGTGCGCCCTCCGCGGAACAATGACCGTCTCCATCCGTCGATCTCGCCGTCGCTGATCTTCCCGACCGCCGCGTAGCCGCGTGTCCTGGACGCGAGAGAAACCGCGAACCGACTTATTTTTAACCGGCGACGTGATTTTAACCGCGTTTCCCCGGGGAGAACCTCTGAACCGACGCGGAGAGGAGTTTGACGTGTGCCGCGTGTGTCCGGCTCCCGTTTACGCCGAGCGTGTGGGATTTTCTGTGGCGACCGGCCGCTCTCGTTCCGCCGAGGATCGACGCGGATGGATCGAAGAGCCCGCCGGATGTAGAAAAATGCTGTTCGCGAGTTCGGACGAGGTCACCAAGAAAAAACGGCCTCGCGCCGAAAGCTCCGCCTGCTAGGTTCGCAGCATCGCGTGCATTCGCCTCTCGAGTCGTCGTCTACGTGCCGAGAGCGGAGCTCTCCGGCCACTCACGGCATCCGAAATGGACTTCCGGGCGCCGCATCCACTCGTGCATCCCTCGCACGCCGGACACCCCTACTACTACCCAGGTACAATTATTTCAGCAACGATCCTTGTAATTTCTGCTCTTTTCCTTTCTCTCTCTGTCTCTCTCTTTCTCTGTCTCTCTCTCTCTCTCTCTCTCTCTCTCTGTTTCTTTCTATCGCTCTGTCTCTACGTGTCTATCTTCCACGGTCTCGTTCACCCCTTTCGACTAACCGCCGTCGAAACGATCCCGTCCGGAGAAGGCCCGATCGCGCGGCGATCTTTATGTAACGCTCGACGAAGCGTTCGGCGCGCTCCGTTTCGTCACCTTCCTCGCGCTCGCCAAGAAATTGGCTTTCACCGAAGTTTCTGCCGCCCGGCAGATTGCGGGCTCGCAAAAGAGCAGAATAAAAAAGTAGTTTCGCCGCGGTGGGAAGGAGGCGGCAGCGGCGGCGGCGGGATCTCCTTCTCCCGCTCGCCGCGGAGTGCTGGCAATTTTCTTAACTACCTCGGCGTACTTCGCCTCCGGTTGATCGCCGCGCGTATAATTTAAGTTATCGCCACCGCCAGTGTTCCCGAGAGTCGCGGCGGAGAGCCGAGCATCGCGTCGGCGAGCGCGTATGCGGCCGTACGTGCTTCGCGCTTAAAATATCCCACGAACCAGTCGTTTCTTTTTCCAGCAGCGATCTTTCCTCGGCGTAAAAGGGAATCGTCCGTCCCGACTAACCGGCGATATCGATCGCAAATTGGTCGCTCTCGTCGATTCTCGGACCGCGGCGATCGTCTCGGTCGGTTCGATTCGTCCTGGGACGAGCGTCGCGTTTCCCTTTTTGCTCGTTTCCTTCCTTCCTTCCTTCCTTCCTTCCTTCCTTCCTTCCTTCCCTCGTTTCCGCTCGCGTTCGCTCCTGTCCGTTCACCTCCGCCCGGTTTTCCCCGTCCGTTGTTTTCGCGGTGTCAAGGACGATAACACCGACCGAACATCCGTAACGCCGAGGACGACGAGTCCGTTTTAATTCCTGCGCGCCGCTCGAACGTCGGATATCGGGTATCGCGTTGGCGACCGCACACGAAGCCCCTGCCGCTTCCACGATATTATTCCCCGCGCGACGGATCCCGCCTCGCCACCCTCCGCCGCCGCAGCCGCCGCTTCCATCTCTCGTTGTCACCGTTTTTTCCACAGAGAAATTAATTATCCGTCGCCGACCAGCGATCCGAACCACAGATTCGCTCGCCGATCGCTTTTTTCCCCCCGTCGACCAGCCGCCGCATGGAAATCGCCATTTTCTCGCGCGTACGCGCCACGAGCGGAAACTCCGAACGGTACTCCGCCGCGTTCTTTCGACGCGAACGCTTCCCTTTGCCATCCGGTTCGGGACTACGGTGTTCGCCTGTTGCGTCGACGAAACCGCCGCTCCGTCTAATTAGCCCCGGCCGCGGCTAAACGAAAATTATCCCTTGAAACGGCCGCGATCGGTTGCGGACGGTTCCGATTCGTCATCGTTGTTAACACGTACCTGCGCTTTGTAATAACCTTTCCAGTCGAATATACCTGAATCGAGCTAAACAAGGTAGATCGATCCTCCTTAAGAAACATGAAACGCAATGCAAAAATTTAAAATTAAATGAAACTTTTCACCGAATCTTAACCGATTCACGTTTGGACACGTTTACTCTTAACGCGTCGGAATCCTAGGAGGCTACCAACGAGAACAAACCGAATTAGCGCAGTCCATTCCGTCGAAAGCTGATTATTCGAAAGCATTTCTACGCGGTGACGTTCGGCAAGATCAACGCGCATAATAAAGCAATTCCCCCGGCCGATTCGATATTACATTTCGCCCGTTTCCTGTACGCTTCCCCGTGAAATCGCGGGGCATTCAACATGTTAATAACGCGCCGCGTTCCCATCGATCTCGAGAGTCGTTCGGAAGCTTTTAAAACTTTAATAACGCCGGCCCCGCGAGCAGCCGCATCGGCGATCGGCCGAGAGACGGCCGCGCGAAAGCCTCGCGGTCCGACGTTGCTCCTCCAACGGTTTGTCGCGGCTGCAAATCGTTCTCCCGATATTCAGAGAGACGAAACTACGCCTCCCCATCGGCGTGTTCCCCTTTCTCTCCCTCCGCCCCCCGTGACGCGCGTAAACAAAAGAGATTCCCCGCTCGAAATCCGAGCGATCCGCGCGCGAAGATGGCGCGGACGGATACGCTCGGATCGATGCTCGGCGCACGACCGTCGCGGCGAAAGGAATTTTTTCGCCGAACAAAGACTCGCGTACCGTGGAACGTCGCGGCCCGTTGGCTTCGCCGAGCCGACGTCGCTTCACCGTTACGCCTCTCGTCGCGAATAATCGTTACGGGCCGCACGTAGTTAGAGATAACTCTTATCGCGGTCGGATAAGCGCCTGGCGACCTTAGGCGTCGATAACGCGGCGACGAGGCCTCCCTTCAGCGTCGCGTTCGTTCGCGGCTCCGTTTTCGCGTCGGGTTCTCCTCCTGGAATCAATCTGCCGATTATCCGGGAAGAATCGATCCGCAACGCGATACCGCCGATACACCGATCCGTCGTCGCGTTTCGATCGTCCCCGGCGGGAGCCCCGAGCGAAGCCCCACCTCGGGGCCTCGGGGTTAAATCCAGTTCCATTAGGGGATCCCCGATCCGGGTGGTCGACTAACAGCGTCTAACTTGGCTAATTCCCCCGAGCTCGTCGCGGCGGCCGCGCGCATCTGCCCGTGCGACGCGCGCTCGCCGAACGTGTCGCAACCGGGCCGAGGACCGCGCGCGAGTTCGGCGGAACGGCGGGGCTAACGGTCGAGGAAAGGGAGCACGAGCGTTATCGGCGGATCGGGTTTGTCCTCTGTTTCGCCGATTCCTCGGCCCGTTTTTATCCGGCCCACCCGTGCGGCACCGTGAGTGTCTCGCAAGGCCTCCTCGGTACTCGGACCGTAACGAAGTGGAACGGGCGTAAAAACGAGTGGAAGACAATTAAGGAGGGTCCGCGGAACTCGGCGCAGGGGAGAGTCGCTCGACCGGTGGAAGAAGAAACCGGAGGAGAGGAAAAAACGCGGAAGGTCGACCACCTATCGGCCCGATAAAGTCCATTACCTTTTCTCCCGCCTTTCCGTGGCATTCTCTACACGCGCGCGGCGTCTCCCGTTCCAGCGTCGGCCGTGTCGGCGGGGATCGCGCGTCGGATCCACTCCCTCGCGCGTTTACTCGCGATCTTTTATTCGCGTTTACTTTCATAGGTTCAGCCGACGTCGAGGGTCTCATAGAAAATTGCTCGGCTACTTCTCGTTCTTCTCCGGCCTCCGTCTCTCCCTTGGTCCCGCTAAGCGTCGCGCCGCGTCGCGTCCCTTTTCTTCGTCCCCCGGTGTCTCCGGCTCGCCCCACAGTCCACTGAATAATTGCAAGCCAGTGGCGTTACTTTCTCTTCTTCCTGTTCCGCCACGCTCGACAAAGAGTTGTTAAAATAACCCTTTGTGTTCCTATCCAACCCCTTTCCTGTCTATCTCCTCCTCGAGCCTGCCGCTGCGGAACGACCCGCGGCGGGGTGCGTCTCTCGGCGACGATCAGAAGTCGATTCTCGTAATGCGGATTAAAATCTTGCGATTTGATAGGGACACGATTGCATCGTGATGCGGTGAAATCTGTTCTTCGGAGTTTGCTGTTCTCTTGTTGTTGAGATATGACGTCGACGGGGAATCGCGAGGATGATTCGTATTTTTCTCGATCGATGCGCTTTGGAAGGCACGCGTTTCCATAACTAGGACCGTAATTAAGAATTAGGAATCAGAACGACTATGATCTCGAGCTGTGCTCCATTGGGAAGGAAACGTGGATGTACAATTTACTCGAAAAATAGTATCGAACTGATACCAAGGAAACAGAATAGTTACAAGTTTAGCACGTCTAATTACTCAACTCTCAGTACTCTAACCCCCTTTAAATCAGTACAGTACAAAGCCTATCACAACGAGCTGATCTCAAAGTTCGATGAAAACACAAACCAGTATCAAATCTAGAGTCCCGATCGTCGACCGTTCCGATCCACTGCCTCGGAGCGACGCGCTGTCAGACCATTTTCTTTTCCCGAGCAATCTTCGGGCTCCTCTGGACCCTACCGATCCACCCTTTGTACCTTGTTCGTCGTATCTACGTCGCCCGTTCGGTTCTCGTCGCCTATCCTCCTCTTAATCCCAATCTCACCGATTTCTTCTCGTTCCTCGCGGAAATTCGAGTTAATTCGACCCATTGGTCTCTCGCGCAGCGGGAATCCTCGAGTTTCGATGGTTTCGGGAGCAGGTCGCGCGCTTGACAGGCACCGACGACTAGTCGCGGACGTTAACGCGGGCCCGAGCGAGCCGACGCGCGCATGTAAAATGCATGCCGGCGTCCCGACACGAGTATTTCCTGTTATATAACTCACGTACGCCTTCCCCGAGTAACGGCGGCTCGTAGGTGGATGGCGTATGGCGGACGGTGGATGGTGTATGGCGGATGACGGGTGGCGAGGTCGGGGGCGAGAGCGAGACCGACGACGAGAGGGCCCCGCCGCGCGGCGGACGGTGGGAAGGGTTGTGTTTTATGGACGAAACGCGCACCTTATGGCGTCCACTTTCTCACCCGTTGTAAAACTCCTCTCGCCGCCGATTATTAACGTCTCTAACGCGGTTTTTACGCGGCGCTCACGGCGGGACTTTACGACGCGATCGGGATACCGAGCTCGCGAGATCGCGCGGCCGAGTTTCTCCGGGAAATTTCCGGCGTTCGAGCGTTAACGGGCTCTCGCGCGCGCGGCCGGCGTAAACGTAAACGTTTCGCCGAACGAAAGCCGCGCGCGGGCTCGTTACGCGCGCCGTTCGACGCCGGTGGTCGCGGCACCGCGCGCGGGAGCCTGTAATTTCGAGCTCGGCAATATCAGTCGCGCGGATCGCCGGCTAATCGATAAAGGAGCGGACTCGTAAATTGCCAAGGTTACGGAACCCGCGACCGGGGGAAGTTGAATTGCTAGAAATCGTCGGCGCATTGTTTCCCGTTCGCTCGGCTCGCGGGGAACGGCTTCCGGCGGGCGCGGAGAGGGCATGCAGCTCGTCGATCGCTGCGACGAACGGTACTCCGGCGAACCGAGCTAGCCGCGTTTCTCGCCGGCAACGCATCGCGCCGCGGATGTCCATCGATCGGCCGGTTCGATTCTGGATGACGGGCCGAGGTTTCCGGGCGACGTTGCGTACAGCGCGTCGCGTCGCGCCGTGTCGCCTCGCAACCCCCGTCTACCGTGAAATAATCACCGAAGAGGGTTGGAAGAACCCGAGGACTATGAATTAGGTATGACCCAACCCACATCGGAAACTCTCCCCTTCGATTTCGATCAATACTCGGAGCGTAGGTGCCGGTAGAAGGGATGACTGGCTGAACATCGGTTTCTTTCGTCCCTTCGGAAGACCCCTCTCGACCTTTTCTCGTCCATTTTCTCCCGGAGCCACCCTCGGCGAGTCAAAGGCCGACGGCCGAATATAAATCGGCGGGCGGCCGCCCTTGACAAACGAGTGCCACGCTCGACGTCGCTCTCGAATTAATTTACCGACGTTCTCGCCTCTCCGGATTCTCCTCGTCCGTCTAAGCTGATACCGTGGTTGCTCGCGCATCGATCGCGATTCTCGAAATTTCGGGAACTTCTCGTTCTTCCTAAAAGTACCCGTGTACCGCAAACTTTTTTCGAGAGCCCAGCGAAAGCGAAGAGAGAGAGAGAGAGAGAGAGAGAGGTGCTCGAAGTCGCTGGTAGCTGCCGTTATAAATTACGGCCGCTTTACATGATCGCACAATTTATGGCTAATTCGTAATCATTAGAGTCACGCGAGCCGTTATGGGGACGGGCTCGCATGTTGACTTCTCGCTCGCGAGTTGATAACCGTGAGGGGCGTCGGCGGCGGTGCTAGCGGCGGCAGGACGTCGATGCGGGGGTGTCGGCGGCCGCCGAGAGGGAGGCGAATGGGTGGCTCCGGTGGAGCGCCGCTGGTGTCGGTGGTGGTTATAGAGGTGGCGCAGGGTTCTGCAACCAGCGCTGTATTTCATTGGATTAACGTAACTGGCGAACGGCGTTTGCGTTTCAATTACCACGCGAATTTACGATTCAATCGCGCCTGCGCCCCCGACGCGCCGGACGGGACGTGCGGACGCGAGGCGGTCGGCCGGCCGCAGGCTGCCCGACAACGAGAAATGGATCGGAAAAATGGTCAGTGAAATGATCGCGATGAAATTACCGTGTCCCGCCCGTCGCCCGCCGGGGGGAGTCGCGCGATATCTGACCGGCCGAAATTAAAAACAGGTTTATGGCGAGTTTTCCCAACGAAATACATGGACGCGATATAATCGCGTGTAATCGTCGGGGAGATTATGTACCGAGTGACATACTTGGTGGAAGTGTCCTGAGTCTTCGTCCTCTCTGGTCGAGGTTGGAGATATCTTTGACACGAGCGGATTCATTAATGCGTAACAGTTATGACGAGTGTAGCATTTCCTCTTGGAGTAATGTCCAAGTTGTGTAACAGTAGATTCAGTTATTAGTGAAATTAATTAGAATCAGTAGCAAAAGTGTAACTGTCACACTGAAACTACACAGCAGCTTAATGGATTTCCCGAGATTCCTCTGTGGAAGCTCCAAGAATGCATCCATCGAGACTTGAATTGATTTAGAATTGAGTTTGCGTATCGCTGAAGCAGTTTACCCTTTGCACTCGAGAGGTGACTCTCAGTCGCTTGATCTGATTTGCAAAATTATAAAGTCTTATATATAATATTAATCCTTTGCACTCGAAAGGTGACTCTCACTCACCACTTGATTTTACACAGTAAAGTTATAAAATTTGATACTTAATGTTATACTATGTAAAAGTCATCAATTTGAGAAATATCTCATCATCGAATGTTCAAATGTTTCTAGTGAAAAACTGCCGAGTGCAAAGGGTTAAGCTTCGTATGATGCACCAATATGTGGAACATTGAAATAAAGTAACTATCCTCCTTAATTCATATATGTTTCCATTAATTCACTTCAAAGAACATCGTCTGTATCTCACCGGGGAATATTAAATATTCCAAGTGAAAAACTTTCGAGTGCAAAGGGTTAATAACTCCTCGGAGAAGCATCCGTCAGCTTTCCAATAGTCGCGAGAAGAAACCAGGACAGTCGATTTTCAGCCATCCGGTATGTTTAGTGTTAATTAAACGAAACCGAGTTCTGGTCCGTATCGTGCGAACAGTTCGCCGCGCTCCATCCGCGTTCCCGCGTTGCTTTCGGATATTTCGATCCAACGGTATCGCTCGCTCTCTCCCGATCCGGCCCGCTCCCGCGGCTCCCCTTTCCTTCGAAAATTATTAATCGTCGAAAGGCACGCGGCGCGCGGCCGGCCCGTCTTGGCGTAGTTCCAGCGCGGCCAGAGTCCACCGTTGTCCGACGGCGGGACAGAGCCAGAGAGCGGCGAGGCAGACCCGAAACTAATTAACGCGACTGTTGCGCCAGTTCGTTATCTTGGAAGTCGCGGTAACGGGCCATTACGTGCCCGCGTCGGAAATTGTCGTTCGCCGGCCGATCCGTCCGTCCCCCGTGAACCGTGTTCGACGCGTGCCCCGATTATTCCCCCGGCGTTTCCGCGCTTTCGGCGTCGCGTCTTCCACCGCGTCCGATCCTGCTCGATCGCGAATGTCAAATTACCGGGACCGGTTTGCCGGAAGATTATATCGGGAGCACGGGTATCTCGGGCCGCGGAACTACGTGGCACGTCGAAGATTGCCGACGCCCCGCGACGCGATTCGCCGGTATAAAGCGGAATTTATGCCTCGGCGGAGCAGCGCGCGAGAGAGAGAGAGAGAGAGAGAGAGGCGAGCGCGCGTTCGTTACGCCGCGGACGCGAAATTTACGATTATGCCAGCAGCAGCCTTACTTATCTATGGAAATATTATTATCTGCCGCGGCTCGAGATACGATACGAGGCACAACCGACCGCAAGGTGTCGAGGAATATCGCGGGGAACAAGGGAATGCTTCGTACCCGCGAAACGTTCGGTTATTTTCCATTGAAACGGAAAAAACGGGATCGTCCGGTTGGATCGTTCGAGCGTTCGCCCTTCGATCGCGAGCGAGAGCATCGATTACTTTATTGCGCGGAGCGGCAATTTGTAAGGTTATTGGTAAATTGCGGAATAAGAGGGCAGGGAAAAAGCGCGAGGGTTAAGTGGCCGATACACGGCGCGCGCGCGTATCGTAGCTGACGGACGCGTTTCAACCTGGCCCGAATGGGACGGGTATACAGGAGGCGCGACGAGGAGACGGGACGGGACGGAACGACTGCGAGTCGCAGCTCTTCGTGCCTTTCGATCGTAATGAAAATTGATGGGCCGGCTAACCGCGTTTCACGACAGTTGCGGAGCCGCAGGCGGGCCTGCTGGCAGCTTCCTCGCCTGTATCCCGCCCGGCGGAGCAGCAACTGGTCCGTGCAGTTCCACGGCCGGTTGTGCGCGCGACACTCGTAATAATCGTTCGCCCTCGCGCTCGTGGTCGCCGCTCGAAGGTTTTTGTCGCACCGGCTTTACGATTATCATCGTCGGGTAAACGATCGTGAGCCGGCGTCGTCGGGCGCGTCCGCGGGGAAACGCGCGGCCGAACAAGGTGGCGGCCCGGAGGCGGGGCACGGCTTTCGACCGATCCTCGGCCGGTAAACTTTACGACCGATTACGCGATAAATTCCTTTCGTCGTGTAAAACGACCGTCGACAGGCGTGTCCGACAAATTGCTTCTTGACCGTATTTGCCCGGCAGACGGGCCCGCGACGATTCGTTTCGCGGCGCGATGCGATTTTTACGGGCCGAACGGGAAATTAAGACCGAACGCGGAGGGCGAAACCAGTCCCGGCGTTCTCGCGGTTTTCCTGCGGCCGAAACGTCGCCGGGGTCGTTAGCGCCGAACGATATCGGGACGCGATGAAAGGATCACCGGCGGAAACCGACGCCGCAGTTTTCTCCGCGCGCTCCGGGACACGTTCGTTTCCGACGTGCCGTCTCGACGTCGAAAGTGTCATCGAGACGCGCCGCGCGGAGGAGTCGTACCCTCGTTCGTTCGCCGACTATCGACCCTATCGACGAATAGGGTGGAAAGGGCGAGACGGGGACGCGCGGAGAGGAGTGACCCGATGGCCGGCTGCCAGCGCTTGTAGCAACGTGACCCGAAAAATTCCGAAGCGGAACCGCCGAGAGAATTGCTGCGGCGTCGCGCTGCTCGGCTGGCATATCAAACGACCGGCGACGTCGCCCGTGCTCGCCGTGCTTTCTCGGTCGTTCCCGGTGCCCGCGCGGTATCGCGCCGCTCGGAATGCCCGTCGCGTACGCCGAGGTCGGCTTTAATCCCGCGAGAATGCGTTTTCGTGTCTTTGAGATATCAATTTTCGAGCCGCCGAGCGAGCTAATTGAAATTTATATTGCGGCCAGCGGGCCGATAAGCAAGTTTTATAGAGAAATTATTGTATTATGAGATTCATTTTTCAGTGTTTTCTCTTGTTTTCTTGTTACTCGTGATTGAAGTCAACGGGTAGTCACGAGTTATTGGTAATTGTCTCGATGCAACGCGCTTTAGATACGCGTTTCTGTAACCAACCACCATTGACACTAGAACTACCGAGCATTTGATACGATTGATACGTAATCTCTATGAAAATTGTAACAATAGATTATTCTCAGTTTCTTTGGATAATCATAGTACTCAAGTGAAACTATTTCCAAGATCATTTCAAATATTCAATGCTTTTAAGGTTAACCCTTTGAACTCTAGGCTCCAATATTGCACCAGTAATATAAAATATTTCAATAACTTTAAGAAAACTACCTTCAGATTATTAGATCTTCCAAATATAGAAAGTCTGTACTGAGAAGGGAATTAAAAGTCTAAATGTTATAACATTCCTAATTTTTAGTAGGATTACTATCAAAATTGGAGTTGCTGACATATCACAAAACTGTGTGGAGCGCTAATAACTGCGAAACGAACAAATCGAAACCAGTCATTTCGACCGGTACGGTAGTTCTAGCGTTAAGAATTGTAACAACAACAAGATTGCAAAGTTCGGAAGAAACCCATCGGTTGTCAAATTAAAAGTCCGCCGCGACGATCCGCGAACGTCCGAGCGACCCTCTTTAACAGCGTCGGAACGGATCGATCGCCATCGATTCGACACGCGGATACCTTGTATCGATGCCCCGTAAGAGCTCGTGCCGCGGTGTTTGCCGGGCGGGGCGTCGTCGATAAAATCAATTTGTTCCGGCTACACCGGCGCGCTTTATAAATCTCCGGGCAGCCGCGGATATCGAATCTCCGACGCCCGCTCGAAAGATATTAAACCGTTTCTCCTCCGTCTTCCTCTGCCCTCTTCGTTTGCCGTTCCTCCCCCCACCCCCTTCCGTTTCCTTTTATCCAGGGCTACGCGGGACTCGCGAGGAACCCGCGAATGTATAAACATTTATGCAAAACGGGCTGAACTCGGCGCGGCGCACCGGCCGGGAAACCGACGACCCGCTTTACGATAAAGCCGATGCCATTTTTCACGAGCGGCGCGCGCGCTCGTTTCCGCGCTATGAAACTTTTGTCGCGTTCGCGACGAGAACACGGTCGAGCGAAAGAAGAAGAAGGAGAGAGAGAGGTGTGAGAGAGAGAGAGAGAGAGTACACCTTGCCTCGGAGGAATTGCAGCAACCGGGCCGTCCGCCGGCTTTATCGCCGCGCCAAGGCCGAAATCTTTCCCGACAGGAAAAAGTCGGACGAGAACCGTTCCGATTAAACGCGCGCGGAGCTCTAAAAGTTGTTTCCTTTTACGAGCGGAGCCGGTGCAGCGGTCGAGATTCTCGGCCGAGAATTCGACGCGACTCGTCGATCCTGTAAATTCCGATTAAAGGGGGCCACGGTGTCGGCCGAGTCGAACACCTTTCTTTCTCCCGGCGTCTTAGTCGTCTTAGTCTTCGTCGTCGTCGTCGTCGTCGTCGTCGTCGTCGTCGGCAAGGAAATTATCGGAATAAGCGAGTAGAAGGAAAGTGGCTGATGCGGGCAATTCCCTCGGCAATTTGCTTAAGCCGAGAGCGGATCGCCGCCGCAACTCTCGGAGTGCAACGAGAGTCGTTAAAATTTCCTGTCCCGGTTGCGCCGCTGCCTCGGCTCCTCCTGTCCGCTCTATCTATCTATCTCTATCTTTCTCTCTCCTCTCCTCTCCTCTCTCTTCTCGTCTATTCTCCCGGGAGGCATTCGGTTTCAGCGATTCGAGATGAGAACATAAACGAGCGTAGTAACGCGTAGTTATGATCGGATCGCCCTCCGAGAGGAGCCCGCGGAACGACCGGGCCGGAGATATCGCCGGCGCGGGAGGCGGCAGGAATTTCTTCGGTGCCGGCGTTCGCGAACTGCTCGCGAACTGCTCGCGAACTGCTCGCGAAAACTCGTAATTCCCGGAAATCCATGATGGTCGCGTGGTGGATATCGGCTCGGGTCTCGGCTTTATTAGACCGTAAAAAAGCTCGCTACGGTAAACGGCTCGGGAAGACTTTCCAGCGAGTTATTCGAGCACGTCATTCGGGGGACGGCCCTCTTCCTCTGCGACTTTCTCCTTCCTTCCTTCCTTCCTTCCTTCCTTCCTTCCTGGCTGCTCGCCTTCGTGTCTAGCTTCTCCGTTCTCGGATCCTAGTCGATTTCCAGAGCGTTCGAGCGTAACGCGTGAACGTTGCAGACCGCAGTGCGCGAAAATCGTATTTCCGTAATTACAATGTAACTTGTTTCTAGAATATTTCTTATAGAATCTGACTCTCGCCGTAGTTTAACCCCTTGGCCTACGATAACGAGTGAGACAGAAAATTTTCAACGTGATTCAACAAATATATATATTAGTTAATTCGAATACAAAGTAAATATTATTCCATCTATTATAGTTGAAAGGAAATATAGGCGTAACGTATGCTTCGAGTTTTTCTCTTTTTCCAGTAAATTATTAATGTAGCCGTATCGATCTGAGAAAGAAATCACAGGCCAAGGGGTTAATAAGCTGAGAAACTACGCGCGGCACTGAACGTGTTAGACTTAATTGCTTAAACGAATTCTTCAAGCGTCTTTAGACGCCGACAGCGGCTAATGATATCCGATAAAAATCTCAGGCTTTTTCAAACAGGTTCCTACGATTCCAGCTGGTAGTCGTTCCAGCAGACTTGTTCTCGAACGATGGAAAATCGTTGCGGTGCGCGACACCGCGATCCCGCGGAGCCGCCTCTTCCCCACCCTCCGCGTTCCTCCGATTGTTTCGACGCGATCGACTCGAAGATCCGATTATCCGAGGACGTTTCGAGAACGAGAACCGCTCGCACGACTGACGCTAATCGTCGTCGCGTTCCACGATTCCGCGCGGAACTAATCTGCCGATCCGCGTCCCCGCGAGACGGGCGTTCTTTCCGACGCGCCTCGATCCCGTCCGAAGGCGTCGATTTCCTCTTTGGTCGACGCTCGGCCGGCCTATCGCGTTCCCGCTCGCCCCGTCGCTCGCGCTTCGTCCCGAGCATCCCTTAATTGCGGATACGTACATTTGTATCCCGAGTTTATTGGTTCGTAAAACGGAGCCGTTCGAGGTTTGTCCGCCGTGGGCGCGAGAGAGAGACGGACGGAGACGCAGAGCATCGACCGAGACAGTAGGTTATTCGAGTAATGCGAGGAACAGGCGGCGTGTTCTCGGCTTCGCTCGCTTCAAATCCTCTTAAAGTTCTCCTAGTCGAACACCGTGTTCGTTCCTTCGGTGTTCCGGAGCGCGCTCGCGCGCGCAAGCGAGCGAGCGAGCGAACGAACGGGCGAGCTCTTCGTCGAATGGTCTGTACAAGAACGAATTCCACCAGAAACCTGTTTCCGGCTTCCCGACACACCGCGATTCGTGCGCTGGTACTCGAATCCTCTCTCGTTTAGAAGCTCCGTTGCCGGCTTCGATCGACTCTTACCGACAAACGTGATCCCGTCAAGGTATGCCAGTCTCCTTACCTTGAGCGTCGCGTTTCTTTCGTCGTTTTGCCCGCGAGTAGTTCTGCCGGCCTGGTTCGCGTCACTTCTCGCGACCGCGTTTATTCGTTTAACGCCCCGACTCGTCGCGCGGCGCGGCCCTCGCCGATGACAGCTTCGATCGCCCGCGTCGGTTCGCCGATTTCCCTCGAAGAACACGATGATCCTTTCCCTGGATTCGATCGGATTAATCTCGCACTTTTCCCGTTGCCGATCGATCTTCCACAGTCGCTCGACTTGTCGCGCGGCTCTCAGAATTCCTGCGATGACAGCTTCGATCGAGTGAGCGTCGATTCGCTGATTTCCCTCGAAGAACACGATGATCCGAGTTTCCCTGGATTCGATCGGATTAATCACGCACTTTTCCCGTTGCCGATCGATCTTCCGCAGTTTCGACTGCGGCGCGCGATTCCTGCAATGACAGTTTCGATCGCGCGAGCGTTGGTTCGCTGATTTCCGTCGAAGAACACAGCGTGATCCGGGTTTCCCAGGATTCGATCGGATTAAACTATCTCGCGGTTTTTCCGTTCCCGATCGATCTTCCTATCGCAGTCTCTCGACTAGCCGGCGGCGCGCCGGCATTCGAGAGAGCTCTGCGCCGGACACCGGCAGCGATATGTCCTATAAATCCTAAACGGATTAATTAATAATAATGCGCGGTCCCGTGCATGTTAAGCCCTCCTTCCTCTGTTCGGTTTCCAACACGGCAGGGGCGCGCGTGCCCATGATTATTTTAATGAGCGGGCCACTATAGCGACGCGGTCGATCGATTACCTGGCCAGTCGACGAAATTAATAACCCTCTGCCTCTGTCCGCTCCGTCCGTTCGGTCGGACGCGCCTCCTCCGCCCCCGTGCGGACCGTTCGGCCGGCGGGGCACGCACGGCGCGGACGTTCCGAGGCAGGAAGCCCCGAACCGCTCGTTAACGAGGGAATGTTTTCGATCGACGCGGATCCGCGGCGATAACGACGCGCGGCCCGAACGCGTCACGCGCCGGCGAAATGTCGTCCGGAACGTCTCGTCGCCGCCGCCGCCGGCTCGGAAATTTCGCGGTTCGCGCGGCCGTCGTGCGCGCTGCAACCTGTGGCCCGTCCGTTTCCCTCCTTTTTTCCTCGAGCGCGTCGACGTCGACGGATTTATGTACTCGCTCGTTTATTCCGGCGACCGCGGCTCCCCGAAAAACCGCCGGCCGATTTTCTGCTCCCGAGAAAGCGGCCGATCGACCGTCTCGCGTGCCGTAATTGGCTTCTTTGCTGCTGCGGCAACAGCCGACCGCCTGCGCTTCTTCGCCCGGCGAGTTTTGCCGGGAATTTCTGGACGAAGGCGTAAATTAAACCCGTGGAAGCCGGGTTTCTTGCGAGCCGCGGAATTTCGGACCGAAAGTCGGACCGACTTTCGCGCGAACCGTCTCTCGATTTTGGGAACGGTCGCGAGCTCGTCTATCGACGAGTTGGAATATTGGCGTACAGTCGACTGGATCGTCAACTTTCTATTTGTTTTCGTTCTTAAACTTTTAACTACGAAGGTTTCACGCGGTCTGCGTCGCAAATATCAATTTGAGATTGATAGGATTGTCCACTTTGCGATTGTGTTAGACTAGAATGTGCACAACTATCGATGGGAGAATTGTGCTACAGTATCGTTCGGATACACTATAGAGGCTCAGTGGCTATTTCGGTGAGAACACCGTCTAAAATCGTTCGAACATTCCAATTGTTCCTTTCCTCCGAAGGGTTACCACTTACCACACACCGGCGGCATAAAATTTCCGTGGAAAACTAAAGATCTGTTGTCCGGCGCATTAGCGATTCCCGACACGCGAGTCTCCTCCGCGCGTCGCCCGGATGCGAGCGACTCGTCTTCACTTTGTTCGTTTGGCTCGTCCGCGTCAGCTCGCTCGAACGTGCGTCACCGCGGCGGACGGCGAGAATAACAAGCGGGAAGAGGCGGCGGCGAAAGGGTTCCGGGTGAAAATCGGCCGGCCTAATCGAACTGTCGGTGCCAGATAACCGTCGATAATTACTTTCCGGAGCGACTCGGTTCGCGCGGCGATCAGCCGGCCCGGTCTTTCGGCTCGTTTCCCGTAACGGGAAGCGGCTAATCACCTTTTTCCCCGCGGGAGTTTCCTCTCCTCTTTTTTGCGCGCGGCTGGCTGCGGCCGCAGTGTCTTCACCGAACGCGCCCCGCTCCTCCTTTCGCTCCATTAACACCGATTTCTTTTCTCGCGCGCCGAACTTTCCTCGACGCGGCCGCCGGAGCGCGCTGTCGTTTTCAGGAACGGAACGAACGCTCGCGCGCCCGGGAAGCGGGCGACGAGCGACGACATTTTCCTTTGTCCCGGACGCGCCGAGGATCGGGGGAGGACGGAGGACTTCCGGTAATCGATACGGCAACGCGCTCGCCGGTTTCAGCCTCGCCGAACGTCGCCGTAGACGTTCCGGTCTGCGCCCGGTCGCTCGGACAGAGGCGGAAGTTGCATCGCGCCGCTCAAAGGCTTCCCGCGGCAGTCCCACGGTCTCGGCGAACAGAGAGACTTCGGAAGCCGAAGTCCCCCCGAGCCCGGACAGCTTTTCCCTCGCGCGTTCCTCGGGAAAACTACCGGTCGACGTCGAATTTCCGGCGTTTCCTCGCGTCCCACCGCGACAAGCTTTCCGCGCACGGAATTCGATTGCCCCGCGATTACGGGGCGCCCTGGAAGCGTGCGAGGTTGACTCGTCGCGTCGATCCGGCTCGCAGATAGCGGCCGATCTTCGCCGCGAAATCGCTTATCGGGCCGCCGGGATCGATACGGCTGGTGGCAGGGTCGGGATTATAACGTTCACGGATTAATTAACTCGGCGAGGCTCCGCGCGCGCGTCTCGCGGGACGCCGGCTCGCCGCCTTCACGCTCGGCGCGTTCCTATTTTCGCGAGCAGAGATCGTTGACGTTCCCCGTGCCGGAGGATCCCGAGAAACGAGCAGCAGACGCGCCGGAGAGCAGCCACGTTTGTTTCCCAACAGCCTATTGGCGTCGTTTGACACCGTTGGCCCCAATTGGCACTCGTTGACCCCACTGTACGCGTTGTCATGACTCCGAGTCATCGGCTTACCAGCCCGTTAAACTTGCTCCCTGGCCTCATCGCCCTCCGTAATCATCCGGCAGGCGCGCTCTCGCCTCTCCGCTCGCCTCTACTCGCTTCGCTCGCCTCTCACCGACCGCTCGTCCCGCCTCGCCCCGCGCCTCGCCTCGCCGCTCCTAGCCGTCCTCTTTTCCCGACGCGCCTCGCGCGCACGGCCGACCCTCTCTTTCCCTCTTTTCCTCCGTGGCCAGCGCTTCCACGGAAGCTCGCTCTTTCCACGTACTCGGTGAAGCGTGTTCGCGCTCGCGCGAGCGAGGGAATCGACTCCTCCTCGGCATGCGTGCGACGAAGCCTCCGTAACTTCCACCGTGAATCCGCTAAATTGATTCGGTCCATGAAGATTAAGGCGCGCTCGCGACTTCCCTCGAACTCGCCGGGACCCGCTGCTGCTGCTGCTGCCGCCGCTGCCGGCGGCGCGGCTCCGCCGTTCGCGTTCGCTTTCTCTCACGCTTTATGGCTTCCGTTGCGCATCGATATTTGCGTCCCGACGCTCGGCCAATCCGGCCCGAGCTCTCTCGCTTTAATTACCAATCCGCTCGTTTCCGGCTAGATTTTTCCGCCGCTCCGGCGAAGGCATGCGACCACGGAGCCTCGATTAATCGCGTTTCCAGCGACGCGCCGGCCGAAATCGTGCGGCGGAATACGCTTCGCCGCGGAGAAAGCTTTCGGGCTCGCTCGGGAAAGGAAACAACGGTTGTGTGCCGTTTATTCCTGTTTATTGTGTCGCGATGGAATACAACGACGGCCGTTGCACGTGGAAAGGGAATAAAGATAGCGCGTCCAGTTTGTGAAATGCGTCACGGCTAAAATCGAATATGGATAGGAAACGTGAATATGTTGAAGCTAATGTCACTTTGAATTTAAAATTAATGTTTTGTGCGCTAGCCTCGAGCATATTCTACGACTTTTAATCTCTTTGGCGACGGTCTCCGGAGTTTTTCAGCACATTTGCATCGAACATTCTATTCCTTCGTTAACGCTTTCTTAGGATCCGCCGTGTTTCACTGTGAATTGAAATTTTGCTTCTTACATTCCCTATTTGATGTACACCATGCATTAACCCTTTTAAAGAAAATAGCTCTGTTAACTAATTTACGCATGATTTCCTGTTGAGTTCATTTTAAAGAATCTCGTCTACATTTAATTAGGAAGTACAGAATATTCCAAGTGAAGAACTTTCGAGTGCGGCAGGTTAACTACTGCAACGGATTAATTATTGGAAAATCCAACAATCTCTTAGTTCCTCCAAGATTCATTAGAATATTCAATATCGCAACCGTCGCGACACCAAGCTCACAGAGTCCAAGTCGTCGGCATCGCGCGCGAGACCTTACAATTTTAATTACCAGCCACAGAGAAACCGTTACATTTTTCACGCAAACCATCGAGAAACCCGCGAGCGGCTCCGTCGTCCGCTTCATTTCCTCCCGAGCCTCGGTCGGAACTTTTCCCCAACACGAAACACATTTCCCGGCGCGGCGCGCGATTTCGGCCGTGAGTCACCGCATACGTGCACACAGGCGTGTACGCGTCGGATCGCGGCCTCGGCCGGCGCGACGCCGCTCGGAGCCGCCGAGGGCTGCTCGGTAGCCGGAATACCGCGGCGAATCGAATTCGGTGATCCCCCGGTTGAACGCGTACAGCTGTTTCACGCCGCAAAACAAACACGCGCGCCGTTCCCGCGTTCGGCCTTTCTACCCGTAATTGATCGTAAACCCGTGGCAGCCCCGCGGTTTTACGAGCGACTCGGTTTAGAAACGTTTTCCCGGGAACTCGCCTCCCGTGTCCCTGTTTCATTGAATTTCTCCGTATCGCGGCGAGCGCGCCGACTGCTCCGAGGAGAGGCCGCGCCGCCGCGCCCATTCGTCGCTCGTTTTTCAACGGCACGCCGACTCCCGATAAATAATAGGCGTCTCCGTGTTTCCGTTGGACCGCGACCGCGTTCAATTATACAGCGGCGCGAGAGCGGCGAGCGGTCCTCTCTCTACCCGAAATCCGATCGATCGATCGGACGGACGTCCGGCTCCGCGAAGATCCGCGCGATCGATCGCGCCGGCCGATAAGGGGATCGAGCGTCCGCCGCCATTGGCGTCGGTGTCACCGTCGAAACGGCGCGCCGACATCAAAGGCACGGCACAGAAATGAATTACCGCGGGCAAAGCGACGGCTCGCCGGCCGACGCGACGTTCCGCGCAAACTCGATTATCGATACATCGCGAACGTCGATGCCTCTCGCCGGCGGACCGCCATCGATAAAGGGTGGCGAGAGCGACGCGCCGGACACCGGGAAAGCGGAGAAAGCTGGACGGCAGGCGAGCAACCGTCTCGCGGAACGCTCGGATTATCCGCGACGAAATCGTCCTGTTTATCGAGCTCCGCGCTGTTCGTGTGATCGATCGACGATTCCGTACCGCTGCACGGTTCGAGCTGGACGGAATTAGACGGCAGACTCGGCTGTTGGTTTTTCGGAATGAAGATATTGGGTAGAGCGGTTCTAGGCGGTGGGTGTATTGTGGAGACTTGTCGGAGCGTGGGGTTTGCTCGCGTTGGAGCGACGTTTATGGAAATTTGATGGGTTTATTTGGATCGAGGCGTTTGTGTTTGTTTGTATGATTTATTTAATGTTATTTACGAGTGCCGTGGGTCTTTGCGAAATCCCAGCAAGCTGTTGTTGGTGTTAACAAGCTTCTGTTTTTAAAATCATTGTAAATAGCGCGACCGTTCCGTTTTTCCAGTTCCAAGGAGGTAATGAGAGTTAATTAGAAGGGAGTCGAGTGAATCAGCTCCATTTGATTCTACGAATCGATAGACTGGCATTTTTAGTGTAACGGAGAAGCGTCATGGCATACAGGTGATTAACCCTTTGAACTCTGTAGGCTCCAATATTGCACCAGTTAAGAAAACTACCTTAAGATTATTAGATCTTCCAAATATAAACTTTGTACTGAGAAGGGAATTAAAGGTCTAAGAAATGTAACATTGTTAATTTTAAATTGGTAGGAGTTACATATCACAGAACTATGTGGAGTGCTAAGGGTTAATCACTCGCGCTGCAAAGTCGTCGCGATGTTGCTCTAAAACGTAACGTATCACACACATACATAGCCTTATTGGTTTACAGATTCCAGATTGTTTCTACTTCGCAGAAAATCATTATCAAACAAAATTAACCCAAGATCCGCGTGTAATAAGAGAAAATTCTCCGCGCGCGATCCCTCAGAGTCCCCGAATTCGTCGGGCGGTTAAGACCGAGTCGCAATTCCCGACAGCGTAGCCGCGCTTCCGAGGCGGCGAAACTCGCGGCGACCGAGCGACGAACCTTCCGGAGTTTCGCGATCGAGGAACGCGTGGGGAATTTCAATTTTCCAAAGTCTCCGGGGGCGTTCGCGCGGCTCGCTGCGTTCGTTCGATAAATATTCGAGCATTCAGGAACCGGGGCACGGTCGGTTAATTAACTCCCCCTCTCTCTCTCTCTCGCTCCGCTCCGAAAAGTAATTACGCTCACAAAGGTCCGTAACTTTTCCCCGCGTTGTTTCGCGCTGGAGCGTGAACCCGCTCTCGCCTTTGATACCGGAGGCTCGCTCGCGCACCCACGAAGAATTTTTCATCCGAGAATTCCGAGGTTTCATTGATCGCGGGTCAAGTGGCTCGGTGACATCGGTTAACCCCTGCGCGGACGATCCGCGTGACGCGAGTTACGTCGGCGGCCGTATTTACGTCTCCGCGGCGGGCGCGCGACGACGACGACGACGAAGACGAATCGGATCGCTCGCGGCGATCCGCGAACGAAAATGGCGCGACACGCGTGTCCGCGCGAGCTATATTTGGCGCGGCGGAACGGCACGTCCCGTCGCCGCCGCGTTTCAAATTAATATCGACGCATCCGGCCGGGAACGATTCGACGGCGCCGCCTATCGAGTTCGATCGCCCGTTCGATTAACGGGTTCCACGCACGGAACGCCGCGTTCCCCGCGTTTCTCGGCTCGAGTGAGACTTTCGCCTGCCTTCCGACGATCCGTTTCTAAAGCGTCGCTTCCCGTTGTCTGTTCCAGGTAAGCCGACGGTGTTCGAGGCGCCGACGAAAAGAGGACTCGTGAGTTAATCGCCGGAGTCCGATAGAAACGTCCGGGGCACGGCGGTTTCACGCGCCTCGCCGCGTACAATCGTCTTTGTCCGCGCATCCTTGGTCGCGCGTTGACCCGCATAAATTAGCCGCGGCTCGAGCGCCCATCGACGAGCTTCGAAATTCGAAAATCCGCCGCTGGCAGCTGCTGCTGACGCGGCTCGTTCCTCTCGTTCCTTTCGAGCGGCGCGATCGAACTCGGTTCTCCCTGGAAACGCGGATCCTCCTGTTCCGCTCGATCGCGACGGCAGCCGGGCACCCGGTTGATCGGCCTCGCGCGAATCAGACCGTCGCGTCGGGGGACCGGTGCATAAACAAACGGTCTCGCCGGCGCAGCTAACGGTAAACGATCGTTGCCGCGATACCGGCGCGTTTCCCAGCCACGTAGAGCGGCGCGCCAGACGCGGCCGACGGTTCGGTATCGCCGGGAATCGACGGGCCCGTCGATAAATTCTTTCCGCGTCGACGTGCGGATCTCGATCGCGTCGCTCGAAAGGGTGCCGCGCGCTTCCTCCTGCTGGGACAATCGATCCCCTCGGGGCTGGAAAATTCTCGGTGGCAGAGGCGGCGTCGAAAACACTGGAGCGAGGAGGATCTCGCCGATACGCGGAGTCGTAACGATTTCACGGGCGGACGGTTATTCGGATGCGAGAGCGTGTCGTGTGCGGAGAAGTGGCGAGTGTAACGAGAGAGGCGCGGCGTGGCGTGGCGCGGCGTGGCGCGGCGCGGCGTGGCATGGCGGGGCGAGGCGCATCGTGGCGTGGCTGCGAGCGGAGTGGGACGGGAGGGCCGGGGAAGCGAGAGAGCGAGCTGCTCTCTCGCATGCACCGCCGCCCCCGTAATCGCGGTTAATTAACGAGCCGGCAGCTGGTAACGAGGCTGCCGATTGCTTGCCGCGCATCGGCCGCGATTATTCCGGCTCCTATTCCCTTCCGGTTCGTCGGATCCACCCACGATTGTCATCGTTTTCACTGGGAATCCTTCCCCGGCTCGGTTTTTCATCGCTCGTCCCCGTGCGCGAGCGCGATCCGGCTCTTTCCGCCCTTCCGCAGGGGTGTTTCGCGCGGAGAGAACGGGAAAGGCGGAACGGGACGCGAACGTCACGAGAAGTACAGGGTTGAAAGAGGAACGTCGGTGGGGAATAATGTTCGGAGAACCGGGGGAACGGCCGTGGTTCCGCGCGCGCGGCCGACTACCGACGCCGCGAGTCGCGAGACCGCTCCGAGAGAATTCGAAGAACACCGTGCACAGGTTGGAACGCGATCCGCGAATAAATACCGGGATTTCTTTTCCGTGCCAAGGATTTCCAGATAAATGTGTTTTCCGAGCGACGAGTGATTAAAGCGTTCCCCCGTTCGCGCGCGCTCGCTCTCTCTCTCTCTTTCTCTCCGTGTCTCTGTTCGCCCCTTCTCCGGCGTCCGCAGTGCCGCGCCGGTTCCCTCTTTCTTTTTTCCCCGCTGTCAGCGAAGCAGCGGAGCGTTTCTATCTTTGCGCTTGAAAAGGATCGCGGACGTCCTTTCCCTCGCTTTAACCATCCGAGGCGTTCTTTTTCCGCGGAAAATGCAGCTTTTAAATCTCGATCCGCGTCGTTCCCCGGCAGAAGACCAACTGCCGGTCTTTCTCGGGAACGAGGAGCGCGCCGGGCGAACGCGAGGCGCGAGGGAAACGAGGAACGGAACGACGAGAGGGACAGACCGCGATGGAAGCCGATGGTTTCCCCGGCGAGCCGCCGGATAAGTCGAGCACCCCGGGATCGAAACCTTTATTACGGATGTCTCTGAAAGCTGGAATAGGCGTGCCTCCGGGAAGACGGCGCGAATGCTCTTCCGGAACCCGGCGCGCTCCGTTTTCGCGGAAGAATTAATCCGGCGGAACGACGCGGACCGGTTCTGTGGTCTTTGACCGTTCCAGTGCCGCGGGTCTTCGCGAAATCCGCTCGAAAAGTGGCGGCCGCGACCGAGATGCTTTCAGCTCGCCGACTCGACGACGCTTTCCTGTTTTTACATGGAGAAGCTCCTGAAAGCGCGATCGTTACGTTCCGTTTCTAAGCAGGTAGTAGCAGACGTGAATAATTAGGAAAACGAAGGAATAATCTTCATTTGTTTCCATGAACCGATAGTCACTTTCAGCACAAGGAACTCGCCATTTGCCACTCAGCCTAACTCTTTGCGCTCCGGAGGCTCTGAGTCACCAAATGACTTGACACAGCGAAACTATTAACTCTGATATTTAACCCTTTGCACTCTGAAGTTTTTCACTAGAAATATTTCAACACTTTCCGATGAGATGAACACGATATTTTGTAAAACCGACTCGACGAGAAATTCGCGTGAATTGGCGGACAAAGCTGTTTTACGTGAATATTTCTCAGATTAATGCATTATATGAAGTATTATATTAAATATCAAACTTTATAGCTTCACTGTGCAAAGGGTTAATATTAAACTTTGTACAATGCATCGATGTACGAAATATCGAAAGAAAATAGCTCTTCCTCGATGCATGTGAGATTTCTTAATTCAATCTGAGAGAATGTCGTCGGAATATCATTAGAAAATGCTGAATGTTTCCGGCGACTTCTGGAGTGCAAAGGATTAACATCTCCGTTCGTCCAGTATACTTCATCTCCGAGTTGACTCACTACCCATAAGCTGAAAAGTCAACGGAACAAGAGGACTCTCCCGCTCGCGACGTTCGGGCTACGTCCTCGACGCGCGATTATTGCCCGCGCGGCGGTAAAGGGCAGAAGCCAGATTGAACGCGAAGAAATGAGACGTAAAGATAGAGAACAAAGTTACTTCGATCTCTATCCTTACGTCTCGCTTCGTCCCACTCGATCTCGCCTCCGTCCTTCGTCACTGTCGCGCGGCCAATAACGAGCATGCGTCGAAGGAAGCGGCCCGAACGTCGCGAGTGGAAGAGTTCCGCCGCTCCGCTGACTTTTCAGCTTGTAGGTAGTCCGCCAACCGGCGCTGAATTGAACCAGCGGATGAATTTAAACGGACGTTAGCCGGTTTAGTAACAAGAAAAGTTTATTTTTCCCATTATCCGCTTAGAAAACCAAAACGTACGATCACCTGTCCCAGCAACCACCCTCCAGTTTCGCGCGGATTTCACGCGGGAAACGGTCGGTCGGTCCGAAAATCAAAATCGGAGAGGACGCAGGAGCGGCAAACTTCGCGTCCGCCCTGCGAGCCGGGCCGCGTATCGCGTGCTCGGCGTGAAAACTTTCCGTGCCCGTTAATCTTCACCCTCTTGAATTTTATCGTGCGTTACGTGGCCCCTCGAAGCAAGTTTTCGCCGCGGAACGCCGGAAGCCCGGGGGTAGATAGAAGTGTACGGTTTCCTCCGCGTTTCCTCGGCTCCGGCCATCAAGTGCGGCGCGTAGCGGCGCGAAACTTGCTCGCGCCACCGAATAAATAATAAGAGGAAGGAAAAAGTTGACTGCGGATGCGGGGTTGTAAAGTCTGCCAACACCACCGGCGGCGCTCCCCTGAAATTTCCACGCTCGGACCGCGTGGAAAAGAACGCAACGACCGAGCCGCGCCGCGCCGCGAAGGGGGAAAGAGGCGAGAAGGGGATGATTTCGAGGCGAGACGAGTTCCGCGAGTGGATACCGAGTGGATTAGTCCGACTTCTCGCAGGAACGGCGGACGACGATATCGATTGCTCGCCGCGCTCGCGAGTCCCCTCCTCGAACGATTCTTTATTCCTCCTCGACTCTGTTATCAGCCGGCTGGGGAAGAGCATCGCTTGGCCTCGTATTTCTTTCTTCCGGTTTCGAACGCTCGCCCGCTCTCCGCCACTCGATCGAGATAAGCGGCCGCGCTCCCGCTGACACGACATCGCTGCCCGGAGGTCGCTCGCTCGCTTTTTTTTGTCCCGTGCACCGTGCGCCTCGAGCGTGCGCCATTCTCAGCCCGAAATCGTAGAACGGGCTGAATTCATATTTCTCTTGTGCACGTTGGTGATTAGAACGTAACCTGGGGTTGCTGAGGTAGAATGCGATTCTAGGTTTTCTAAGACGAACTGCCCTTATACATTCTCCGTGACCCCGCGTGACCCGGTGCATATGATACTTAGAGCAAAGGAACGGCAGAAAATTGAGGTTCGCTGTAGGGTAGCTTCTGAAGGGTTGTAATAGGTTTACTTCTTTCGAGTTACAGCTTCGTGTAGACGAGAGCATTCTCTCTAACGCTGGCCTGAAACTTGTCCGAAATATAGCAAAGTAGAGTATGCCAATCTCGAAACTAGAATTCTGGGACAAGCATTCCTCCTATCTTTCGAGCTTTCTCAATTAATTCTAAATGACTTTCCGCAGATTTGCTGGGAAGGCGCGTCATGCGCCCAGATGTTCCAAAACTGCCTGACACGTTACACTAGTCTCTCATTGCACTAGATTCTTTTCAAACTTACTCTATACGAAACGATCAATAAACAAAATCATCGTACACGTCTGTCTAAAATAGACAAGAAAATTCTTCGCGCAGAATAAGCAAATTACACGATCAACATCCAGCGCAAGTGATTAAGAGTACGCGGTAAAAACTGCACGCCTCTCGAAGCAGATCTAAACACCAATTAAACCCGAAACTTGGTATTCCACCCCACCGCGTCGGCCGCAACGACCGACCGAACGCCGGTCGGCGATCGATACGCGTGCATCGATTCCCAGAGCGACGTTCCGTTCGCGAAAGAGCGAACGGGACGCTCTTATTTCCGAGGCGAAACCGGCGGAAGTCGCGGGACAAGCCAATTACGGTGTATCCCGGTGAATCGCGCCGCGGTGAAAGCGATTTCCGACTCCCTTCCCCGATCGCTCGCCGGTCGTCGAACGTTTTATGAATTTAGGAGTACCTCCGGACCGGGAAGATTATCCGGATGGGATAATCCGTCTCATCTTCTCCATCCCGTGGTCGTTATCGAGAAACTCCCGGCCGGGGCCGCGGACGGGTCGATTTATCCGTTCGACCCTGCCGGCGGTCTACGGCTCGTTAATATTAATTAACGGCGGTGACATCACGCTCTCCTAAATATTTGATTAGCCCGTATACCCCGGAGGAGAGACAGAGAGAGAGGGAGAGGCGGGAGAGAGGGCACGGTGGCTCGGTTTTCCGCGTCGTTAGGCGTCGCTAATCATCCCTTAAATTCGTTCCGACCTCGGAAATTGAAGGACTTCTGGGTCGCTTCCGCGCCCACGGCGAAAAATGATTAGCCGGCAGAACTCCCGGCGGAGTCGGCTCGCGTTTCCCCCGTTCCGATCCGATTCTTCCGGGTCGGAATTATTTCGCCCGAAGGAACGCCGCCGCTCGGGCCGCGGGACCACCTCGTCTCGCGATCGGAACGTCGCGCGACGGAATCGAATAACGGCCGTTACCGGCGGCGAGCGGGGGGGGAGCCGGTCGGTCCTCCGCGCGGATACGAGATCCTCGGCGCGCGCCGTTCGCTCGTGTTTCACGCCGTCGTTGTTCGCCGAATCTCGCCGTTACCCTCGAGCAACCCTTCCTCCGGCGTCCCTTTCCTCGCCGACCCCGAAGTCCCTGAAGTGCGTGCGGGAATACCCCGCCGGAAGAAGGGGCCGGGGAATCGATGGCTGCGGAGGAGTGGATTGCCGGCGAGAGCGGAGCGCCATAGTTCCCGTTTCCATCCCCGCGAGGGGTCCGCCGCGGCCTTGTACGAAGGAAATTGGAGGCTTCTCAGGAACATATTGCCCTCTCAATCCTCTCCAACCACTCCTGGCTGGCTGGCTGGCACGAACCGAGATGATTCTCTCTCTCGCTCGCTCTCTCTCTCTCGGCTCCGTGGCTTCTCGGCGGAGGGGAATCGGTAGGGGAACGAGCGAGAACAGCCAGCCGAGAGGGAGAGAGAGAGGACGGCCGAGTTTAAAGCCAGGCAACTAGTTTCGCAATTGCTACCCCCGCTTCTACAGTCCCCTTTGGCGAATAAAGGGCCGGAGGGTGTGCCGGATGGCGGTTGAGAGGGCGAAGGTGGCGGGGAGGATAGAGCGGGCTCCGCTGAAAGAGGAGAAAGAGGAGAGAAGAACGCTTAAACCTCGGAGTTCGAAGCTCGAACGGTGGCTGGTGGGAGATAGCGGCGCTAGGCGAGGCCTGCCGACGTCGCAGCCTGAGCAAATCGTCGAACACCCGTCCGATAGGAAAATGTTTTTGTTTCTGCGCCGCTCTACTGGTTTTCTGCTTCTAGTATTGTGGAACTGTTCGTCCAGGTTCTAATACGATACTATACTTTGCTGGTAATTTAGGAAATTTCGTTTGAACGTCTCGGAACTTGGCGAAGATATTCTTCAGATTTTCGGTTATAGGGGTGGTTACCTTTTTAACCTTGTCGCAAGGGTTTTGGACGGTGTTTCCCTTTAACTCTAAAACTACCGTTTCTGAGGGCTTTGGGCAGTTGTTAAAAAGATAACAGGTGTCTGAGAAATTATTTGAGAAATGGATGTAGCAATGCACAAATTGAATTGACAGTTGAACTCTGTTTCAGAGGAATTTCAAGAAGTCAGTTTCACTGCTCGGCAGTTTTACTGTTAATACACAGAATTCTGTTCGTCTCAGAATATAACTCTGATCTGCTTCACATTTATACCTTCCCCAAGCCGAATCGTCACAAAATGGCGCAGTACCAGCTTCGCAACCGCTTCCCATAAAGCATCCATTATCGACTGCAAACGACTGGAACATCCGAAGACAAATTTCGTTGCAATTAGAAGCACCTACAACGGTACAGAAACAAAAATGGTTTTCCTATCGGACGTCCAGCGTCCAATGATTCCATCGCGGAGTGTCGTGCCGGAACAACCCTATCATCGCGAGCGGCCGCGCCGCGAGGCACGCCGACACGCGTGTTCCGGAAGAAGGATGGGCGGTCCTAGACTTTCGAAATCGCGTCCCGCGGGTGTATCGCGTGCGGTTAACTGATACGCGTTCCGCCTTCCGTTTACGAGTCGCCACGTGAAAACGAGGACGCAGGCGCTCGCGTGCCCCTCGGTGGCCGTCGAATCAGCGAGGCGCTCGCGAAACGCGTACGAACCCAACCCCTAGCCACCGCCGCCGCCGCCGCCGCATAAACGATTCGATGCGGGCTCGCAATCAACCCGGTCGTGCATTTTGAATTCAAACGGCGCGCACCAGCCCCTCGCGGAAATCCCGTCGAAGCGATCTCCTGACTTTTCCGCGCGTTCCTCGTTTCGGAAGACTCCGGGAACGAGATAAAAACGTCGGGGGCCGTAGCTCCTCGCGGTCCGTGGAACGAAATGAAATAACGAGTAGGTGGTCGCGCGAAATGGAATGAAAATTCACGCGGAAACGAGCGGAGCGGGAACGCGAGAAATTAAAGTCCCCTTTTTCCGCGTCTCTCGTCGGCTCTTTCACGCTTCCGGTTCTCCTTTTTCCTCGGCCGCAGCTTTTTGTCCCGGCCCCTGCTCTATCGTCGGCGCGGCGAGACGGACAAGGACGCTGTCGGCGGCTGGGGGCGGGCGGAAAGGGGTGAGGCCGGGCGAAAAACTGCCGCCGTAAAAAAGAAAGAACGGGGAAGAGGAAGGCAGAGCGGATTCGCGTTCACGGACCGATCGCGATTGAAATCAAAACGTTGCGCCGCACGAAAGGGGCGGGAAAACGATCTGTCCGCGATTCGATGCGCCACCGCCGCGCCGGCGAGCACGGTTTTTTTTAATCTTCTCGCCGAATCGAGGCGAGGCGAGGCGAGCCGAGCCGCGCCGCGCCGCGCCGCGCGTCGGGATCGATCGACCGTCGTATTTATGA
Source organism: Nomia melanderi (assembly GCF_051020985.1). Taxonomy (NCBI): domain Eukaryota; kingdom Metazoa; phylum Arthropoda; class Insecta; order Hymenoptera; family Halictidae; genus Nomia; species Nomia melanderi. Next base: position 16,102,059 of record NC_135007.1, read on the forward strand.
CGGTCGACGGGTCGCGGGTTAATTTCTGCTTCGGAGGCGAAACGCTGTAGGAAAATAGCCGACCAATCGCGTCGCCGATTAGCGCGACGTCGGGACTCGTGCTCGCCGATCGCGGGCTACACGCGCGTTCGGCCCGTCGAGCTTTTAACCCTTTGCAGGCGGATGTCGGCGTTTCATGTGAAACGTTCAGATTTGGGAGATTAAGTCTTGGACAAATGATCTCATTAGTCGAATAGCAAGAGATCAGCAATTGATATATAATTTAACTTCATGTGTCAAAGGTTTTGTTCTGAGGAATCTTTCTCCGCAAAGGGTTAACTGACTACCAGACGAGTCACAGTGACCCGTTCCTGCTGTTTTTTGCAATTGTTAAAAAGAACGGAAGTTTCTCTGAGAAATTATCGAAGGAATTGATTCAGCAATACGAAAACTTAGATAGTTCTGGGGTTTTCTTGAAAGAATTTTCGAAAGTCGAACTGCTCGGTAGTTCCAGTGTTAATCGTATCAAGGTCCGAGAAAAACTATCGATTCCCGAGAGCCGATTCTCGGCCTGCTCCTGTCCCGGCCAACAGGTAACTCCGCGCCGCGAGGGGAGCAGTCCCAGCGATTTCCTCTTCCCTAATTTTCGGCGAGCGAGCGGGCGAGGGGGCGAGCGCGCGCACATCAACGAATTACTTTGCCGAGTCACGAGGGTGGAAACACGCGGTCCTTGTACAGGGCGGCAGCAGGCCGTGCGCCGCGGGGTGAAACCAGACGAGACGCGGCGCGGGGCGGCGAGGGGCGGCCGGAGTGACAGATGGGACACGGAACCGAGAGCCGGTCGCAGGGACGAACGAGGGAAAGGGACAGAGAGAGAGAGAGAGAGACAGGAGCGGCGAAATAGCGAAAGGGGCGCGAGAGGGGCTGCAAGGTTCGAGAAGCGGCGGGGCGCCGACAATTAACGCGGCCCGCGCGAATCGACTAATTCGGAGCTTATTTCGTACGCGCCATCGAGCACCCGCCCCGGAATCTCCGCTCGAGGAGGATAACGCGCTCAGCGGGGGAAACGATTATCCGCGACGGATTAAAAGGACCGGCGTTTTCTAATTATTTTTCCATTCCCGGCGGCCGCCGCGCTCGCCGGCCGTGACCGGTGCTCCAGGTTCCCGCGTACAGGTCCGAGCGATCGAAATCGCCCGCACAAAAGCGGGCAGGGGATATTTTCCATGGCGTGCACATTCGTTATTCGACCGGTCGATGCCGGGTAATTGAATACGCGGCTTTTATACGTGACCGGGGGTGGTGCACGGTACGGTTCTCCGCGCTCACGGTGGCGGCCGCGAAGAATGGGGATGCGGGAGAGAAGAGAGGAGAAGGGAACGCGATGAAAGGGAACGGTGCGAGCGGCGAGGCGAGGGTTGTCGAAGGAACCGCGCGAAGGAGAGGGCGGGGAGAGGAAGAGAGAGCGAGGAAGGTGTTGACGGGATCCAGCGAGCAACGGAGAAGGCAGAGTAGCGGCCGGAAGAGGATAAAGGATGAGAGGAAGGGTTGGGGACTGGGGTACACTCGATGTGTTCCGCTGTTCCGGGGTTTTATAGCGGCGGTCGGAATTAATGAGGGGCCGTGTTTTCACGGCGGCCGAGTGGCGGTGCAGATTTCATTTTACTATTTACCCCGGGGAATTTATTCGGCGACGACCGACCGGTTGGCAGGCTGGCGAGAACAGGGTGCGGCGCCGCTCGCTAACGAGCGAGAGAGAGAGAGAGGGAGAGAGGGAGAGAGGCCGCCGCCGCACCGGTGACGCGACGCGAACCACGAACGACGTTCGACACCGTTCGCCCGGCGAACGACCCGGCGCGATGTCCCGACATCCTATTCCGGAATCGTTTTAACGCTCGCTCGTACCCAGCCACTTTTATCGATACCCTGTATGCATACCTACGCTCCCGGAGCGAGTTCTCTCCGCGCTCCCTAAATCTCGTTCCGCTCGGGAATCGCTCGGCTTTAATCGGCGAGACCTTTTAGCGCAACCGGTGCCCCGCGTCGCTGGAAACGCTCCTTCGTCCCGGTTACTTCCGGCTCTCCGCGGACCCTCGGATTGCTCGGGGATACACCGAGGTCGTCAGACGCGCCGGCAGCCCCGCGGCAAAACGTTATTAAATCGTGCAGTCCCGCCACGTCCCGCGATCTAACGAATTAATATGGAAATTCCGAAGTATCTTACGAACGAACGGCGTCGACGCGAAGTCCCAGAGGCACCCTTCGACCGCCGCCCCCGCATCGACGCCGAGACCTCGAGTCGCATCGGCGTCGTTTCCCGATTTCCCATCCGCGCGCGATTTCCTATTCCTCTTTCCTCGCGACGTTCGTCGCCCGTCGTTCCGCAATCCTCGAGAAACATCCGTCGAAGCGAGAGCAACGGAGCTCCTCCCCCCTTTGTCTCCTTCCGTTTCAATCGACGCCGTTCGACCCCGTTTCTCCCGGGTTCTACGCGATCGGGACGACGGTTCGCGCGATCCGACAGGTCTTTCCTCGCGCACGGCCGCCCTAAGGGGGAGTTCCGACGGCCTGATGACTGCGGAGCGGCGCGGCTACGACCGTACTAAAATGAAACGTATATTTGAGGTTAGGGCGGATCAGGGGTTGGAACGCTCGCCGGCCCCCGACTCGTTTATATGGTGATTCAATGGGGGTGCTTGGCAAAATGTCAAGGGACTCGTAAGGGTGACGGGAGCTCCGAATTCTCGCCGTTCGAACGAACGGGAATTTTACCGTCGCCGATTCCCGTCGACCGCCATTTTCCTGCGCCCCCCCGCCTCGCGGAGGATCCCGGTCGCGCCGCGCGATCGTCGTCCCTCCGGGCGGATGCGTTCGGGATTGGAAGGGAAAACGGATAACCGCTTATTTGGATACGTTGCGCAGCGCGTTATCGATATCGGGAGGGGTGGAAACACGGTGGTTAGTGTCGAGGTAAACGCGACGCCGATCGGTCGAATCAATTGTCCCCGGCTTTCCAATAGGATTTGACCGCCACGTCGGCCGAATGAAAGGAATAAAAGGACACCGGGTCCCCCACTTTTATTTGCGCGGATCGCGATACGCCGATCGCTAACAGCACCGCCGGCTCTCTCTCTCGATGACACCGCGCGTCCTTCCGACCTCGATTCCGCGGAACCGGGAATCGATGGCCATTCGAGCCGCGCCGCTACGTATTGTGCCGTGCCGCGCGCCGCGCGCCGCGCCGCGCCGAGCGTGCGACAGATGTTGATCTAACTGCGTGTGGCAACCCTTTGTAAAGGCTGCAATTTACACGCGCCCGCCTCGCAGCAGAAAAATATGGGGGACGGGGTGGCGATGAGTGGTTTCGACCGAGCGAATGGATGGGGGACGCGGACGCCGAGCGGCGACCGCGTTCACCGGTGATTGTTCGCGACCGCACGAACCGGCGTCGCGTACAGCCAGAGCGGCTGCGCTGCCGGTCGCCGTCGAACCGACGTGCTTCCGTTTCTTTCCGACGGGTTTCGGACGCTTCGTTTACGAGGCGGATCGGCGTGGTCCTGAGAGGACAAACGGGGAAACCTGGCTGGAACCTTCGGAGACGGTTCAATGCAACCGGAAATCCGTACCTGCAGGGTTTTTTGGCTCGCTTATTGTGAAGTTTACTAGATGATTGATAATTAGCGTTAACCCTTTGAACTCTGTAGGCTCCAATATTGCACCAGGAAGAATAGATATTTTAATGAATCTTAAAGAAACTACCCTACGAGAATTAGATTTTTCACGTCCAAATTTTGCACTTAGAAGGAAAATAGAAGATCTAAGAAATGTTATAGCAGTTGTAAAAATTAGTTGCAGTTGCTAATAGATTATGAAACCATCCGGAGTGCTAAGGGTTAACGCTGTGCTCTCTTAGCAAATTTTGAATGTATTCTTCCAGCAGCTCAGATTTTACAAAGGTGCAAGCTTCTGTCAAGGATTGGTCTGCTTTGTCAGTAAAACAAGCACATATACAATTTAAAGTGTTATTAGTAACATTTTGATTGGAAATCATATAATAGCAAAACGTCTCGAATCTCAGCTAAATTAACAAACATTCTACTCCCAGCAGCAGCACCCAATTCACAGAATTCAATTGCACGAATTTCTTCAAAAGTTATTCGCCTCGCTTCGTCCGGTGGAATCGCGCTCAGCCACGCGACGGCTGCGTGACTAATCGCGGCGATTTTTAAGCCCGGAAACTTTGCAGGTCGAACCGATTAACCCCCTGGCCCTGCAGTGCTCGCAGACATACTTCCAGGCTACCTGATCCAGAAATAAACGCTAGCGAGAAGTTCGATGTTTCGTCCAGGTTTCAGCGATTCCGGAGCAGCGTCGCTCCGCGAGTCGTGGCCGCGGTTAAGGGTGGCGACCCTCTTCTAATTTACCGCGGCCGTCCTTCCGGCATTGATTTTTCACGCGGAACTCGACTTCCCGTGGCCGAGCCGGCTCCGGAGGGTGCGGGAAGTCGAGGGATTAAGCGGGAAAAGGTCAACCGGGATACCACGCGAACAGCCAGCCGCCTCGAGATCCGCCATCCCCCTTTCTTCCGCCCGCTTCTTCCGGCCTCCCCGTCTTTTCGTTCGCGTCGCGCGTCGACGAGCACCCGATAAAACGTGAACGGGAGCTGTTATCGAACACGGTAACGACGATCTTCCTCTTATCGAATCGCTTAAACGCTCCACTCGGGATTTGATCGGATTATCATCGTTTTCTCCGTGGCGCTCAGCTTTCCGCCGCGCTGTCTCCTCCACGGCGACGCGGCGAAGTCCGTTCTCGTTGTTCCGCGTCGATTTTTCCGTCGGTAGAAAAATAGAAAACTGGCCGAGTTCTCCCGTCGCTCGAACGTGCCAGAATTCCCTTGGATTTCGGCGCGCGTCTCGTGCTTCCTCTCTTACGCTCGCCCGTTCCTTCGCGGTCCTCGAACTCCCCCGACGCTTAACGAATCCCGCGACAACGGGGAATCGGAAATTCGAACGAACCTCGGGGCCGTGAGCTACGCCGGCTGGAAACGCTTTGGCGGCCGATGAAGTTTTTACTGAAAAAACTCGTTAGCGTTTATCGCCGTCGAGGGGAGAGCGAGACGGAATTCCTACCGTGAACGAATCTCGGCGGAATCGGGTCGGAGCGTTTTTCGGGGCAGCGGATAAGGAAACGAGGAACGGAAACGATCGGAATCGTGGCTTCCGTTGCCGAGCCGGTGCACGAGTCGGAAGCCAATGCGGTTAAGCCGGTTTCTTGGTGTCTTCTGATTTTTCTCGATTTTCGTGGAACTGGTAATATTCTCTTGAGTTCGAGGATTTTTTAGCTCTCGGATACGTGGTATACTAATTTTAGAAGATATTAACCCTGAGACAATTCTTCGAAATATACAAACCTTAAGCAGGTGAAGCTAAATCATGTATCAATCGCTTAATTGATAGAAAAAGATAACTGCAATAAAGATCGCTTGCTGTTCGAGTGATTCGATCGTTTGTTCGCGACCCAGCACTCCGAATATGAACATTTCATCCCCCAAAATGTCGACGTTCGCCCTGGATCGGTTGATTTTTTCAATTTTCGCTTTCCGCACTTAACCGCATTGGCTTCCGAGCGACTCGTACCGAAGTTCGGATAAACCGATCGGACAGCGCGAAAGTCTCGGCGTCTCGACAAAATTGATACGGTCGAAACGGTGCTCGTTTATCGCGTCGCGAAAATCGATTCCCCCGTTCGAGACGCGGAACGTGACTCGCGACAGGAAGTCGCCGGAAGACTCGTCCGTCCGTCGGTGTTCTGTTCTCGCGGCCCGACGACGCCTCCCTTCTTCTTCCTTCCCCCTAAAACGACAACCAGTTCCCACCTGTTGTTTATCGTCTTCGAGCCGAGGCGGAAAAGCGAGCGAACGAACGGACGGACGAACGGTAATCGGTTTTTCGGTCGCGACGTCGTTCACATCCCCCTCGCGAAACTTCCATTCGCCGCCGCATAAATCCTCTGAATTCCGCTATCCGTGTACTGGGAATCGAAGATCACCGATGCGTCGCCGAGAGCGGTCCCTGCTATACAAAATGATGTTCATTCCAGAAATAAAAATTCTATGCAAATCAACCCCGTTTCTATATTTATACGACGGAATCGAAACTCGACACCCACTGTCATTTCAAGAACTTCGCAACATCCCTTAACCCTTTGCGCTCCGAAGTTCTCCGTGGGCTAATCGCTTTGAGATCAACGTCGGCGTTATTCAATTCAATTACAGCTTAATACGACGCTCTAATTATTCCAGAATATTTGGAAATCACTGAAATCCTTCGAACGGTATAACTCTGATGCTACAAGCAAATATGGAAAAAATTAAAAGAAGTAGACGTAGGACTGCTAAGGGTTAATATAAACAAAATATGACCATCAGCTCTATGCCTTAGAACTTTCATACGCCGCATATCGTTCGTATCGCTTATACTTTCTAAATTATCTAGTTTCATGAAATTCAATGAAATTCCCTAGAATTCAAAGAAATCAATCGAGTTTCAACAACCCTACGGGCTTCCGATCTTCAACCGAATTCAATGAAATTCCCCAGAATCGAAAGAAATCGATCGAAATCGAAGAGAATTCATCCGAATCCGATATCCGCCTCGCGAATTCTAGTACGACCGTCGCGTCCACGCGTGTACACGTTGCGGTAGAGCCGCGAAGCCCGGCGAAAACACTTTAACGTAAAAACAGAGTTAGCGGCGTAATCCTTCCCCCGTAGCCGTGGTTGGTATCGCTCTCGCCGGCTTCTCCCCCGTTCCTCCACGGGATGCAGGAGCGTCGCGGATGGGGTGGCAAAGGGTATATACACGGAGGGTCACGGGGACTGTAGCGGTCTGGATTCAGGCTCTTCCTGTCTTAGTGGTGTGGCGTTACCATGGTAACAGACTGTAAGCCGCTTAACACCACCCCGGTACACCCTTTCCACTCGCCTCGGAATCCTTGTGCTTCCGACGTCGAGTCAACCCGCCCCGCTCCGTCGCTCGCGTCGGCGAATGTCGCCGTCCCAGCCGCCCCCGGAGCCCTCGCGGCCCTCGCAGCCCTCGCGAGCACCCTCCGCTCGCCCTTCGCCGGCACTCGGCCGTTCGAGAGCGACGTCCGCGCGCGATTCCCGGCGCTCCGCTCGAGATAACGCGGAATCGAAGGATCGCCCGTTATCTCCGGTCGACGCGCGATCGGATCGTCACGTCTGCTCTCCGAGATCCGTCTCGCGATCGCGCTCGATTTCCTCCGGAATCCGAGGTTTCGACGCGCGTCGCTCGTTCGTTGCCGAAGGGGATGAACGAAGGGGCTGGAGCCGAGAAACAAAAAGAAAGGTTATTAAGATGACGGCGAAAGGAGCGGCGGGAATACGGATGAAAAGACATCGGGCGCCGAAGCCGTGCGTTTCGAGAGGGTGAAACGATCACGGCGGTGGTGTGCGCGCCGCTGTCCGTCTGTCTGCGAGGCTGCGCGAGCGAGACAGACCGGGGAGGGCTGAAAGACGGAGGCGAAAGGGAGAGGACGCGACACGGAGGGAGGTAATCGCGTGTCGGCCGAGAGGAAGCAAAGGTGTGTGCGCTCCGCTGACGAGGAATTGAATGGAGGGTGAAAACCATCCTCGGAATCACCGAGCCCGCTCAGCCATCGGGTGTTCCCTTCTCCGTCGCCCCCTCTTCCCGGTTATTTTCTCGTTCCAACCGAAGAAGGGCTTTCTCGCGCGCGCGGCCGCTCGAGAGCGGACGAGGGACGACGCGCCCGCGCGCGCGAGCGCTCTCTTACTCGAACGTTGCCCCAGACAAAGGACCACCCGGATGTAGACGTGTCTCGGTCGATCCTTGATTTATAGAAAAAAGAAGGGAAACGCGACGAGGGGACGAGCGGAGAGAACGGGGGAAAACCTGGGTGTGTTCGCGCTCGAGAGAGGAGGAGGAGGAGGAGGAGGGTCGGCGAAACGGCGAAGAATGAGTTCGAAGGCGTCGTCGACGTCTTTCCGATAAAGATCGAATCCGAGTCGAAAGTTCTTCCAAACCGGTTACCCTTTTCATCGCGTTCCCCGCGGAATCCGAGATCCGTATCGAGCGCCAACGCCGCAAAGAGCTTTCGAAGATCAAAGGGACGCGTTTCCTCTTCCCGGTCGAGAGCGGTTTGTTGCATGCACGCGTCGAGAAACCGGTGCGGCGGGATGTCTGGAGCGCCGCGTAATCGCGGAAGCCGGATCGCGCGGGGCAACGCCGATCGCGCGCGCGCGCGGCCGCGGCGGGGAATATCGGTGCGAGCAATTTGTAATTACCAGGACCGACCGGGGTTATTGCCGTGCGTCGCCGGCTGTCCCGTTGGCGCGCGCGGATTAAAAACTGCAATTTATATTCCGCCGCGATCGTAGGAAATAATTAATGCCTGTCGGCGCTCGGCCGATACGCTATCATCGTCCGGCTAACGCCGCTGCCCCTCCGCGGTTATCGTCGCCGCGCTGCCGAATCGCGCGTTCCCTTTCGAAAGAACCGCCGCCGAGGAAAGAGAACGAGGCACGCTGCTAATTTTAACGTTCCATTGGAATGTTCAATTGAGTTGATAAAGTTGATAGTATATTGTACTAACCGCTATAGTCTGTACAGTGGCGTTCGAAAGTTTCCGGAGCGGTTTCGGAGCTGTTCCATAACAATGACTTGAAAGAATTCTTATCATAACATACAAACAGCTATTCTTGACGCATATTTCTCTGGAACTGAATGAACAATAAACTTTCGAACCAATTCAGTTACTGAACACTATTTCTGCAGAACGTGTCAAAAGACTGGAATGTTTAAACTAAAATTACTCTCCGAGTTCAGTCGTATATTCATTAACTATTCGACTGTTCAGTAACGATTATAAAACTAATTACAGAAAACGTCCAAAATTCAATTGAGTACAAACGATTTACCGAAATAATTTTAGTCGGAAATTTCAGTCTTATAGGAAATGTCCAAAATTCAATCGAGTACAAACGAGTTACCTAAAATAATTTTAGTCGAAAATTTCTTTCGACTTGGTAGTATTAAATACACAACTACAAACACGTACGGTATCTTCTGCAGTATTCGCCCATACAAGTATATCCTTACTTATTACATCAAAAATTGTAAACTCATCCTACCGAGGAAACATTCCAGAAACATTCCGAAGTTTCTCGTGAACATAGGACCGATATCTTCTAGCCGCGAGTTTCGACGATCGAGTCGTGTACCGACATTATTTCGACGGGACCGTTACCCGCTCGGTTCCACTGGAATGGAACGTCCCGTCTGATCAGTATCTTCGCTCGTTTCAGGTCTCCAGCCCGCCAGCACCAAAGCGCAACCCACCGCGATCAGCAAGTCCCACAGGCCCAGTTCCGGTGTTTTACCCCAGGGTCATACGCCCGGACCCGGCCCGGGTAGTCAGCAGAACAGCAGAAGCTTTGCCGCCGCCCTGAGGAACCTGGCGAAACAGGCAGGGCCGGCACCTCAGGAAGAAGAACCTCGCGCGAGTCCCAAGAACCGAGCCCCTCCCCCTCTGGTCAGGGGCCCTTCCCCCGCCAAGGTGAGTAATCGACGCTCCGTGTCCGTTCCATCGTCCACGTCTGTCGTCGAATGCTGAAACTGGCACTCGTGACGCGATATGACGTCACTTTAGATCGCGCGATTGATTTCTGTGAGCGCCTCGGATTATATAACCCTTTGCAGTCGAAGGTTTTTCACTGGAAGTATTCAACGTTTTCCGATATAGACGACGTAATTTATTAAAACAGATAAATCAACCCTTTGCGGAGGATTCTTTGAAATACGATACCTTCAGCAGATTGAGCTAAATGATACACCAGTTGCTTAATTAACAGGGAAAGAAGGAAACTACATCTCTTGTTTGACTAATTCAATCATTTGTTCGCGACTTGGTTTTCCAAATATAATTTCATCTCGCTAGAATGCCATTCGTCCGCGGAGTTAAGCAACGAAGCTATTTTATTGAGATACTTCATAGCAATAGTTTTATTTAGAATACTGAATATTCAAGTTCATAGTTTTGCCGTGTCAAATCAACTCTTATCGGACTGTGATTCTTACTAAGGTATAGTTGTTCTTAGCAAATACGTGAGAAATATTCAGTAAGATTTTTGTCAGTAATGATTCATTTTGTGAGGCACTATTACAAATGTACGAGTTTCGACGCGATCCTTGTCACCTCACGCGTGTCTACCGACTGGCAGCTTGCAAGCACTCGACGGTACTTCGACGCGTTCTCTTAAGCATCAAACGTTACAGTATTTTCAAATTCGAATCCCGAGAACGATTCAGAGTATCGAGTCTCAAAACGCGAGGTACGCGAGCACTAGTCTATCGATCCTCAGACACCTGACGACGATAAAATTGAATCCACCTCAGTGCAAAGAGCAACGTTCCTCGTTTCCCGTCGCGATCCGCAGATTGGTTCCTCAGTCTCGAGCGGCGGATCGCGAGCGCGCCGCTGACGGCGCCGCCTCCTAACGAGCCGGTGTGGCATTTGAATTTTAGGAACGGTCCACTCACGAGAGAAGACCCGAAGAGATTCCCTCGTTGTACACGACCGCAAGACCCGCGGATACCAGCAAGCATAGCGTAACCGCCGCAGCTTCCGACTTGCTGGCCTGTTCCGGTTTCCAGCCGTACCGGCCCGAACGGCACCCGGCCCACGCTCCACCGGCCTTTGCCCTGGATCCTGCGGCCTATAGTCCCTATCACCACGGTCTCTACCCACCGCCACACCTCCAACACGCTTATAGGTAATTCGCGAGCCCCGAAGAACATCAACGACGACGACGCGTTCGTTGGCATCGTCGACGGCCGACGCTTAACCTGACACTGCTTTTCTTCCCGGTACCGCAGATTAGAGGAACAGTTGTATTTGGAACGGTGTGGAATGCTGAGACCGCCGTTGTTTCCCGGGCTACCCTCGTATCCCCTGTACGGGCTGAGATACAGTCCGGACATGCTACCGCCCGCGTCCCTCGGACTGATGTCTCCCGTGATGCACGAACGGTAAGCGAATCGTTGATTATCCACCGACACCGAACCCTCCCTCCCGGGTTTCAGCTTATATACGCTGGAACGAGAGAACACACGACGAGAGTACACACCCCTACGGGCGACGGAGAGATCTCTGTTTTTCTAAACGACGACGCGATTCCCGTTTCAGGCTGAAACTGGAGGAGGAGCATCGGTTAAGGCAAGCACGGGAGCAAGCCGCGCTGCGGGAGGAGGAGGAGAGGAGAAGAGCGGCACGAACCTCCGCTCCTGCCGCCCCGGTACCCGCACCTGCACCTGCATCTGCCGATACTGCAGGTGAGCGAGTCGCTCCACCCCCCACTGCCTTTCATTAAAAAGAAAGCATCGATTCCGGGCGATCGCGAGACTTCTGTCCCGACGTCGCCGCTTCTCACGCGTGAAAAGAATCCTTTTTCTTTCCCTGCGAGCGTGTGTTGCGTATCGCGAGAACGCCCTTCCACTCCCGCCTCCCCGCTCTCCTCTCCGATCTCTCCTCTCGATCCAGTCCTCTCCCCCCGTTCCTCCCCTTGGATCTTCTTTCTCGTTTCTCCTCGCGGAGCGCAAACGTTTCGTCTGTCTCTCCGTGGCAACCTGTCTTCTCTTTTTTTTCTCTTTTCTGTTCTCTCTTCTTTTCTTTCTTTCTTTCTTTCTTTCTTTCTTTCTTTCTTTCTTTCTTTTTTTTTAGTTGAATCTCTCGTCACAGAACCGTTTCCCCAGAGAAATCTGTACCTCGTTCTCGGTTCTAGTAGCACGATCGGTGCCAAGCGGTCGAACCGTCGACGGCAAACGTCGCCGCCTAACCGTTCGAACAAGCTGTACTGCGTTCGGCGGTCCACCCGTCGCGCGTTGTTGGCCGCGCGACGAATGGACCGGCGAGGCAAGCGAGGAGAAGTCGTTGTAAAATAATATACCTGACTGTGAATCGAAAATCGACAACAACAACCACCACAACAACAACAACAACAACAACAAAAAGAACAATACTACGCTTCTAATTTTAACACTAGATTATAATCGAAGTTAATAGTCGTATATAGTTGGACGTTTCTTATGGAGGTAGGACCGATATTTTCTAGCCACAAGCGCACGTTTCGACGAATCGAGTCGAGTTATCATCACGAACACGCGCGTCCCGTTGTTCGTTCATCGTTCCGGCTTTCGTTTCGAGGCTCGGTAGAAACAATACTAATAATCTTTAACCGTTCGTCGTAGCACACCAGAGAGGCAGAGGGAGAGAGAGAGAGAGAGAGAGAGAGAGAGATTGAGAGATTGTGAGAGAGAGAGAGAGAGAGAGCGAGAGAGAGAGAGAAGAGCTGCCCGAACGGCGCGTCCCGCATCGCGCGAAGTTGATCGCAGGTTTAATCGTCGCCTGGATCCGATCGAAACGCAACCGAAACACACACACACACACACAAACACAAACAATTCATCCTTTCGCGGTCCGATTTAGTTAATGATCTTTTGATTCGCCCAGCCGCGCGTAGACCGAAGTCAGACTTATAGATCTGAGGACACCTGCCCGCGACAGTCCTGCGCTCGTGTCGCGGAGGAAGTAAGTCGGCCTTCGGTCGGCCGTCGATAACACGTTTCCGTCTCCCGTTCGAAAGGAAATCAGAGTTCCAACTGGTTTTTTTTGTAACGTCGGAACGACGACACGCTTCTCTCGTTCATGTACAATGACAATTGTTCGTTACATAGTTAATCATTTTGTAGCTAGTAACGCGTCCTTGACGGCGAGACTTCAACATAAGAGTGCACACACCTTGTACGGGAATACTTGTGTTCGTTGTTGCCACGATCGACATTCTCGTTTTGCTTTTCTCCAAAATATTGAAAAATATTCAAATCGTTAATCAACGTGTGGCAGCCTAACGTATTTCGTTGCGAATCTCTGGAATACGCTGTCTCTCGTTTTACTCTTTGGTTAAATAATTCTTTTTCGTCTCTTTTGTTTCCTCTTTCTTTTATTTCACTTTTTTTTTCTTTTTTTTTTTTCTTTTTCTTTGTTCCTTTGTCATACGTAATGTAACGACGTGTTAACGTGTAAAATGTTATGATACGAATAAATCGGTGGTCGGTCAGTCAGCCAGAGTTAGTCTCAGTCTGGGTTAGGCTTAGGTTGGGTTGATCCGTCGACGAAAACGTCGTGCTTCTTCATCGTCGAGGCGAAACCAGTCGGTCGCTCGTTTCTTCCCGCGAACACTCGTCATTTTTTTTCCTCGGAACGATCGAACGTTGTCGCAAACGGAAATTGAATTGTTCCTTTTTTTTCCGCCCGAAATTCACACCGCGCGTACACCGCCACCACGATGATGACCAATTTCCCAGGAGCAGTGCACTCTTGCGTTAGTTCCCGCAACTGTTTTAGAAATTTGCAAATTAAAAAGTGAATGTCGCATTAATTTTCCTTTTCTTAATTGTAGTGAACGTATATTTCATCCATTATTGACTGAATCCACCGATGTATATAACTTTGTCAAACATGTTCTTTTATCAAAATTATACCGTTTTTATATAATTTATTATGTAAACATGTATATTTGGACTATAATTGAAAATAAATATTGCAAGAAAAAAACACAACGTGATCAAAATTCTGATTGACTTGGAATTCTTGACCCTCGATTCATTTTCTGAAACAGTTTTGGGGAAGATTCGGAGTTTACCGCCATATTCTCTCTCTGAGGTTACCTGTTTCACGCCGCGATATGTCGAATGTCGATCACGAGCATCCCGATAGTTAGCAGAAAATTCGTTTGTTTCGATCGTCGCGCGCGGCACAGTTCCGTTGAAATTCGAACAATGTAATCATCCCCAATACTTCGAAGTGAGAATGCGTTTAACCGATGTATATGTATCTATATACATATATATATATATAGATCATACCGATCGTCGATGCGCACGCTGCGCACGATACGCGCGTGTAACAGAGAAAAACAGGGGAAAGTGCACGGATCAATTCAAGGTAAGTTGAAATCGACCAACGACTCGTCGAACGATTTCAAAAGAGCGCGCGTCGAGACGTTTCTCGAGTAAACGATCATTTAAAGAGGATAAGCAAAATACTAACCGTTCTTGGGCCGATTCAAGAATAAACCTCGACGCTTCTCCTCGCGGGTACGAATGATCGTCGACCGAAAAAAAAAAAAAAAACTCTTCTCCTCGATCGAAGCCACACGCGGAGCGAAGCCCGAAACGATCGCGACCTGACGGCGATTCGCTCGCTTTCTGTACCCGAATAAGTTCCAAATAGCAGTAGGCCAGAGGAAGATTACCAAGCATTGTGTTCGGGATTTGTTCCAGCTAGGAAGCCGACCATAGCGGCTCAGATGCATAGCGACCGGGAGCGAGACCGCGAGAACAGAGACCGACCGAGCGGAAGCGGTAACAGCGCTGGCAATAACAACGGTAACGCCGGCAATGGTAACGGTAACGTCGGATCCGTCGGCAACAACCATCACCAGCCCAGAAAGGAAGAACAATCCTCCGGGCCGGCTCCTCCGCCGGCGGCACCACCGCACACATCCGATCCAGCTGGGACGGCAAACATTTACCATTCCCGTCTGCCGGGCTTCCCACCGAACCCGCCGGCCCCGATCGGACCGCCGCCGTCCTTGGCCGCAGCTTCTATCTGTTCCGTGAGCTCCGCGGCCATGCCGCCTCCTTTGGCCTCCACTCTACCCCCCCTGAACCTTGGACCTCCGCCAGCTATAAGCTCCGCGCCTATCGGTCCTCCGCCTATACCCTCTATAGCCTCTATGTCATCCTTAACGCCGGCCGTAATAGGACCACCACCGCCACCTCCGCCCCTAAGTATGCCTCTGGCGCCTATCATTTCTATACCCTCCCTACATTTGCCCCCCGTACCCTCGACTACCATTCATTCTAGTCAGCATACAGCTACGATAATGAGCAGCGCGACAACTACCGTTACGACCTCTATATACCACCAGCAACAGCAGCAGCAGCAACAACAAGTGCCACAACAGTCACCGGCTCAGCCACAGCAGCAACAACCTCCGCCACCACCGCCACCGCCACCGCCTCCGCCGCCTCCCCCGCCGCCCCCGCCGGCGTCGCAGCCGACGCTGTCGGCGTCGCAGCATCAGCAACGCAGCAACACAGCGACCGGAACGGCCACCACCAGCCCGCTGTCCGGTGGCGGCGGCACCATCACCACGCACTCGACGCACACACCGACGACGCCGAATACCGTCCCCTCGAGCATCGGCACGAACCACATCACGCTGACCCACAAATCGCCGCCGCTCTCCCACGGAGTCCACGGCTCCTCGAGGAGCAAGGAGCCGCCGGCGATCGCGACGAGCACCACGGCGAACGCCTCGACGACCACCAGCACGTGCACCACCAGCGCGTCATCCCCCGCGGTGTCGCAACCGGTCTTCGTCCGGCCGTTCGAGGACTCGTTCCGGTCCTCGTCGAAGCCGCAGCAGAGGCCGCTCGTCAACAGCCACAGTCACAGCATCTCGAGCCAACTGTCGCACCCGGAGTCGCCCATCAAATCGTCCGCGGCCACCACCGTGTCTCCGGCGATCGTTGGCCAGATGCTGCCGGACAACTCGATCGCGGACACCGCGAAGAACGCGGGCATCCAGCAGTCGCTGTCGCAGCCGATCCCCTATCCGCCGCAGCAGTTCCATCACCCGCATCTACCCGTCTCCCATGTACCTGGACTCTACAAGCCGCCGCATTTCTCCGCGCCGCCTCATCAGCATCATCCTCAGAAGATCAACGTGCCGACGTTGACCAGCAACGGCAGCGGAGGAGGTGGAGGCGGCGTCGGGACGAACGCGACCTCGAATTGCACGAAGCAGAGCTCCCATCATGCCGAGTCGAACGCGACGACCGCGGCAGCAGTGGTGTCTCAACGAACCGACGCGTTAAACGCGAATTGCCTGTCCAGCGAGAAAGTATCGGGGAGTCTGAACTACAACGGCAACGCTCTCGTCCAGGGGAACGCGAGCAAGATCCCGAACCACGCGAATTCGCATCAGAAGAACAGCAGCAGCAGCAGCGAGACCGCCACGGCGATAGCCAAGGATAGCAAAGCGAATTCGTACAACGAGAAAGCCGAGAATCACGCGAAGCAACCGGCACCGACGGCGTGCCAGCAGAATCATTTGGGAAAGAACTCGGCCCAAGAGAAACCGTCGATCCCCCATTCGACCTACGAACAAGGGAAAGGCGGCCCGCCGGCCGTCTATCAGCCGGAGAGCCTGAATCTCGCCGAGAAGGAGAGCAAGCCCGAGATAGAGTCTAACACGCAGACCGATCAGAGCAATGTTTTGTCCACATTATCGTTTCAACCGAGTTTTAAGTTCAGCATAAACGATATCGCGCAGAAGCCTATAGACACCACTCAGCTGATGCAGAGCATCAAGTCTGAGGAAGTTTTGCGTACCTGTCAGAACGTGTCGAACGTTCTCCTGCAGATACCAAAATACCAGGAGAAACTGTTGAATTTCTCGAACGAGCTGAAAACCGGCGCATTTTGTTTCACCGACAAGTGCAATAATTTGACTGAGATTTCCGTGAAGTGCGAGCCACCGGTGTTGAACGTGCCTGACCTGAGCAAGGCTCTAGTCAAACAAGATGTTTCGAACGACAAGTCGTCTTTTCTTGTACCTGAGAAGCCGAAGGAGCTGACGTCCTCGTTAGATTTAGCCGAGAAACGACGGAAACGTAAACGAGAGAGGAACTCCGGGCTCGTCTGCAGTTCCGACTCGGAAGGCGAAGACGAGCTCAAAGACGTCGACCTGTGGATCACGAAAGGTCCGCCGGCCAAGTTACAGTATTCCGAACAGAAACTCGCCTTCCTGGCTATGTTCGGCTTGACCACTTTAAGCATGCGAAACGGTAAGGACAATCTCTTCGTTAACCGTTTCAGTGACACGGGTCTTTGCAAAAATCCGGTCGAAAAGTTCCAAGCGGCGCGATCGCGTTTCTTTCATTTCAAAAACTGAATTACGCGTTTTTATTTTTACATGAAAAGATTGTAGATAGCGTGATCGTTCCATTTTTCCATTTCTAAGCAGGTAATAGTAAAAATAAAAATAAAAATAAAGTTGGATAAAGTGGCACTTTTAGACACTGGCGCTCAAACGGTTAATATATCCTCTTATCGAATACCATCGTAAAAAATATATATATATATATATATACTGTAAACGATGTCGTGTGTGTTACAGAGATGGAGCTTTGCAAAGTGGAGAAAAGGTATAAATTGAATCCCGATCCACCGGACGCACCTTTGGAAGCGGAACCGATCGTCGAGTCTGTACTGCCGATACCACGCGAACATCCAGACGTGTTGCTTCACACGGCAGACTTCGAGCCGAAAGTTGGTTTCCTCAAGACCATAGGTCTCGACGTGATGCCTCCGAATAGAAGAGACGGTAAGCGAGTCTCGAACTTTTTGACGAGATACAGATGATATAAATATAATTAATATAATTATAATTCATAGATAAGTTAAGCAACAAAGGTGTTTTATTTCGAGAGTCACCTCTCGAGTGCAAAGAGTTAGATTTTTCACACATCCAAATTTTCCACTAAGAAGGAAAATAAAAGATCTAAGAAATGTTATAGCATTGTTCATTTTCACTAGGGATACTATAAAAAATCAGTTGCAGTCGCTGATAGATTACAAAACCATCTGCAAAGGGTTAACCCTTTGCCTTTCAGTCGCCATTTGCTTTGACCGAATAAAATGGTAAAATTTAAAATTCAATATTAAATTCTATTTAATCTATCAACAAATGGAACGTCGAAATAAAATAGTTCTGTTACTCAATTCATGCAGGGTATTTCTATGTTAATTGCAAAAAATATCATAACGAATATTTGCCAAGAAAAATATTCTTGAGTGCAAACGATTAAACGAATATTCCCATTCGAATTACAGAAGCAGAGGTGACGTGGCAGTACGTTCTTCAGGACCGTAAGAAAAGGAAGAGTTCGAACACCGTGACGGCGTACTGCGAGAGGATCGCGAAAGCTTATTCGAAGAATCCGCCTGTGTTGCCGAAACCGCCGCAGAAGATGAGGCTGCTGGACCGGGTGAAAGTGAAGCACGTACCCGAACGGCCGCCGCCTCTTCCGCCGTTGGTTCCGAACATAGTCCCGATGTGTTATCCCGTTTTACCTATGCCCGGTGAAAATGGCGTGAAACAGCACTACAAGGTAGTGGACATAAAGATCATGGACGACAGCGCCGACGAGAATGTCGGCGGGAAGAAAGGCAGACCCAAGTGGACCGGAATCGAGGACATTCTGCTAGCTTACAGAGAATATTCCAAAGGTACGATCTTGGATGATGTTAGAATGTGGAACGAGACGTTATACGGTTGTTTCACGGTGTCGTCGGCGTATTTTCCGTTTCAGAGAAAATGCTGGAGAAGAAAATCTTGACGTGCGAAACATCGAGACTGGCAGCACAGTCGAACAACTTGCGCTCCGAGACGATCCAGCTGGAACGAAGGATATACGAGCTCCTGTCCGCGAAAACGGCCCTCGACTCGGAGAGGCGAGTGCTCAGCGAAAAGATTGAAAGGATCAACGCACTTGTTAGGAACTTTAGGTAGCGACGCGTAACGCACAACACGGAAACTCATTCATCTGTGATATTATCAAAGGGTTAAGGGTCGTTAGCATACAGTACCGATTACAAAAGAAAACTTTCTATTCTTAGGCGAGCGACGCGGTTGCGAAGGAAGTTTTATTGACCAAATGTACAACAAGCCTTTCGTATTCTTTGCGATTAAAAGTATATACTCGTTACAGACCGTACAGTAACATAATCTAAAACCACTACAAGTAAAATAGCGATCGAGGTGACGAGCAATGAATCCACCGGGGAAATCACCTTCATACTTTTCACTAAACCGAGGTAACCGTTTCAGAAGTCATTGTGTCCGGGGGAAAGGAATAAGATGATGAAAGATAAAAAAGAAAAAAAGGCCATATCAACCGTACGAGAGATCACGTGTAAGATTGTTTGTACAAAAAAAAAATTATACTGAAATCTATGTACGAGGACGCACTTCTTGGCTATCCGGAGAAGTGGCTAATAAAGATTTTATAGTTTCAACTAACGGCTCTTAGACCCTGAACTATAAATAATTGTAATTTGTACCATAATATTTTAATGAAAAATAGACAAATCGTATAACTTATTTTATTCTGCGTAATGTGGACTTTATGTGAGATAAACTCGAAACAATGGATATTGTCGTAATTTGTACGTGAATCGATCGTTGAACCGTTCGACTGAGAGCGAAACGAGAGGGGGAAAAAAAAAACAAACGAATACAAGGGGACGAAAGATTGACATTCACCGAATCGGTTCAGTGATAATCGAGAAGTTACTCCGACGTATAGACTGTGACTTTTTTCATTTTGCATCAAAAAAAGGGAAAACAAAACGAAAAAGGAAAACGGTGGTGTGTATGCGAGAGCTCTGTGTCGACGCGAATCTCGAAGCACATTCGAACGTGCCACAGATTGCGATCACATGAATCGGAATAAAAAAAAAGGGGAAAAAACGAAGGAGAAGGAGAAGAAGAAGAAAAAAAACGGGGGAAGAGAGAGAGAGAGAGAGAACGAATCGAAATTGTAGAACTAGAATGATTATTTTTAACTTAAAAGATATTTCGAGATAGGAATAACTCTAGTCTACGGACATTCGTAGAATACGGGAAACTCACGTCTGACCCCGCGAGGTCAGTTCAGTGACAGAACCTTCCTTTCGATGTCCACTGTTCACGATAATGAACGCAAAGGCCAGTGAATACACGAAAAGAAAAGAAAAAGAATTAATGTAACAACAGCAGTGAGGTACTTACAGTATAGGTGAAGTGACTTAATTTAAAAAAAAGGGAAAAAAGGAAAAAAAATAAAGAAACGTGAGAGAGAGAGAGACATCGCGCGAGAGCACATTCCACGTGAAAATATGCTTGTCACCCGACCTCCAACATTCCACACGTTCGAATCGTAATCGAATCGCAAAACAAGTTCATTGGATTTGCGAATGAAATTCGTTTTGTTGAAAAACGACATATACATATATATATATATACATAAATATATATATTTTGTTTCTTTGTTTTTTTCTTTTTTTTTCGTTTCTTTTCTTTCTTTTTTTTTTGTTTATTTTACGTTCAACCGAATCAGCGCTACTGATAAACATTTCTTTTTTTTTTTTTGGGTATCCTTGTACTTGTATCTCACTCTGCTTTCTGAGTGCATTCTTCGCGATTTATTATTCGTTATAACACCTCCAGTATGTATGATAGGAAAAACCATTTATAGTTTCATCGTTTTGTTCATTGAGTGCCTAACGTTATCCTACATTTGTAAATATCATTATTTTTATGTATTGTATAACGAAAAGAGACCGCAAAGTGTTTTGCTGGTCTCGGTCTGGCCAAAACAAGAGCCTAGGAGTAAATTGTTGAAAATATGAAATTCTCGACGTCTCTTCATTCCTACCTCTAATATCCGTTGCGTGTGTTTGCTCGTTTACCTGTACTCCTATGATTGGGTTACATCATTTGCATCCTGATCGAGCGAAGAAAGTTCGATGTACGTTGACACGTGTGCATTGGTAACGATCGTGTTTCCTGGAAGATCCAGGATAAATGGCAGATTTATTTTCTTTGAGATTTACCGATCAGAATAAAGTTAAGTATAATTAGATTAATCAGCTCGCGTTGACCGTTATATTTTTGAATCTCGCGGAATGACGAGAACGACATCCGTGGCGAAACGCTGAAACTTGTAGGAAACATTCGAGTTTATCTACCGTCATCAAA
Organism: Nomia melanderi; assembly: GCF_051020985.1. Classification (NCBI taxonomy): domain Eukaryota; kingdom Metazoa; phylum Arthropoda; class Insecta; order Hymenoptera; family Halictidae; genus Nomia; species Nomia melanderi. Next base: position 16,122,949 of record NC_135007.1, read on the forward strand.
ACTGCTTTAATTAAGTGTTCACACTGAGCACTGTTTACCAAATTTTCTAGAATATTAGCTATTTGAATGGGAATTAATTAAAAACCAAAAGATTCGATAATTTTTGCTGTACAGCTGTGTAATTAATAAAAACGATTGCTCGCGTTAAATACTAATTATTACATGGTGTAATAATTCAACAAATAAATAAATGTTTACGAATTTATGAAGATTGCGTTTAGCAACTTGTAAATTTTCTCATTCACTTGTAATAAATATACAGTATGAGCAATTAATTTTCGTTTACCACATCGGTAATGATTGAGCGTTTCGCCACGGATGACGCCACAGCAGCCAATGCGTAGATAACGCAAATTGTAGATAAAATCAATTCCTGTTTGTTAGTAGAAATTGTTTATACATTATGAAAATTCTTTTGCCAATATCAACATTATAATTTAGTGAACATTGTAAATGAATACATTGAATAAAGCAACACGATGCAGACAAGTAAGTGAGATTTTTAAAAATTATCTTTCCTAAACTCTTATCTTAACGAATTTTTAATAAACTGGACTATTATTCTGTTATTAAATAATGAACAATTAATGAAAATTCAACGATTGTCAAATCGCAATAGAGACCATCGATTTCGATGAATATTCAGTGTCGCGACGTAAAAATTCCAAAGGTTAGATAAAAGATACTAGAAATTCCAATGATTAGTCACAATGAAATATTTTCGTATCGCCATCGTCGGTCAATACCAAGAATTTAATAATCGCTCGGCCGTCGCGATTTTGATTACGAACGCGCAGGTACCACGGGTCCTCCGGATCATCCCTCGTAGTAGGATTAAGTGAACGACCCATTTCTCGGAAGTAAAATACCCCTACATTCCTTACATTCTTTCGATAGATAAATAGCTACAGGTAATAACAGTGGGGACCGGTAGCGAGTTCGACCGGGAATCGCCGAATATCGCCGATAAGGGACGAAATATGGGGTGCATGATTCCGAAATTTCAGAATCAGTTCACCGTGAGTCGCCGGTCGCGAAGGAGCTCTCTCCTCTCGTCTCTTAGATAGTCAGTAGTTCTCCGAAATTTCTGAATCAGTTCTCCGTGAGTCGCCGATCGCGAAGGAGCTCTCTCCTCTCGTCTCTTAGACAATTAGTCGTCTTCGCGCAGTTGACGCCGGGATTCTTGTGGCTTCGTTCGGTTTTCTTGAAGTGTTAGAATTTATTAATTGTATTGGACAATGTCGAACAGTGTTAGACTTTATTGAAAAGTATTGGACAATGCGAAACAGTGGTACTTTATTGAAAAGTATTGGACAATGTTGAATTGTTGGACTTTATTGAACATTGTATTGGACAATGTTGAACTGTGTTAGACTTTATTGGACTGTATTGGACAATGTTGAACAGTCATCGTCAGTGTTGGACTTTATTGAACAATACTGGACAATATTGAAGAGGAATGCTGAGGAATTCTGGAGGATGCTGAGAAATGCTGGAGGATGCTGATCCAGGATAAACCCTACATCTCAGTTTGTTCAGAGTTCTGTGCGGATTGTGGCAACGAACGGTGAGTCGCATGCTTTCTTTTACTCCGGTCACCGATCATGTCATATGGCGAAAGGTCCGTAATGGCACCGGTGACCGGTAGTATTTTAGTAGTTTTTGATTTTGCGAGTACAGTGACCTCGGATATGCTCCATATCCGAGAGTAGTGACATTTCTCTGTGTATTTATTAGACAGGATAGGGTTTTCTTGTACGTCGCGTTTAAAGTTAATTATAGAATTTGCATTAATGTGATTTATTATTGAATTTCAAGAAGTTGTATAGTTTCGTATATGATTATTAAATGTAAATGTTGAGGAAAGTGAATGAAAATACGCTGATACGTTGCTTACATAAATGAATTATTTTGTCTCTGGTTTCTTATTCTCAAATTTCAACTAGAAGTCTAATGATTAATGATTAATATTACCGTTTGTTCGCATTGAAATTCGTGTGGTTGCGTGGAATGTAATGCTAGAGTAATGTACAAGAAAACAATTCGCGACAGGCAGACACACGAGTCGAAGTAACAATGATGAAATAGTTTTTCTTCCGTTTTAAAAACGCTTGCTTCGACGAAGGTGTTGCCTGAGGGTTTTGAAATATTTCTCATTTATTTAGATGAAATTAATTCTAATTAAACCGTTGCTCAAGTGTCATTCTTTCTTTATATTTCAATTTTTATTACTTATTCTTCTTTGAAGAACAATACATTTCCATATTAAAATATATTGTTATCTATTGAAAATTATAATCACTTTTCTAAATAATTCGAGGCATTTTTGGAAGAGAATCAGAAAATCTTAGCCCGTTAGTGCTTAAAATTAACAAATTTTTTAGCTAGGATTTTCAGGATCAACATTCTGCATTAATTGCTTCTATTTTCTACTGAATTTAAATATATAAAAACAAATCTACCACGAAATAGGTGCGCATTTTTTGTTCCTTTTCCTCGTCTTGTTCGGTCGAACACGATAATCAACAAATCTGAAAATTTGTGTCTTGTGATGTGGGATCAAGTGAAATAAATGATAATTGAATACGAATTTCAATGAATAATGCTGAATTATCAATATTTTAACAATGTGTCGCTACGCGTGTGCAGTCAATTTTAAATTTCGATAATCCGAGTCGATAGTTGATAACCTGCAGGTATTTGGAGACGTCCTTTTACGGATTAAACTAATTTGTAGCTGCATTTATGAACGAGAATCGAGATAACAAAACGCGAAGCATGCCGTTGAATTATAAGCTTCGATTGCGACTTTTCCAGTGTTTCCTTCCTACGAAATTGACAAAATTTACGAAATCGTTCTATAGTTCTTTCGAAAGATTGATGATCCTTTTGATTTGTTGATTATGCTGGTTCGATATCGAGCATTATTTCACAGGAATGCAAGAGGCTATATGCCGAAGAGGCCCCGACAAAATGTCGCTCAAGAGGGCAACTATCAATGGCGCTCCATTTTAGCATGTAAATGAAGCGCCATTTTCATGTCACTACTTTGTCACTGTACTCACATTAATTCTAGTAGTTGTAGTTGTAGTTGTAGTTACTTTGGGCTGGCCACAGCCGCCCCATCGACCAGCAATAATGGGCATTTCGCGATTTTTAACTAGCGTTGCGAAAGAAAGATCACGGTTTGACTTAGCGTTGCGAATAGTGTAACCGTGATTGTGATTAAAATCAATTTTTGTTGTTCCCCGAAATAATTTTAACGATAGAGTGGCGTATGACGAAGAGAAATCGCGTTTGATGTTACGATTATTGTAACACTCAATAATATTTTTATATTGTGTTTCCTTATTCTGCGATAGCGTTTCGAATGAAAGAATAATCGGTTCTGATTTTGTATAGTGTCGCGATATTGAATGATCGAGGTTTATTAGACGATTGTTTTTGTAATTAGAATTGCAATATTGATCAAATGCTTTCCTTTTAGTGTTGCGATATTTATGGAACGCGTTTTCTTAGTGTTGCGATTTAGAAAATGCCCAAAAACATGCTGGAACCATTGCTCGAACCGCATGATGGTTCGCAGTAGCCAAAATGGCTGCATCTGACACTTGCAGTTTAAAATGACTGCATCTGATCCTTGCAGTAGCCAAAATGGCTGTATCTGACCCTTGCAGTTTAAAATGGCTGCTCGTAATTTCCCATATAGAGTTGCGTAAAAAGAAATAAAGGTGCACGGGTGATTTTTGTATTTTATACTGAATAAATTAGAGTTGTGGTTGACGAAGCACCATTCGCGTTCGTGTTTTATATTCAAATCGTCATTTTATAAAATAGTTTTGCGAAACAACGCGTTTCAGAGTTCTTTTCATATCTTTGAATCAAATCGTATAATAGTGTTGCGTAATTTGATGTCCCCGAAGAATATTTGGAACCAAACGTTGGTTCCCAACAATTGAATGATATTATTTTTTAAACGTGTCACAATTATTTTGAAATCACCTGACTAATAATTGTGATACTCGTATTTTAATGATTGTATTTGCGTTATATGTATATGCGTTACTATTATACCTTACTTACTACTTATTTATTTATTACTATTGTTAGACTGTGGACCTTTATGCGAATTAAAATGTTTTCAAAATATAATTGAAGACATAGAATTGCAATAGAAAATTATTTTTCCCAGCAAACATTGTAAAACAGCACCAAGATTTGAATATTTCATACTCGTATGATTTTTCGTATTGTACGCGTTATGCGCAGCTCTCAAATTTCCTAGAAACGCATAAAAATTCGCAGTTTTTCAATTACTATTTAAGCTACTTTACATTTATCATTATTTATTATATATTGTTACTATAAGACGGATAATATCGTAGAAAGAACTTTGTAATAACCTTTTGCTTTTACGATAACAGTATCAGACTCGCGGTGAAGATTTCAAACAGAATTTAACCCTTTTCATTCACAGTTGTGATTCCTTGTCAACGTATTTGTCAAATAAATTACTCTACAAACTAATTATTTTTTCAAATGCATTTCAAATCAATTATCCTAATAATACAGAGTTATCAAGGAAAAAAGGCAAAAGAAATTCGGAGTGCAAGGGGTTAAGCATAAATATTACTCGATTCTTTCGAATACCAATTAAACATTGTTCCGTCATCAATGATCACACTTGACAGTAAACGACATAGAATATACCTAGAATTCTGCCCTCTCTCAATAAACGACTAATGGCAAAATAATCGTATCGATCGCGGTTGAGAAACAAATGAAGGATCAAGGGGTTAATTTAACACTAGAACTACCGTACCAGTCAAAATGACTGGTTTCGATTGTTTTGTTTAGCAATTATTGATATCTTGAATATTCGAAATGATTTTGACAATAAATGGTTTTATTTGAGTACTATAATGAATGTCGGAAGAAATTAAAAATAATCTATTGTTATAATTTTTATAGGAATTTCATATTAATCGTATTAAATGCTCGGTAGTTCTAGTGTTAATTTGCGACGAGGAATGGGTCCCTCGCAGCAACCTCCACGTGGTAGACCTGGAAACTAGCAGAATCGCCGACAGAGTAATTCCTGTCGAGGATACTGCTAGGCCAATGGCTGCGAAATTGTCGAAATATGCCGAGCAGTTATTCTTTAGTCGAATGTAATCATTCTTCAGTTGAATCCAATCATTCTTTAATTTAACGTAATAATTCCGCTTGTTTCCCTTATTCCGGTCCACTTAGCCATGCAATGCAAGTGGATCGGGCCGCGCGTCACATCAGCCATTCTGCCGTTCTCGTACCTCGGTGTGACCGACTCATCGGATCATGATGGTGGAGTCCGGAATCGGTACCCAGTTGCCGGTGTGCACTCCGTGGGTAGGGCGACCGGTTCGCCTGACCCATCGAAGCCATAAACCGTCACGGGATCCTACTTCTTTGTAATCCGTCCCTAATCCTCCCTGAGGACGGGGCGTTGGGGAGTTAATGGGGGAACGCTGACGCCGGTGGAGATCATCTTTTGTTCCGATCACGAGGGATCATCGTAACTCGGCACGGTGGGCTGACTGGTCTGATCGCGGTTTGCTCCGCGTCACCCTCATTTTGCCTTTTTTAATCGGAGACTTCTTCTCTGATTCGTCTGATGCTCGAATCAAAGACTTCTTCCTTGATTCACTCCCTTTGCTTCTTGCCCCCATAATTGCTCGACATATCTGCGTCCAAAGTATCGCTTTGCAAGTGTAAACTAAGTTAGAATTAAGATTGTAATCCCTGACTTTGCTCTTGCTGAATCAGAGACTTCTTCTCTGATTCGAATGATCGAATCAAGGAAGAAGTCCCTGATTCACTACCCTTACCACTGCGATGATTGTATAATTTAAGTTATCCGTTAAGGTTAGACTAAGTTAGAGTTAAGATTGCGAAAGAAGACCTCGATCGTCCACCGTGGGATACTACAATACTTTTCAGACTCAAGAAAGAAAACAGCCGTCGTGGGATTATTATTAAGTGCGTTAAAGATAAGGGCGTTAAAAATAAGTGCGTTAAAGATAAGACTTACATATAGAACGGGAGGTCGGTGGAATTGAATTTTCCACCTACCTCCCAGGGTCTCTCGCAGCAACCTCCACGTGGTAGACCTGGAAACTAGCAGCATCGCCGACAGAGTAGTTCCTGTCGAGGATACTGCTAGGCCAATGGCTGCGAAATTGTATAAATATGCCGAGCAGTTATTCTTCAATTTAATAATGTAATTACTCTTCAGTTGAATGTAATTACTCTTCAGTTTAATGTAATAATTCCGCTTATTTCTCTTATTCCGGTCCACTTAGCCATGAGTGCAAGTGGATCGGGCCGCGCGTCAGATCAGCCATTCTGCCGTTCTCGTACCTCGGTGTGACCGACTCATCGGATCATGATGGTGGAGCCGGAATCGGTACCCAGTTGCCGGTGTGCTCTCCGTGGGTAGGGCGACATGGTTCGCCTGACCCATCGGAACCGTAAATCGTCACGGGATCCTACTTCTTGTAATTCGCCTCCAATCCTCTCTGAGGAAGAGGCGTTGGGAGTTAATGGGGGAAGGTGGCGCCGGTGAAGATCATCTTTTGTTCCGATCACGAGGAAGCATCGTAACTCGGCACGGTGGGCTGACTGCTCTGATCGCGGTTTGCTTCGCGTCACCCTCATTTTGCCTCTTTTTTAATCGGAGACTTCTTCTCTGATTCGTCTGATGCTCGAATCAAGGACTTCTTCCTTGATTCACTCCCTTTGCCCCCATAATTGCTCGACATATCTGCGTTAAACGTACCGCTTTGCAAATGTAAACTACGTTAGAATTAAGATTGTAACCCCTGACTTTGCTCTTGATGAATCAGAGACTTCTTCTCTGATTCGAATGATCGAATCAAGGACTTCTTCCTTGATTCACTCCCTCTATTGCGATGATTGTATAGTTTAAGTTATCCGTTAAGGCTAATGTAACTTAGAATTAAGATTGTAACCCTTGACTTTGCTCTTGCTATCAGAGACTTCTTCTCTGATTGGAATGACGATCGAATCAAGGACTTCTTCCCTGATTCACTCCCTACACTGCGATTATTGTAATAATCTAAGTTATCCGATAAGCCAATGTAACTTAGAATTAAGATTGTAACCCCTGACTTTGCTCTTGCTATCAGAGACTTCTTCTCTGATTGGAATGACGATCGAATCAAGGACTTCTTCCTTGATTCACTCCCTACACTGCGATCATTGTAATAATCTAAGTTATCCGATAAGCCCATGTAACTTAGAATTAAGATTGTTACCCCTGACTTTGCTCTTGCTATCAGAGACTTCATCTCTGATTCGAATGACCGAATCAAGGACTTCTTCCTTGATTCACTCCCTGCACTGCGATGATTGTATAGTTTAAGTTATCCGTTAAGGCTAAGCTAAGTTAGAAATAAGCGTGCGAAAGAAGACATCGATCGTCCGCCGTGGGATGCTTCAATTTCAGACTCAAGAGAGAAAACAGCCGCCGTGGGATTATTATTAAGTGCGTTAGTAATAAGTGCGTTAAGGCTAGGCTAAGTTAGAAATAAGCGTGCGAAAGAAGACATCGATCGTCCATCGTTGGATACCACTTTTCAGACTCAAGAAAGAAAACAGCCGCCGTAGGATTTTAATTAAGTGCGTTAGTAATAAGTGCGTTAGTAATAAGTGCGTTAGTAATAAGTGCGTTAGTAATAAGTGCGTTAAGGCTAAGCTAAGTTAGAAATAAGCGTGCGAAAGAAGACATCGATCGTCCATCGTTGGATACTACTTTTCAGACTCAAGAAAGAAAACAGCCGCCGTGGGATTTTAATTAAGTGCGTTAATAATAAGTGCGTTAGTAATAAGTGCGTTAAGGCTAAGCTAAGTTAGAAATAAGCGTGCGAAAGAAGACATCGATCGTCCATCGTTGGATACTACTTTTCAGACTCAAGAAAGAAAACAGCCGCCGTGGGATTTTAATTAAGTGCGTTAATAATAAGTGCGTTAATAATAAGTGCGTTAATAATAAGTGCGTTAATAATAAGTGCGTTAATAATAAGTGCGTTAGTAATAAGTGCGTTAAGGCTAGGCTAAGTTAGAAATAAGCGTGCGAAAGAAGACATCGATCGTCCATCGTTGGATACCACTTTTCAGACTCAAGAAAGAAAACAGCCGCCGTGGGATTTTAATTAAGTGCGTTAACAATAAGTGCGTTAACGATAAGTGCGTTAATGATAAGATTTAGAATTAGAACGGGAGGTCGGTGGAATTGAATGTTCGACCCAGCTCCCAGGGTCTCCACTCGCAGCAACCTCCACGCGGTGAGACCTGGGCAACTAACATTTTCCTGAGTGGAATACTCTCTGCGAAGGACTATGTTAGGCTAATTGGCTGTGATCATTTTATAATTTAATAAATTATATATGAAATATGCGATCATCGGAAGGTAAGTGTCATTTATACAATACTTAAGTTTTTCGTGAATGATGGAGTTGTTTAACCCCTTAGCCTATGATTTCTTTCTGAATTCTGATCGATACGGTTACTTTGTCATTAATAATTTACTGGAGAAAGAGAAAAATTTTAAGCATATGTTATGCCTATATTTCTTTTTAAGTTTAATAGTTGATTACAGAGAAATTATATTTACTTTGAATTCGAATATACTGAGTGATACATATATTTAACTTATATATACTAAACAAATGTGAACTAGTTAGTTAACATTAAAACTAACTAGCAGTTCGATTGACTGTTCGAAATTCTTTTATAGAAACTGCAAGGGCGCCTTAGTTGACTTTAATTTATTTATAATTCGATTTTTGTATTAAATCAATTACTTTAATCATTTTTCCGATAAAGTATCTATCATCTTTTAAATAATTATCGGAAAACAAACAAGATTTATGTAAATAATTTCATGAAAAGTAATTTTCGACACTCCTATGGTACAGCAGCTCCGGTTTTTGCAGATAGAAGAATTCATTGTGCAATATTGTAATTAGTTATATATTTTAATTATATATTAATTTTATATTACATTTCTGTATGTACTAGTAATTTCCTATAGACGTTTATGAGAATAGTAAATGGAATTTTCAATTTTAAAGTGCATAAATTATTTAGTGCAATAATTATATATTAATATAATTAATTGGATATGAACATAATAATTTATGAACTTTAAAATTGAGAATTCCATTTAATATTCTCATAAATGTCTATAGGAAATTACTAGTACATAGAGAAATGTAATATTCAGGTAAAACAAATTAAATGAACATGCTTTCCATTTATTTATATATATTTAATTGCAAAGACTTAAGGAAAATCATTATAATTTAAAAAAAGAATGAGTTTCTGTCATTTCCCTGCCTTAACCCTGTTGATATGTAATATTTTCAGATAAAACAAATTAAAAGAACATGTTTCCTATTTATTTATTTATATTTAATTGCAAAGACTTAGGGAAAATCATTATAATTTAAAAAAAGAATGAGTTTCTGTCATTTCCCTGCCTTAACCCAGTTGAAATGTAATATTCAGATAAAACAAATTAAAAGAACATGCTTTCCATTTATTTATTTATATTTAATTGCAAAGATTTAAGGAAAATCATTATAATTTAAAAAAAGAATGAGTTTCTGTCATTTCGCTGCCTTAACCCAGTTGATTTGTGGGGCTACATATGAAAAATCGGTGTGAGAACTCCTTAAACTATCGCGAGAGACCCTAGGAATTCGGTGTGAGAGGCCCCTGTTGTGTCCGAGCGCGCCACCTATTCAGAAACCTTGGAAACTTCTAGCCAAATAGTTACCAGCTTGTCTCCGCCAGGTGGGGACACTCCAATCAGCTGCATTTGACAGCGCCATCTATTAACGGAGTGCTGAAACTCTTAGCCAAATAGTACCTACTTCATACCAGTAGATGGCGCAGACGATGTACAACGTCTGTCCTTCTCTCTCTCATGATGGTATCCTTGTCTTACCTCAGCCGCCTTTGGAGGTGCCATCTAGCGGAGAGATACTGTTACTATTTGGCGAGAAGTTTCAGAGTCTTCCTAATAGGTGGCGCGTCAATCCGGATTGGAGGGGTTTCTCACACCGATTCTGGTGTCTTTCGCAAAAGTTCGAGGCATTTCGCACACCGATTCCAGAGGCCTCACGTAGCGGTCTCTCCTGGGGGTTCCTGGGGGTCTCTCGTTTAAATTTGGGTGTTTCTTTAGGGGGTCTGAGGGGTCTCTCGTGGGGGTTCCTGGGGGTCTCTCACTTAAATTTGGGGGTTCCTGGGGGTCTCTCATTTAAATTTGGGGGTTTCTCAAGGGGCTTTTAGGGGTCTCTCGTGGGGGTTCCTGGGGGTCTCTCGTTTAAATTTAGGTGTTTCTCGCGGGGGTCTGAGGGGTCTCTCGTGGGGGTTCCTGGGGGTCTCTCACTTAAATTTGGGGGTTTCTCAAGGGGCTTTCAGGGGTCTCTCGTGGGGGTTCCTGGGGGTCTCAAACTTAAATTTGGGGGTTCCTGGGGGTCTCTCGTTTAAATTTAGGTGTTTCTCGCGGGGGTCTGAGGGGTCTCTCGTGGGGGTTCCTGGGGGTCTCTCACTTAAATTTGGGGGTTTCTCAAGGGGCTTTCAGGGGTCTCTCGTGGGGGTTCCTGGGGGTCTCAAACTTAAATTTGGGGGTTCCTGGGGGTCTCTCGTTTAAATTTAGGTGTTTCTCGCGGGGGTCTGAGGGGTCTCTCGTGGGGGTTCCTGGGGGTCTCTCACTTAAATTTGGGGGTTCCTGGGGGTCTCTCATTTAAATTTGGGGGTTTCTCAAGGGGCTTTCAGGGGTCTCTCGTGGGGGTTCCTGGGGGTCTCAAACTTAAATTTGGGGGTTCCTGGGGGTCTCTCATTTAAATTTGGGGGTTTCTCAAGGGGCTTTCAGGGGTCTCTCGTGGGGGTTCCTGGGGGTCTCAAACTTAAATTTGGGGGTTCCTGGGGGTCTCTCGTTTAAATTTGGGGGTTTCTCGTGGGGGTTTCAGGGGTCTCTCGTGGGGGTTCCTGGGGGTCTCTCACTTAAATTTGGGGGTTCCTGGGGGTCTCTCGTTTAAATTTGGGGGTTTCTCGTGGGGGTTTCAGGGGTCTCTCGTGGGGGTTCCTGGGGGTCTCTCGTTTAAATTTGGGGGTTCCTGGGGGTCTCTCGTTTAAATTTGGGGGTTTCTCGTGGGGGTTTCAGGGGTCTCTCGTGGGGGTTCCTGGGGGTCTCTCGTTTAAATTTGGGGGTTTCTCGCGGGGGTTTCAGGGGTCTCTCGTGGGGGTTCCTGGGGGTCTCTCACTTAAAATTGGGGGTTCCTGGGGGTCTCTCGTTTAAATTTGGATGTTTCTCGTGGGTGTCTGAGTGGTCTCTCGTGGGGGTTCCTGGGGGTCTCTCGTTTAAATTTGGGGGTTTCTCGCGGGGGTCTCTCGTGGGGGTCTCTCGTGGGTTTTCGAGCGTTTTCTCATACTAATTGCGGAGGACTCCTGCAACGATATAAGGGGTTTCTCACAACAATTCAGGCGGTCTCTCATGGGGGTCTCTCTGAGGCCTCTCTCGTGGGGGTCTGTCGCTACGGTTTAAGGGGCTTCTCACACCAATTCCAGAGGTCTCTTCCTGGTAATCCAAGGGTTTCTCAAAGGGGTTCTTTTTGGGAGCATTTAATTTTTAACTGTCACGCAAAGACCTCAATGATGAATCTCAAAATAACTCCCAAATATGGTTCAAAAGCTGGAGAGCTCTTATACCATAAGGCTCAAACCAACAGAAACTCAAAATTTTAATCCTGCACGGACTTTAACAGTTCCAAATATGACTCAAAAGATCAAAAACTCTAAAATCGCAGGTCTCAAACTAAAAGGCCAAAATTTAATACTTGGGAAGTTACGCTCTCCCAAAAATGGCTCAAAAGCTCTAACATGGCATGCTCAAACTAAAAAAGCTCAAATTTAACCTGTCTAGACAATTACGCTCCCCCCGAAAATGGCTCAAAAGCTCTAGTATCGCTGCTCAAACTAATAAAGCTCAAATGTATAACTCTCTAGGGAATTATGCTTTTGCCAAAAATGGCTCAAAAGCTCCATATATAGCAGCTCAAACTAAAAAAGCTCGAAATTGGAACTCTCTAGACAATTAAGAACTCCCCAAACTGCTCAAAAGCTCTAACATCGAATGCTCAAACTAAAAAAGCTCAAAATTCAAAACTCTCTGAGAAATTGAGCACCCCAAAAATGGCTCAAAAGCTCTGCAGCTCTATCTCCTTAAATTTTTGAGCTTTTGAGCCATTTTGGGTGTGCTCAATTCCTCGGAGAGTTTGAATTTTGAGCTTTTTTAGTTTGAGCCTTCGATGTTAGAGCTTTTGAGCAGTTTGGGGAGTTCTTAATTGTCTAGAGAGTTCAATTACGAGCTTTTTAGTTTGAGCTGCTATATACGGAGCTTTTGAGCCATTTTTGGAAAAGCATAATTCCCTAGAGAGTTATATATTTGAGCTTTATTAGTTTGAGCAGCGACACTAGAGCTTTTGAGCCATTTTCGGGGGGAGCTTAATTGTCTAGACAGGTTAATTAGAGCTTTTTTAGTTTGAGCATGCCATGTTAGAGCTTTTGAGCCATTTTGAGAAAGCTTACTTTCCTAGAGAGTTTAAAATTTGAGCTTTTTTAGTTTGAGCCATAGGTGTTAAAGCTTTTGAGCCATTTTTGAGAGGGCCAACTTCCCCAGAGAGCTAAATTTTGGCTATTTTTGGTTTGAGGCTTTTTTCATTAGGAACGCTATGCTGTTCAGCCATCGTTATGAGAGCTTAATTTTCTAGAGAGTTAAATTTTGAGCTTCCTTGGATTTCGGCTCGGGGAATTATAGCTGCCGAGATTTTGAGCTGTTTTTGAAGACTTGGAGATTCAAGGGGCGTAAAATGGAGTGCCTCCTTATTTTGAGCGTGACGGTGTCTTAGCTGCTGAAGTTTTGAGCCATTTTCAGGGAACTATAAGATAGAATAGGACAGGGGACTTCCGGAATCGGTGTGAGGAAACCTTGGATACGTCGCGAGTGACTGCCAGAGTCGTGAGGAACCCCTCGAACCCCCATAAGATACCTCTCAGAGAAGAGAAACCCCCATGAGAAACCCCTACGAAAACCCCTCACGAGAGACCCTCGCTATCGATATGTAAAACCCCCTGAACTGTCGCGAGTGACTGCCAGAATCGAAGTGAGAAACCCCTTGAACCCCCACGAGAGACCCCTGAAACCCCCACGAGAAACACCCAAATTTCAACGAGTGACCCCTTCGAACCCCCAAATTTAAGTTAGAAACCCCTCAGACCCCCTCGAGAAACCCCCAAATTTAAACGAGTGACCCCTCAGACCCCCACGAGAGATCCTTACGAGAAACCCCCGGAATCCATATGAAACACCCCTTGAACTGTCGCGAGTGACTGCCGGAATCGAAGTGAGAAACCCCTCGAACCCCCACAAGAGACCCCTACGAGAAACCCCCACGAGAGACCCCTTGATCTATCGCGAGTGACTGCCGGGATCGAAGTGAGAAACCCCTCAAACTCTGACTAGAGACCCCCACGAGAAACCCCCACGAGAGACCCCCGGAATCAATATGAGAAACCCCTTGAAGTGTTGCGCGTGTGACTGCCGGAATCGAAATGAGGAATCCCTCGAACCCCAGTAGACCCCTACGAGAGACCTCTGGAATCGGTGTGAGAAACTCCTTTAATCTGGATTTCTGCGCCATCTATTCGAAAGACGCTGAAACTTCTCGCCAAATGGTAACAGTGTGTCTCTGCTGGGAATTCCCACATCGGTAACAGTTGTCTACCAGTTTGAGCGCTTTGCCACTGATGGCGCTGCAATCGCTTATGTGAGCTCCCACATCGGTAATAGTTGTCTACCAGTTTGAGCGTTCCTCCACGGATGGCGCCACTAAATAAAAGTGCATATTCTTCAAAGCAGATGATTCTTGCCGCTTTATACAGGAGATGTTACGTTCACAGCGGCAAGAATTAATTGTCGTGACGTCCAAAAGCATATATAATGAACTATTTCAATGTAAAACAGCTTTTCATTACATGCATCGTAAACGTTATATATACTTTATATCCTGTATTTGTAATTTTAATATTTATTCGCAGTAAATTTGAATTATTAATGAGATCGATCGAAACGGGATCTATCAATAACACATGGATTAAGTATAGAAAGGAATTTTAAAATAAATGCCATTAACAGAGTACGATTAACATTTACAGGGATTGGAAAACTGTGCATGTTATCGGACATTTATTTCTATTGAATTATTAATGTGCATTCTGACACACCGTGGGTGTAGGGTTCCTGAAATACGCGTTACATTACTGCTGGCATCGATTATAGTAGCGAGGAATGGTCGAGCTCTCGCGCACTTTCTTTTCAGCGCTGTGTGTGTATACATTCGCTCAGCTGTTCTGGTCAGAAGTGATCACTCGGCTCGTCCGATTGCACAAATTTTCGAAGCTCCGTGGTTTATTTTTAGTACAAAGGTGCCATGTCGTTTCGGAACGATCCTCGTGGATTTTTGCTGCGTAACAGCACGCTACATGGTTTCTGATTCGGTCGATACACGACGTTCTGTTTCTTCGTTGATTGACAGATTCGCGTGTTCACACCACTCTCACCTTGCTCGTCCAGGATATTTCATATTAATCCCCGATCGATGCGTTCTGCAAACTGATACGAAAGCTCGATCGCGACAAACCAGCCGAAACCATGAAGAAATCACGTCCGAATATCTTCCGTGACATTTACTATCAACCGTACAATGACTGCACCAGGACGAGTCTTTACCGCAGCACCAAAGGTATCCAAGCCATATGTTTTTCAGTGCAAAATTTGATAACGTCATTGTGCAGTGTAACGTCGTGAGAAATCGGTTCTCTTACCTTACGCGAATCGACGCAATCGAGGATTAAACGACGCGCGAACGTTGCAAGAACGGCCTGCCATTTGTACTCCGTTTTTGGAGTTTCAGTTTTGGAAAGAAAAATTACTTCTGAATCCTTCTAATGCGTCTGTGTCTCTGATAGATTTTCGTCCGTGTCAATATTTTCATTCCGTTCAATGTGTTCCAGCGAGCCTCCAGATGATGCAGCGTATGGCTTTGTTGAAAAGATTAAATGTGCATAACGGTTGCGTAAACTCTATTGTTTGGAATGCTACTGGTGATTTGATATTGTCCGGTAGCGATGATCAGCACCTTGTACTCACGTGCCCTTACACGTATAAGGTTAGATAATGTTTGGTAATATTAATTGTCGTATGTGCTCGAGTACGTGGAAAAGGAACAGATATAATGTTTTTTCACAAATTGACGTTTCACAAAATAAGCGAGGTTTCTGTGAATTGTTAGGGTATAATTTTAACTGGGTTTAGTCAGAAATGTTTATTATTAACCATTGCATACAACAGTTTAATTTATAAGTGAACTAATACTGGTGCAACTTATGCTGAGGGAATTTATTACTTTGTCCTGTGTATTAATTTCAGATATGTTTATGAGCCTTGTGAAAATTTGTGCCAAGATTATTTATATTTTTCCTACTCATAAGTCGCATCTAACTGAAGCCATGCACATGCACTTTTCATATTTTATAATTCATTACTGAAATTCTGTTTTATTTAATGTATTTTATATTTAATTTCTTAAATCCCTACCAATCTATATGCTAATCAATCTGACAGAGACATTTACTTACATTGTTCACAGATGTTGCTTTTATTAACACTAGTATGAAAGGTATGCTCTATAGGCCACAGTAGATACAAGTATAAAGTACCATACCATCCACAGATTTTTTTTATTTGAAGTGTCCCTTTACTTGAGTTATACGCATGGAAGCAAAGTGTACACCATTAAATACTAACAACAGGAAATGTCCTCAGGGAAGTTACATTGGCAATAAACCTTTTGAAGGAAATATCATAGATAGTTTAATTCTAGCCAAGGTCTAACATTGACATAGATAGAAATGCAGAAGCTCTGCCAAATGAACAAAAACCCTTGCGTGTGGTGCGTGTGCTGCTAATTTTGTCATCTAGAGCCATCAATCTAGAACCATTTACTAATTAAGTGGGATGAACAGTTCTATGCATTTAATGAATTTGAAATGAAACAGATCACATAGATTCTATTAAAAGAACGCGGATTGATCTCTCCTCAAGTAATTCATATTTCTATTGTAGGTGGAAGTAATGTATAAAACCAGCCATAGAGCAAACATATTTAGTGCAAAGTTTTTGCCAAATAGTGGAGATCATCGGATAGTTTCTTGTAGTGGTGATGGCACTATTTTGTATACAGGTGAAACTTCATCAACCTTTCAGGGTATCCGTAACAGTTTGGTCCTTACAATTTCTAACAATAGATTTCAATGCTTACAGATTTAATGAGAAAAGTAGAAACGTATGGTAATCGATTCAATTGTCATAGTGGCACTACTTACGAAGTAGTAACAATACCTGGTGAACCGCATAGCTTCCTTAGTTGTGGAGAGGATGGTACAGTGCGATATTTTGATCTCAGAATAAAGGAAAAGTGTAATACCCCAAGATGTAAAGAGGTAAACGACAAACGAAACATATATAAATCATAGAAAATGCTAAGACTAACAATTTATATCCTAACAGGATGTATTAATTTCCTGCGAGAAAGCAATAACGGCGTTGTCTGTGAACCTTACTTCTCCAAATCAAATAGCAATTGGCTGTTCCGACGGGACGGTTAGAATATACGACAGAAGAACACTTGGAACCCCAGCTACCGGTAAGTGTCGCGTGCACGTCAATTCCTTCCTTGAAAACATAATCGTGAGAGTAACAATTTCCATACAGGATTGACAGACACAAACGGAGCAAATGCCTTATCCACATTCACGGTTCCGGAGTTCGAAGGAACTTCCCACAGAATGACGTCGTTGACGTTCAGTCCCGACGGGCAGGAGATTCTAGCCAGTTACTGTAGCGATTATATTTATTTATTTAACATAAAGGTATTGACATCACGTCTGTTTCTAACCAATCATACTCGTCTGAATCAACGATGAAACGAATTACTTGATCTAGGACCATGGTAACGTTCAATTAAAGAAAGATATTACGGTAGGAAAAGGGGAAGTGAAAAAGCAAAGACTACGGTCGCCATTGCCAGTGCGCAGATTGAGACTTAGGGGTGATTGGTCCGATACCGGTCCCGACGCTCGGCCCGAACGCGAGGAAGGCCGACGCAGTCGTAGGCGTACGTTGTTACTATATTTAAGCGATTCCATGCAGCACTCTGTCTTTCAGCGGAGCACGTTAACTCACCTTCTAATCTTCTAGAAATAGCTCAAGCCAGACCGGTGCTTCATAATTCTTTAATGCAGAGGATGACGGAAGTTCTTAGCAGAATGTTAAACGATCCGGTCACTAGAGCCGCTCTATGCGGCGGCGGCGAAGACAGTTTAGAGGGCGTAGTTTTAAACCAAGAGAATACTCAGAGCAACAACGAAAACGCGACGGAGAACACCGCGGAAAGACAAAATGAGGCTGAGGGTGGAGAAGCAGCCGCCGCTGCTCAAAGCAGTAGTCAAGAAACAGGTACTTACACCTGTTCTCGAACACCTCAATTATTCCAGTCGTTCCAAGTACCACCTGATACGAAAATACCTTTATAGGTGTCGCGGAGGCGAGTTCCAGTGGTGCACCGAGCGAACCGAACGCGAATGAATCCGCGATGACGGAGGAAACTACAGCTCCGCCTGAGACTCTATCAGAGGCTACGAATGCGAACGAATCCGTCGAGGAGAACCCGGTTCAATGCAATTCAAATGTTCCTACGGACTCTGGGAACCACGCGTTCCAGAATAACAAGTGTTCAAGTGTGCAGCCTTGCTCTTCCCGCACTTTGGACGAGTGCAACGAGGCTCCGGAAACGGATCAGAGCAGCAGCGACGAGAATCCGTGCACCAGTATGGAGAACAAAGCTGAGGGCCATATGATGGAGAACCTTCAGGATAGACTGACCAAAATGCGAGACGGATTCCTTGAGAAGTATGCCCGTAACGATTCAGTCCGGTTACCCCCGTCCGGGAAGGGTGCATCTCTCAATCTGTTCGCGTTTGAATTGCAGACACGGCAGCGAGCCAGCCGCGCGTTTGACTTACACGAATAAAGGCTCGACGAGCGCGACGATATCCTTCGGCATGGCCGACGAATTGATCCGCGATAGTTATCACGCTGGTACGTATCCCCCGACGATAATGAGCAATTGCACGTTCCCGTTGCGAGTATCAGTGACACGATCGGTTCGCAGGGCCGTCTGGAAGTCATAGCAGCGCCACGATTTCAGGGAGAAGTCATGACAAACATTTGCGATATAGTGATATACAAAAAAGTGAGTAGAGATATATACCGGCGTTGATCGATGTACTTTTACGATGATTAGGAATACATGCGTTATCTTTTTGACAGAGACTGATGAAAGCGCTTTTAGTGATAGCGATGACGATGATATAGAGCCTAGGGAAAGGTATGCGTTACGACGGTTATGATTTAAGAGGGACACGTGCACTCTCCGATAGCGTCAGCGGGAGGTACATTATTTTGTCGACTGTTTATCTAGATTGAAAAGCAGGGCGGAAGACGAAATGGATGACGAAACCACCGACGAGGCGGAGTCGGTTAAAAAGTCCGAGTGCTGCGAGAAATCGTACGAGGCGGATTTCGTGAAGCAGAAGTACATGGGTCACCGGAACGCAAGGTATACATGGAAATCGTTCGCGGTAGGATATGGTAACCACCCTTCGTTCTTTCTCTTTCTTTTGGTGATTCGTTGATTAACGCAGTTCACGCGCGGCAAGCTCTTTCGAACCGCTGAGAGAAGGCTCCTAAAACCGTAAAAAAAAAAAAAAAAAGAAAAAAAAGGAAATGAGGATGTACATAATTCAATTGTTGTGACTAAAAGATTAACAACAGTGTTGGGTGACGTATGCGAATACGTTGAGTAGGAAGTTAGTCGGATTTTCTTTGCTCTGCTGATGAACCAAATCTGTTCGGCGAGTTTGGCTTACCGAGAGTACCTCTTTTAATTGTCACGTAATCACTAAAAGTAATTTACTTTTGCTGAGATTCACCGACGTTGGATGTGCAGTTTATATATCTTTTATTTATTGTTAATCGGAAGCCAATCCATTGACTCGTTAAGTTCCGAAAAAGCCTTCGAGCGGACTGGGCCACTTCACCCGGGGGCCGTCATATTTAATCTGATCAGTTGGCCTTCCCCTGGTTGACTCTAGTTTCTTTAGGACCATGATTAAAGAGGCGAACTTCTGGGGAAACGATTTCGTGATGTCGGGCAGCGACTGCGGCCACGTGTTCGTCTGGGAGAAGGCGACCGCGAGACTGTGCATGTTGCTCGAGGCGGACCACCACGTGGTCAATTGCCTGCAACCGCACCCCTATTTGCCTTTGTTGGTCACCGCCGGCACAGATTACGACGTCAAGCTGTGGGCGCCGATCAACGACGAGTCGGGGTTCGACGAGAAATTCGCTGAAGATGTAAGTGACTTTCCCAGATGGGAATTCGAATTTATTATTCGTCTAATCTCAAAGTACAATCGAAAGAAATTATTCTCATGGGACGTGTGTTTACAGCTGAAAAAGAGGAATGCGATTATGTTGGAAGAGACCAGAGACACAATGACCGTACCCGCCGGTTTTATGATCAGAATGATGGCGTGTCTCAATCACATACGCAGAGGTAGTGAAAATTTATAATACTCCCCAAGACCTACTGATAGTTCACTACGGTAGTAGTATGACTGGCGACATGTAATTAAGAAAAATTAATGTACCGAAGAGTTTGGCAGCTTTCCTTGTCACGAGCAGGTATTCAAGCACACACACAACGGTGTACAGAGTTTTGTCTGGACCTTTGTTTCACGTTGCGGTTCTGTTCAGCTTCGTAGCACAATCATTTTTTCTATTCGTTAAAAAAATCTTCATCCTTGTATATCCGTTTCTGTTTACGATTTTTCTTTTTCCTATATATTTTTTTTCTTTCTTTTCGTTCCTCCTTAAGGATTGTATAGAGAAGTATTTTTATAGCTTGTACGTGTATGTACATATATATATATATATATATCCGCCGGTCGTGCGAGAGACACACGTGTTCAAAAGAGAAACGGGACGAAAAAAGATACCGTGCGCTTCGCGTGTCAATCATTCCGCTGTAGAATTTAAGTAACGACGAGAGAGAAAAAAAAACAAGAAAAATAATAGTCTGCGAGAAATCGACGGAGTAAAGTACAAAGTCTTGTGTCGTTCGTTTACCATTCCTGAGCCGCGCGGAGGCCAAGTATTAAAAGGGGGGGAAAATAAAAAAAAAAACTTCTACGTTAAGTAAACAAACGAAAACGTTTTGTAATTTCTTTTTTACGGCAACGCGAACGAAAACAAAAGTTTATCATGTGCACATTGGAAAAAGATAGACTAATTTATTAAGTAATATGCGAGTGATATCACACGTGAAAAACAAAAATGTTGTAGCGATGAAAATAAAGTTCTTAATAAAAAAAAAAAAAAGAAAAAAACACATACATATATACACACAAAGAAAAGTATAAATATCTTTAATATACCAGGAAACGCGCTTCGATCTGTACGGACAGTCGTTGAGACGCGAAATGTTTTGTACACACGTCAGACCGTTAACCGCGGGATTAATTGTTAGCCGGGTACGCGGTATATCAAACAAGATTGCACGGTCACGGATCACGCTGCGGATCTCTTCATTTATCTAACGAAATCTCACGATGATTGAAGTCGTTCACAAACCCAACAGATAACAGTTACTTTTTCACCTCCGTTTAATCTGTTTGACGAGCGCACACTCTTGTACGTTCGCATGGCTATAAATATCCCGGGCCTTTATGGGACTGCGTTTCTTCTTTTGCAATCTATTTATAAACGACAAGAGAACGACCAATTTTTTTTTCCACTTACGCTCGAAGTTCCCTTGATCGTTACCGCAAAGGTTGGTCGTTGAAAGCAATTGCAGCCGCAGGAAACGAGTATCCTGTCGACAACGAACCGTCAAGCTCACAGTCATCTCGCATTACTCATTATTTACACACTTCCCACCGACCACGGAATCAATAACAAAACCGGAACGTCATCGCGCACCTCGACTTCCCGCACGTTTAACCAATTGCTTTCAAGGACTAACGAATTCACGCATGAGAACTTGTACTATTCTATCCACGATCACCGAGAAGTCATTTAAAGAAACCAATGAACGTCCGATTCGAAACAGGGATGAGTAATACGTGCAACCGATCGTTCGATCGAGACTCGAAAATCGAGGCACGTTCTTACGTCTGATCGGTGAAGATAAAAGAATTCCCGACGAACGATTGAAAAGACATTGGAGGATTGAATGATTAAACAGGAGAACAGCATGCTAGATCGATTAGTACTTCTCCCGCCACCTTTCGATAGAGGATATTACATGCTTCCGGTTCTTTTGTAGGGCGCGGTCGGAACAGAGGCAGGAGCGGATACGAACCCACCGAGTTATGAGATCGCTGAGACGTTTCTCGAGAGGACCGGCGATTTCGAGGAGATATTCCCGACGAGAGACAACATATCACACACGTCGAGAGCCCACCGCCATGTTCGACTCGAGCGAGGGAATACAATGGATCCATCGAAAGAGACAGAAAACAGAGAAAACAGCGACAAAAAAAAGAGAGAAACGAAAGAGAAGGGAAACAGAGTTCAATGTATTTATGATTCATCGATGCGAATTTGTAATTCCCGATTAACCGTAGGAATATTTAATCACGATAAGCTTTCGTATAACTTCGGTACCATTTTATCGGTGATAGATAAGTCGTTTCTTTACTCCCTTCTTTCCATTGCTTTTTCTTCTCCCCCCTCTCTCTCTCTCTCTCTATCTGTCTATCTATTACTCTATCACTTCTCCGGCCAATTTTTATTTATACGCCTCGAATCTCACACGAACGCTTATCGGCAACCCTCGAAACGTTTCACGTGACCTCCGCCGCGACGATTACACGTTTGTTTTCGCCGAGTGTCGTTGCTCGCCGCTTTTATTTGCACCGCGTGTCACGCGACCCTTCGATTTACCTTTACTTTCTTCTCCGCCTTCGTTACCCTTTTTTCCTAGATAGACCGCCGGGTACTGAATATTTTTATTGCGAGTTGTGTGTTGCCTGCGCTAGCTCTAACAAAGTTCCCTCTATTTTCTAAGGAAACAATCAAAATTGAACGATCCGCGCCCGTTCGCCGCCGATTCGTTTGTGTATACGAATTGCTGACGTCCTCCGACCGCGCTAGTTCCTACCTGTTAGCTGCCGTTGTCGATACGGTACCGTCTGGTCGTATGCTTACCCCTCGCGCGCTCTTGTAGCTGTTACCTCCGCGATACGGATTCGACTGAGCCGGTTAATCCCTCGCCGTGCCATTTAACCGGGCGAAATCCGGGCCATAATTACGACCGATACCTCGCTCGTGTTGTCACCTCGGGTCAGACTCGCGATGTTTACGTTCAGTCGAAAATTTCTGTCACGAGCCGTACTCTACGAGGGATCAACCCTTCGCGGACGAGGATTCTTTGAAATCTACGAAACCTTCAGCAGGTGAAGTTAAATTATCGATTGCTTAAATAGAAAGAAAGGAAATTATACAGATCTCTTGCTGTTTGAGTAATCGAATCATCTGTTTGCGACTTACTCTACCAAATATGGAAATTTGATCTGGCCGGAATGTCGACATTCGTCCGCAAAGGGTTAATTTTGCAAGGAAACATTGTCAGACGTGTCAAAGAATAGTATAGATGATACGAAAATATCTGAAGAGTCAGCGAAAGCTTGAATGTAACTTAATCTGTTATTGAAGAATCAGTGCACTTTATGCAAGGAATTTCCGGTGGCACGGAATGCGTTCAATTCCGAGGAAAAATCTCGATGTTTGTGCCACCCGAATTTTCTTTCAATATATCTGTCGCGTGAGCAAATATTTCCAAGGAAAGTTTCCTGGTAGCAAGCGCGTCGACCGTATGTTTATTATTATAGTACCAGCGCTCGGTGCCAAATAATTTCTGCCTGGAAACACTTGTTTACAGAGCGAACGGTTTACAGATAAATTTGATTGGCACAGTTGGAGCGATCCTGTCCGCGAGCCGATGGCGTTAAAATGGTTCATGTGTTTTTATAAGAAAACCGAGCGAGAGGGGCGAGCATATATAAATTGCAATGAACGCAAACAAGAGTATTTTGCTCAACTCCGGGAGGAACGTTGCCATTCGTCGTTATCGATTCCCGAGAACGAAAACACGACCAGACCGTGCCGCGGTCAACGTAAACGAAACGTCCACCGTCGAGAAACATCTGACCGTCGGAACGTATCCAGTCGCGTTCGTTCCCGACGGACCTCGTGGCTCGTTCGAAACGAAAAATGAAAGTTTCGCACGAGGATGTCCGGGCGTTTCTTTCTCCCGATTGCTTGGACCGGATCTAGAAGCCGAACAGAATTCCGTGAAACGTCTGCATCATGTAATTTACAACGATTCACATTTTTATAGAATAGTTTACAGAAATGAATAAAACATTTTTTATGAATAAACGTTACCGTGCAGTGTGTGTACCTATGCTATGAATATCCCTTGAACATCGTCGGAATTCGATGAGAGGACGTTAAAGAGGATTGGGTAACGAGGATGACCGGCGTCTTCCAGCGGAAGCCACATCGAACGATGTATTTTTACGTGATCACGAATGATTCCTAGATTGTTCACAGCGAGAGAAAACACACAGAATGAATGCAGGTGGCGAAATAATTGTGCAAGAGTCCCCAATTGTCCTGAAACGTTTCCTCGACGAACGAATGAAGAACGATCCGAGGTGGTCGCCGGAAGTGCAGAACGGAGACGTGTAATATATTTCCTTGTTTTATTTCTCTGAACATTAGGACAAAATTGTAATCAATCGCTTATCCGTTTACCGTAAATCCAATAATGTCTGTAATAATGAATTAGCGTTATATTAAATGTACCGATGAGAGATTTTTCTTTTCTTTTAATAATCACACTTTCACTCGACCTCGCTCCCTCTCGCATTCTCTCTTTCTCACGCGCACGCACACTCTCTCGCGCTTTCACGTTCGCTCTCACGCATACACGCGCTCCGGTGTCTTCCTTTTTCTTTCACTTTCGCAGTTTTTCCCCTAGTCGGCGACATCCAACGGCGAATCCTCCCGCGAGAGGACCGCCGGTCGAGCGAAGATCGATCGGAAGCTCGGGAAAGCTTCGTGGATCACGAGCGGATCGCGCGATCGGTCTCCGTCGCAGCTTCGGATCTCGCGAACGCGACACCCGCTGGAAACCGGAAGTCGGGGCCAAGGGATCCTACCGTTATCCTTTGCGTTCACATTCATGGATCATCTGTCTAATTTGTGTCTCTTCGAAGACAACTGAATCGAACGATTTGGAAATATTAAGGAAATTTCGAGAAACTCGGTGAACAGGATAATAGTTGAGCTACTTTGAGCTACTCTAGAATTTAGAGGATCATTGGATTGCAATCCAGAAATCGTTGATCTTTGAATTTTTGTAACGTAGCAAGAAAAATTTCGGTTTCGTACCTTTCCGTTGACAAAGTGTCAGGCTTGGTTCGGTCTTGGACAGTCGTCGCGGCAAACGCGAGAAGCTACGCAGCGTTGGAACGTAATTTCTAAAGAGGAATATCTGGATCGATAAGACGCGCCGCGGTTTTAATTTTAGCCGGTGACTAGCGATCGTCCAAGGCTGTGGCCGCGTTCGGCCCTGGTTTTAATTTAGAAAATGAAAAGAGGATTGAGCGACAGTCGTTTCGCGGGCGTCGATAAAAATATACGTAAGTATTATTGCGATTCGACCGGCGTGGGACGATAACAGAAATCATTGACGCGCGGCCCGTTATCTCGCGGAGCGTCTCTACGTTAAGTTCAGGAAATCCCGGTTTCATTCAAGTGTAAGTGAGCATTTGCTTGTTACTTCGACATATCAAGCTCTAGTATTGAACTACGTGACTGACAAACAAACGTGACGTTCGAGCTTAATGCTGGAAGAGATTTGAATCAGTCAGAAGCTATGCGGTTAAGTCGAGCAAAGAAAAATCGGCTTGGCATTGGCTACTGAGCAGGTTTAAAAATCAAATTCCTTGAAAGCGAAAAGCTACGCGTGACCGAAGGAATTAAAGTAACAAACAGCGAAGTAGCAGTAAAGATAATAATAGTAAATTAATACTGAAAAGTTAGAAAAAAGGTAAGAGAGAAATATTAAAAAAGAAAGATCAACGAGAGACGATTAAGATCGAAGATCCACTCGAATATAAAGCCGAAGGATAAACGGTATGAGGACGCCATCTTGGAACGCGCCTCGAAGAACCCGCCATCTTGACGCAACTCGATTCTCGGAGCGAGAGCGGCGTTCTCCCCGAAGGATAATTTTTCTAGCAGCGGGTGTCCACGTTTACATCGTCGTTTCTCCTACCTATCATTGTTCATCTATCCACACTGCCATCGCAACGCTCAAGAAGTAAAAACACGAATGCCCGCGGCCGGTCCGATCGTCCGATCGCCGCGCCGCGGATAATCCTCTAAACGCGCGTGACGGTAATCATAGTAACAATAACAATGACAATTAATAATGATGACAGTAATAATAATGACAATAATATCAATAAGAATAGTTAGTGAACGTTTACAATCTATTATAATATTTAGTTTCTTTTTTTTCATTTTGTTTAATCGGAGGGGACGTCGCTCAGATTGTTTTCGAGGCACAGTTGGATCGCACGTCCGCTGATCAAATTGTTTCTCTCTCTCTCTCTCTCTCTCCCTCTCTCTCTCTCTCTCCGTCATCTCCCTTCCGTTCTCTGTTGTTCGTCGTTTTCGTTCCACAGGGGACGCGAATACTTCTGTTCCCGGTCCTCTCTTCTCCCCGGCAAAACTGTGAATACTCCTTTTCCCTTCCTCCTCGGTTCGGATCGTTAAGCTCGAAAGGATTTCTCTGTTTGTTCGCGTTCAGCGTGCGTTTTCTCTCGTTACTAGCGTGTCGACCTTCTCAATGCGCGCGTTCTGTTCGATAAAATGCGAGATTAACCGTTCGCGGTCGTGCGAAACCCGACGTTTCGAGTAGAACCGTGTCACCTTTTAAATTCGCGATTCCTACAGCTCGAAGAAAGGTGATCCACCATTTGCAATCGACGTTCCGATGAAACGATTCAACGGGGAACCATACACAAGTTAAGAAACGATGCTACTTTATTTCAATCTTTCGCGTATCGAGTTCAAGCGACGACTGTGCGTCGCCTGTCGAGTGGAAAGGGTTAATTTCGTTCGCTGCGATAACGGTTAAATTCCATGGAAATGAACTACGACCGCGAAGGGTTAAACGATCGCGTCCCGCGCGCGATCGCGAGCTCTCTCCTACTCGTCTCATTTGTTTCCCCTTTTTCTCGCCCCCGTTTTCTTCATCTATTCCGTTAAATATTCGCAACGAAGAGGATATGTAAGAGTATCGACGCTCGTTTTCAGAACAGTTCTCCTTCCCCTCGAAGACAGATTCCTCCCTCGCGATCGCGTGCGCGCATATTCGAACGGTCGATCTGTGGGGGGGATCGGCGACCGAT